>NC_090374.1:125798086-126103753 GCF_036365525.1 Heterodontus francisci
TTCACTATTTTAGTTGGGGAGAGTTTAAACTAAATTGGCAGGGGGATGGGCACCAGCATTTAGAAGTAGAAAAGAGGAATAAAGTGCATTGGGCACTACTAGAAGGGAGTAGTTCCATATTAGATAGGAGTGGACTGAGAAGGACTACGAGGAATGCAAAGACAGGATTGCAATGCATGTATGTAAGTGCACAAAGTGTGATGAATAAGGTTGGTGAACTATCACACCAACACAAATAGCAGAATGGGAATATGATGTTGTGCAATAATGGAAACATGGCTTAAAAATGGTGAGGACTGGGCGCTTAATATACATGGATATAAAGTGTTCAGAAAAGTTAGAGAAGGAGGAAAGTGATGTGGGGTGACAGTATTGATTAGGGAAAACATTGTAGTGTTGGAAAAGGAGGATATGTTGAGGGGGCAAGGAAAAATCCATTTGGTTAGAGTTGAGAAGCAAAAAGGGTATGATCGCACTACTGGGAGTATTCTGTAGGCCTCCAAATAGTGAGAGAGATATAAAGGAGCAAATCTGCAGGAAAATTACAGATGTGCAAGAACTATAGAATGGTGACTTTGGAGGATTTTAGTTACCCTCATATCGTTTGGGATAATGTTAGAGTAAATAGTACGGTGGGGGAGGAATTTCTGAAACTTGTTCAGGAGAACTTACTTGATCAGTATGTTCTCAGCCCAACCAGAAAGGAGGCATTGCTGGATCTTGTGCTAGGAAATGAGGTGGGCCAAGTGGACCAAGTATCTGCCGGGTAGCGCTTTGGTAAGAGTGATCCTCGTATCATAAGGTTTAGACCAGTAATGCAGAAAAGTAAGGAACAAAATAAGGTAGAACGTCTAGATTGGAAGAGGGCTAATTTCAACGCAATGAGAAGGGATCTAGCCAGGGTAAAAAGACTGACGGGAAAAGCTGTATCGGAACAAGCGATTTTCTTTCAGGAAGAGATGCTTTAGATACATTCCAACAAGGGCAAAAGATAGGGGAACCAAAAACGGGGCTCCTTGGATGACGAAGGAGATAGAGATTATGATGACAAAAAAAAGAGGGTGTGTGATGCATATCAGGTGAATTCTTCAAATGAGAACCAAGACAAATACAATAAGTTGAGAGGGGAGGTGAAGAGGAAAATAAGACTGGCAAAGAGAGAATATGAGAATAGAATGACAATCAACATAAAAGGGAACCCAAAAGATCATCTACAGGTATGTAAATAGTAAGCTGGTAGTAAGAGGTGGAGTGGGGCCTATGATGGGACAAAGAGGGTAATTTTTATTTTATTTAGAGATACAGCACTGAAACAGGCCCTTCGGCCCACCGAGTCTGTGCTGACCAAGAACCACCCATTTATACTAACCCTACAGTAATCCCATATTCCCTACCGCCTACCTACACTAGGGGCAATTTACAATGGCCAATTTACCTATCACCTGCAAGTCTTTGGTGGTGGGAGGAAACCGGAGCACCCGGCGAAAACCCACGCGGTCACAGGGAGAACTTGCAAACTATATATGCTTAGAGGCACATGGCAGGACTAAAATACATACGAGTACTTTGTACCAGTGTTTACTTAGAGGAATCTGACAAAATATCGGTAGAAGTGGAGAGAGTAGAGGCAATGGATAGGGTAAAAATTGAGAGGGTGGAGGTACCTGCCAGGTAAAGCTAGCTGTTTCACACTGCTACTATGCAGTAGCAACACGTGTGGTGTTCGCCACTAACAGGATGCTGCCGTCAAGCCAAAATGATGTCCTGCCTATCACACAAATGAGTAATGTGATATATGAATTTCAATGCCAGTGTGATGCTAGGTGTGATGCTGGCCAAGAGAGTGTGGGAAAATGGCGCACTGACACAGAACACAAAAGTCCGAGTGTATCAGGCCTGTGTCCTCAGTACCTTGCTCTACGGCAGCGAGGCCTGGACAACGTATGCCAGCCAAGAGCGACGTCTCAATTCATTCCATCTTCGCTGCCTTCGGAGAATACGTGGCATCAGGTGGCAGGACTATATCTCCAACACAGAAGTCCTTGAAGCGGCCAACATCCCCCAGCTTATACACGCGACTGAGTCAGCGGCGCTTGAGATGGCTTGGCCATGTGAGCCGCATGGAAGATGGCAGGATCCCCAAAGACACATTGTACAGCGAGCTCGCCACTGGTATCAGACCCACCGGCCGTCCATGTCTCCGCTATAAAGACGTCTGCAAACGCGACATGAAATCGTGTGACATTGATCACAAGTCGTGGGAGTCAGTTGCCAGCATTCGCCAGAGCTGGCGGGCAGCCATAAAGACAGGGCTAAATTGTGGCGAGTCGAAGAGACTTAGTAGTTGGCAGGAAAAAAGACAGAGGCGCAAGGGGAGAGCCAACTGTGCAACAGCCCCGACAAACAAATTTCTCTGCAGCACCTGTGGAAGAGCCTGTCACTCCAGAATTGGCCTTTATAGCCACTCCAGGCGCTGCTTCACAAACCACTGACCACCTCCAGGCGCGTATCCATCGTCTCTCGAGATAAGGAGGCCCAAAAGAAAAGAGAAGTGATGCTAGGTATATAGGCCATACATCCCAAAGACTGGCGGATCATATCAAACAACATGTCCCTTCTGCTGTTCGCAACGGGCAAGGTACTGGCCATACCCAACCAGCCAGTGCTTGCAAAACTCAAAGCACAGTGTCCAACATTAAGTGTGATTCCGCGATTGGACAACATTTGCTAAATAATGCACAGTATGCTAAGAATTACGCTGACGACAAATTTAAGATTGTCAGTTGGGCTTGCAGTGTGGCGCATTTGCATGTACTGGAAGCTACGTATATTAATATACAAAGTCCTGTTCTTTGCAGACAGAATATGTACCAACATTGCGCCTGTTTCAGATGAACAAAATAAGTGACAGCCATTCGCTGGTTCATTCATCAGGGCAATGCCTTGACCAATCAGAGTCAAGCTGCCTGGTTTAAATTTCAAACAAAGCTTGGCAGTTAACTGTCAGTCACCGTAAACTGGTGCATTCCCCATGGCAATGCCTCTGCCAATCAGAGTTCATTTGCTAACCAATCAGCACTCTGTTCTCGTGCAGTATAAATTGTTTTCCCTTACGGTGGTTATTCTTGCGGATTGTCCTGATGAGTGCAGGACGAAAAGCTTCGAAAACATGTCTCTATTTTCAGCAATATATAAATGACTTGGATCTTGGAATACAGAGTAGAATTTCAAAATTTGCCAATGACACCAAACTTGGAAGTGTGCCAAACCATGAGGATGATACAAACCACCTGCAACAAGACATAGATAAGCTAGCAGAATGGGCAAACAGGTGCAGATGGAATTTAATTCTGACAAGTGTGAGTTGATGCATTTTTGTAGAAGGAATAGGGAGAAACAACATATACTTATTGGTACAGTTCTAAGGAGTGTACAGGAACAGAGGGACCTGGAGTGCATGTGCATAGATCTTTGAAGGTGGCAGTACATATTGAAAGAGTGGTTAGCAAAGCATAAGGGATCTTTGGCTTCATAAATAGAGGCATTGAGTACAAAAGCAGGGAAGTTATGCTGAACCTTTATAGAGCTCTGATTAGGCCCCAACTGGTGTATTGCATCCAGTTTTGGCCACCACACTTTTGGAAGGATGTGAGGGTCCTTGATAGGGTACAGAGGAGATTTACCAGAATGGTTCCATGTATGGGGGATTTTAGTTACAAAGTTAGGTTGGAAAAACAGGGGTTGTTATCCTTGGAGCAAAGGAGATTGAGGGGAGATTTAATAGAGTTGTACAAGATTATAACAGGCATAGATAAGTTAGACAAGGAAAAAATGTTCACATTAATTAATGGTATAAGGACTAAGGGATACAGATTTTTTTTTTTAGTTTTTAGAGATACAGCACTGAAACAGGCCCTTCGGCCCACCGAGTCTGTGCCGACCATCAACCACCCATTTATACTAATCCTACACTAATTCCATATTCCTACCACATCCCCACCTGTCCCTATATTTCGCTACCACGTACCTATACTAGGGGCAATTGCTAATGGCCAATTTACCTATCAACCTGCAAGTCTTTGGCATGTGGGAGGAAACCGGAGCACCCAGAGGAAACCCACGCAAACACAGGGAGAACTTGCAAACTCCACACAGGCAGTACCCAGAATTGAACCCGGGTCACTGGAGCTGTGAGGCTGCGGTGCTAACCACTGCGCCACTGTGCTGCCCATAGCGGGCAAGATTGGGCAAGAGATGCAAGGGGAATGTGGGGAAGAACTTTTTTACACAGCAGGTGGTAATGACTTGGAACTCGCTGCCCACGAGGGCGGTGGAAGCGAAAACAATGATTTCAAATGGAAATTGGATGGCACTTGAAGGAAATAAACTTGCAGAGCTATAGAGATCAAGCGAGGGAGTGGGACTGACTGGATTGCTCTGTGGAGAGCCGGCATGGACCCAATGGGCCGAAAGGCTTCCTTCTGGCGTAAATAAGTGCCATCCTAGATATTGGGCTCAAGTCTTTGGAGTGGAATTTGAGTCCACAACGTCCTAACTCAGGCGAGGGTGCCACTACTGAACCATGGTTGATAAGCCCTTGTTGGTCTTTGAAATCCAACCATATTGACTGTCTTTACCCCTTTCCTGTCTGCTTCAACCCTCTCTGCAGCATGTATTCCCATTTTATCTAATGTTGCCACACAGTCTACTCTCAGTTTTCCCAACCTACCTCGATATATGATAACCTAGTATATATATTTTCCATTCTTGTCCTGTTTGCAGCCGGGTTTCCATTAATGTTATTATCCAGATCTTCCTGTAAAATGTTTGCTTCTAGTTCCCCTGATTTATTTTCACACAATGCGCATCTCAATAAATACATTTTAATTCTTGTATGCTCTTTTTTAACCTACCCCTTTCCTAATTCATTTTGACTAAGCTACCCTTTAACATTCTTCCAGTCTTTTTTCCTTATTTGATTCTATTCCTCTACTCCATATTCCTCTTGCCTTGTTTTCTGCCTGAATATGCTCCTCATCTAAATGTTCATGTACTATTAGCTGATTCTGTTTGAATTAATTTTCCTAGCCTCCGTCAAGCCCCACCCATCCTAGTTTAAATACCTCATCACTTTCCTTTTTGCTGGCACATTAGCACCCTCTCTGTTCAAATGTAGACCATTCTTGCAGCTTAGTTTCCAAATGTTCCAGAACTGGAGCCAGTGCCCAAGAAAAGTGGAATCCTGCTTACTGACACCACACCTTTTAACTATACTTTGATTTCCTAATCTTCCTGTCCTCTATTCGAGTGCATACCAGGGCATGCAATTCTGACATTACCAAGTACTGCTCCTAACCCTGTCTCCCAATCTTCTAAATTCATTTCCAGTCTCTGCAATAATGTACATATCACTATTACATTTCTAGCTGTGTTACTGTTTTTCCTCGTGCTAACTCTTGTTTTTTGGTGCCATTTGATGGCCCAGCCCAGAGTTCTTATTTTCCCCTCAGCAAGCTAGAGCTTCTAATTTGTTTGAGAGCATAAATTTCCCTGACCATTTCTCCCCTAATATTTCTTTCTTGCTCCAACAATACACACTCCCTAATCTATCGGTGTCTCCATCTTTTTGTCAAGTTCTGAGTTTTGTAGATCAAGCAATGTGAGTTGATGACACTTCCCAAGTCAACACCTAGTATCAAAACTCTCACATATTGCTAGAATCATGCCATTGTCCCTTCCTGTGCTGCTATTTTTAGGTTATAAGCTGGTTCCATAATCGACTTAGTAGATTATGACCGGGGGAAACCCGGGTAGAACCCCCAGCCTGCGTCCCCGCCCCCCCTTCGATTTCAGAGCTGCTGGAATTCTGAGAATCTCCAAACCCTCCTGATCCCCAACTCTCCGGCCTCCTCCACGGGCATGTAGCACTCTGATGTCCCTATATGGGGTAAGGCAGAGGGGCACACTGTGCATAAAATTTAAATCATTGTATTTCCCAGGCTGCTGGAGGCATCACTTGGAGCAACACTCAATTCCAGGAAACTGCCAGTCATACTGAGAGGGTAGGGAACCCTAGCCCAGAACTGTACACAATACCCTAGATGTGGTCCAAAATGAATTTTGTAGAGATGTAGCAAAATTACCTCCTCTTTATGTTCTAGCCCTCTAGTTATAAAGGCCAATGTTCCTTTAGCCTTTTTAATTATTTTTTGTATATGCCCACTACTTTTTAGTGATATCTGTACGTGGACATGGAGTTTTCTGAAGGCAGATTTTGCAACTGCTTGACAAGTATACAGAAGTTTCTGAGCAGGGGTAAAGGAACTGTTGCTTTTAATTCTGGTTAGCAGAATGACTTTGATGAAAATACTTAGTAGTTTGTGTCATTTTATTTTGCTGTGTATACTATTCTGTGACGTAGAAAATATTAATGCTCTATTATTTTCTCTCTTGTAATTTACATTATTTTTGATTTAGATTCAGCAGAAGATTTGGCTAATTCTGCACCTTCAACACCATGTCAGAATTTACAATCGCTTTCTGAAACACCACAAAATCCTGAAGAAACTTTGACAGAAAGCATTTTGATGAATCCCAATCGTCCAAAGATACATAGCAGACGTTTTAGAGAGTAAGTGAAATTCTGGTGCTATGTGTTGGAATGAGTTTCATAATTAAAAGTGCTCTTTAATTTACTACGACATGAAGATGAGCATTTGAACATATTCGCATCAGATTCTGCAAAATTCTGATCCTCTGAATTTGAACACTGAACCCTGTGTACTTCCAGAGAAATGAACGTTGCTCAACTGTTGGGGACTGGCATTAGACCACTAAGAATCAAACATGTGCACCCTCCAGTAGATTTGTAGAGATCAGCAACACCTCTCGGCTCCTCAATCCCTTCTTCATACTGTATTCATAGCCTACCTTCCAACTTAGCCCTTGTTCCACTCCCAAAACCATCACCTTTCATATGCACTCAGCAGTTCCTCTCCTGCTGCACCTCTGAATGACCAGCTTCCCCTTCTTGGCCCCATTCTTGCTGACATCAACCACAACCCTTTCAGAGCTAAAATCATCACACACTCCACCACCATTTTTGCAAATCCTACCATAAACCCTCTTCTTTTAAACTACTGCCTCATTCTTAATAAACCTTTTCTCATCAAGATTTATTATTGCTGCCCAATTGTGCGCTTGCCTCTCTAACCACTCCCTTTTCCAAATTCTATCCATAGCATCCAGGCCACTCTAATCAGTGTTATGAGTGGAATCCTCTGCAATTCAGTCCTCCTTCATGCTCTTTAATCTATCTTCCATAATGTAATTACTTACTCCTCTCCACAGCACCACTCTATTCAAGCAGTTTCTTCTTCCAAGCCTGCATAGTCACTTCCAGAATTCTTCTGGGTTCTATCTATAGTGTCCTTCTGGGCATCATTTACATTATACATTTTGGTCATTTAATTTATAATTACATGTTCACCTTCACACCAACAATGCTCAACTTGGCCACTACTATTAACTGCAAGGATACCATTATGCTTTTCAACTTCCTATCTGATTTCAAGGCCTGGATAAGTTGAAATTCCTTCAGCTGAACTTTTACAAAATCAAAGCATCCCTTTTGATTCATGCCAGCATGCATATATCTCTGGTTCTGGCTTCACTAACTTTCCTAGCTGGTTCTTTCAGGCTGAATGCTGTGGCAGGTAACCTCAATGTCATGTTCAATCTTGAGCTGAACTTTTTACTTAACATCCGATCCATCACTAAGACTATTATTCTACGCCTGGAACTTTGCCTGCTTACACTTCTACCTCCTCCCTATTTTTTTTCACCTTGAGGACTGATTTCTCAAAAGCTTTCTTCACCAGCTTTCCTGCTTACATCTGCAAATGTCCTCACCTGTACTAACTCCCACACCCCTAACCTTTTTTAAGTTCCACCCACACCTTCTGCACTAGCACATCGACTTGAAGGTTTTAGTTTACAAATCCTTCTGTGGACTTGCTCCATGCTATCTGAATGATCTTTTTCAGCATATGCCCCTGCCTTCTACAGTCCTTCCCTAACACGAATTTGTGGAACAAGGCATCAAGTTAAAGTTAAGAGCCTTCTTAAAAAAAAAAATCACCATTTCAGTGGTGACTTCAGTCTCCTGCTTCTTTCCTGATCTCCCCATGTTCCCATTTTTACTGCTCAGTATCTGTCTTTCTGCCTGCAAAGTGTACTGTCATGTTACTTTTATATGAGTTCTTCCAAATACATTACTGGAGGTTAGATAAGGACAACAACAACTTGTATTTATATAGTGCCTTTAATGTAATAAAATGTCCAAAGGTGCTTCACAGGAGCATTATAAAGCAAAATTTGACACCGAGCCTCATGAGATATTGGGGCAGATGACTCCAGGTTTGGTCAAAGAGGTGGTTTTAAGGAATGTCATAAAGGAGCAAAGAGAGGCTGAGGGGTTTAGGGAGGGGATTCCAGAGTTTAAAGCCTTGGTAACTGAAGGCATGGCCACCAATGGTGGAGCAACTAAAATAGGGGATGCTCAAGAGGCCAAAATTAAGAGTGCAGATATCTGAGGATTGTAGGTCTGGAGGAGATTAGAGATAGGGAAGGGTGAGGTCATGGAGGAGGTTTGAAAACAAGAGATGAGAATTTTAAGATGTTTTTAGAAAAAGGTAATGTGGTTATGGGAATGAGGATCTAGCATTCATGGTTTTCTGAATTTCTTTCTTGCCCTTTCTCCACCTACTATTCCACCCCCCCCCCCCCCCCCACCCCGACCAGTGCCCCCTCCCGAATCCTATATAGGTTTTCCTGTGTACACTGTCTTTGAAACTGTTCAAATTTTCGTATTCAGAGGGCTGAATTTTATGCCGCCCCCAGTGGGTCGGATGGTGGCGTGGGGGCGGTGCAGCGTTGAGCGGCAGATTCCGGGAGGCCGACTCGCCCCGCTTCCACCTCGGACAAGTTTACGGCATTAGGCCGGGGGTGGGAAACGGCCTGCCCACCCGAGGCCACTCAAGGCCCTTAAGTGGCCATTTAACAGCCACTTAAGGGCCCTCGCCCACCTCCATGGGTATTTTACCCATGGCAAGTGGGTGTGTTAGGGACGTGAAAGGCCGCCAAGCAAAGCTGCCAGCCTTTCCGTGCCCTGGGGGGGGGGGGGCATGGCAGTCACGCACAGGGTGCCCGATTGAAGGCCGCCTCCGCCTCCCAAGACACCCCCCCCCCAACCAAACGACCACTCCAGCCTCACCAGGGAAGGGCTGATCCCACTGCTGAGGCATGCCCCTACTTACCTTCCCTCCTCGATCCATGGTGTCGGTTGGGCTGCAGTCCCAGCAGTGGCCACTGCTCCCAGTGATTGGCTGGCAATTCACTGAGGCGGGACCTCCTTCCTCAAATGGGTGGAAGTCCTACCTCGGGACAATTAAAACCCGGGGATCCATAAAATATGGGACAGATCCCCGGGCTAGGCGGAAGCGGGTTCACCACTGACTTTAACGTCGGAGTCCGGCTCCTGTCCATCCACTGTAAAATTCCAGCCAGAGACTTTAAACATGAAACGTCTAGCAAATGAACGTGTAGGTACTTAATAACAGAATGTACTTCAGGATCTAAGTTATGTAAGAGATTTTGAACTACTTGATTGTTTTAATGCTATCTAATCTCTCCATATTATCACTTCCAGATTTGATTATTCCAATAAGTGCAAAATACTGCAGATGCTGGAACTCTGAAATGTGAAGAGAAAGTGCTGGAAATATTCAGCAGGTCTGGCACTTTCTGTTCTCATTTCGATTATTCCAATGTTCTCCTCGATGACATACCAAACTTCACATTTGTAAACTTCATTCTCTAAACATTCTGCTTCCTGCATCATCATATCACATCGCCTCTGTCCTCCCTGACCTACGTTGACTCCCATTCTTTTAATGCCTCAGATTTCAAATTTGCACCCTCCTGTTTTAAAATCCCTTGTGGCCTCACCACTCACTGCCTATGTAGCCTCCTCCAGCCCTACAACAGTGTCACCACCACCACCCCCCATTGAACTCTGTTCCTGTAACATTTGCTTCTTGTGTCTTTCCCACCTTCACCTCACTATTGGTAACAGTGCCTTCATCTGCTTAGTCCCCATGCTGTAGAATTCCCTGCCTAAATCATGCCACCTCCCTTTCCTTCTTTAAGACCCTCCATTAAAACCCAAATCTGACCACTCCTAACATCTTCCCCTTGAGTTTGGTGTATATTTCTGTCTGATTACACCTCTGGAGACATTTTCATATCAACACTATCAAATCCTAGGGGCTACCATTGACCAAAAACTGAACTGGAGTAGCCATATAAATACTGTGGCTACAAGAGCAGATCAGAGGCTAGGAATCCGGAGGCGAGTAACTCGCCTCCTGACTCCCCAAAGCCTGTCCACCATCTACAAGGCACAAGTCAGGAGTGTAATGGAATACTCTCCACTTGCCTGGACGGGTGCAGCTCCAACAGCACTCAAGAAGCTCGACACCATCCAGAACAAAGCAACCCACTTGATTGGCACCCCATCCACAAACATTCACTCCCTCCACCACCAACGCACAGTGGCAGCAGTGTGTACCATCTACAAGATGCACTGCAGCAACGCACCAAGGCTACTTAGACAGCACCTTCCAAACCCGCGACCTCTACCACCTCGAAGAACAAGAGCAGCAGATGCATGGGAACACCACCACCTGCAAGTTCCCGTCCAAGTTACAGACCATCCTGACTTGGAACTATATCGCTGTTCCTTCACTGTTGCTGGGTCAAAATCCTGGAACTCCCTTCCTAACAGCACTGTGGGTGTACCTACCTCACATGGACTGCAGCGGTTCAAGAAGGCAGCTCACCACCACCTTCTCAAGGGCAATTAGGGATGGGCAATAAATGCTGGTATAGCCAGTGATGCCCACATCATGAATGAATTTTTAAAAAGTCGCTATGTAAAGGTTTTTTTTATATAGCAAATCTAGGCATGAGTCTGGCTCCATTTGAAAGTAATAAAAGGAATTGGTGATTTGTTCAGCAGTAACCTCTTGTAATTTGTGAATTTTAATACATGATCAATGTGTGTCCTAGTGATGATTTAACCTCGTGTTAACATAAGTTCAACAATTAAACATCTCCCAATTCAGTTAATACATGTTGAAGTAATGCTGGTAACTGAATACATAGTTAACTGCAAAGTTACACAAATGCAGCATTACACTCTAATCTATAAATCGGTGGTAATGAAAATTGCTTACTTTTTGATTTTACATGATTATAAATGAGAGTTATTCCTATAAAGACAGTTGTACTGCAGTTTGAGTTCAGATGACTTTATAAACCATTCCTGCTTTGTACTTGTGGTTCAAAGTCTTCTGAAGGCAAAGATTATGGGCTGGATTTTGTGCTGGAGGCGAGGCTCCCGGCGCTAGCCCAAAAAGGTGGGGGGAATCCCGCCTCTGCCTTTTCATGCCCTATCCCGAAGTGATCGTCCGGTCTTTTTAAATCCAAGTTTCAGGAGCCAGGGTCCCTGTCCTTTTAAAGACGGGATCCCGCCTCCAAGAGCTGCCAGCAGCTCAGCAGTATTTGCAGCGCCACTGGGAGCAGTGGCCAGTGCCAGAACTGCAGAGGCCTTAGACCCAGGTCCAACGCTGGAACTCAGGACCACACGTAGGTGAGGCTGGGTTGCCTGGGCCAGTCCGGAAGGCCCCAGTGGGGGGGATGGCCGTGCATTCTAGGGGGAGGGGAGGGGAGGATCCCGGGCAGTAAAGTTGTTCCTAGTGGGTAAAATTGTTCCCGGTGGGGGTCCTCCATGGACCACAAATTGCCCACGAAGGAGGATCCCCTGCCACCACCCCTCCAAGCCCGCAGAGAGGGCACCCTCGTGTTGCAAGGCGTCCTCCCCTCGCAGCGGAGGCACACCGTGCAACTGGTAAGATCCCAGCAGAGGTGGGAAAAGGTCCTTAATTGGCCTCTGGGCGGGAAGACTGTCATTGGCCTATCCCGCCCCTGGGAAGATCACTTGGTGACGGGGAGTCGACAGGCTCTATGACCCATTGCCACCCACCCCCTGCCTCGGGGCCACACAAAATCCCAGCCCTATGTTGGTTTCAAATAATGAGGCTGCCAATACCCCCTCTCATGCGAATTCTGCTTTGCTCGTCAGCATTTTGTCTGGTTTGCTGATTTTCACATGGTAAGAATAGCAAGTGCAAATTTTCCAACACACCTTTCTGTCTTGCGTACCAACACTGCCACCATGGTTTTCCTGATGTAATGTTCACTTTTTAAAGTAACTTTGTTTACTATTGTTCTATCACCTCACCATGTGCATGTTTTTATCCTACAGATACTGCAGCCAGGTGCTCAGCAAAGAAGTTGATAATTATGTGACTGACCTGCTGAAGGAACTTGTCCGTTTCCAAGATCGTTTGTACCAAAAAGATCCAATTAAAGCTAAGAAAAAACGTAGGATTGTCATGGGGCTGAGAGAAGTGTTGAAGCATCTAAAGCTGAAAAGGCTGAAGTGTGTTATCATCTCTCCTAACTGTGAAAGAATACAATCCAAAGGTAAGTTGTTTGTAACTGTTCCTTTTACAGGATGTAGGAAAGGGAAAAATTAATAGGGACAGAAGTAGGCCATTTAGCCCATTGAGCCTGTTCTGCTCTTCAATGAGATCATGGCTGATGTGTAACCTAATTCCATACATCTGCCTTTGCCCCATATCCTTTAATGCCTTTGGTTAACAAAAATATCAATCTTAGATTTAAAATTAACAAATGACCTATCATGTATTCCCTTTTGCAGAAGAGAGTTCCAAACTTCTACAACCCTTTGTGTGTAGAAGTGTTTCCTAATATCACTCCTGAAAGGTCTGGCTCTAACTTTTAGACAATGTCTCCTAGCCCTAAACTCCCCAACCAGCAGAAATAGTTTCTCTCTCTCTATCCATCCTGTCTGTCCCCCTGAATATCTTAAACTTCGATCAAATCATCCTTTAACCTACTTAATTCCAGTAATCTCTCCTAATTTAACCCTTAGAATCTAGGTATCGTTCCAGTAAACCCATGCTGTGCTTCCTCCAAGGCCAATATATCTTTTCCAAGATGTGGTGCCCAGAGCTGCTGACACTACTCCAGGTGTGGCCTAACTAGGGCTTTGTATAGCTTCTACCCACTTGTGTTCTAGTCCTCTATAAAGCCTGGCTCGGGTATAAAATTAAAAGCGACCCAGGCCCAATCCGACAACAGCCAACCCGAACCCAACATCAGAACAAGATGCACGTTCCCTTTCTTCAGCTGGAAAAATGCAGCTGATAATCAGCCGGGATTCTGTTCTTGATTTTCAGGTAGTTAGAAAAGATGTTGTATTTCTATGCCACAACTTAATGTATTCATGATGTTCCTCTTTATATTCAACCTTGTATTTTTCTTCAGTGGTAAAGAATTTCAGACTAATATTGTTCTCAAATTGCTCCTAAAACTGTTCTGTTTCAAGATCACTAGATAGTTGGGATGAGGAAAGCCATTCCATCACAATTCATTCATCCATCCAGAAAAATCTTAAAGTTTACCCATTGCAGCACCTCACCTTTTTGAAATGCTTCCACAGTTTTTTGTCTCCACTGCTGAATCTGGAAGTTTGTTTTATATGTAGAATACTCTGTGAAGAATGTCCTGTTATAAACTCCAAATTTTTCTTTTACTAGTTTGTGTCCCTTTGGTCCAACTCTTGCAATTTAAAATAATAATCCATAAGTATCGTTACCATTCCCATAACAATCTTGTATACATTAATATCTCCTCTTAGATTTTTCCTTTCCAGCATTATTCTGGTCCTTCCTCATGACTCAGACCTTTACCAGGAATCAGTCTTGTAGCTGTTCACTGCACTGTCTCTTGTGCTTGAATATCTCCTTTGTGTTAAGGTAACCATAACTGTACCTCGTATTCAAAGTGCAATCTGACCAAAGCACTCTGCAGTTTGATTGTGACTGCCTCTGACTTGTATTCTACTGTTTTGGCTATATAATTCAACATTCTATTGACTTTATTGATTTCTGCTTTGCATGAGTTGCACATGTTTAACACGAGTCTACCAAGACTCTTGGATCCCTTCAACTTCAAGCTCAGCAGTTTAAACACCATTTATGGAGAATGTGTTTATTTTCCTTCCTTTGTGCTGTACTTAGTATCTGTTCGAATTAAGTTTCATCTGCCATTGTTCTGCCAACAAACTTATTTTGTCCAACCTCAGATTCCACTGTTCCAGGTAGTTGGTATCGTTTGCAAAGTTCACTGCTTTGGCACTGAGCTTTTTATGTAAATTCAAACATTA
The DNA here is from genome assembly GCF_036365525.1 of Heterodontus francisci. NCBI lineage: Eukaryota > Metazoa > Chordata > Chondrichthyes > Heterodontiformes > Heterodontidae > Heterodontus > Heterodontus francisci. The sequence goes on from NC_090374.1 coordinate 125,812,464, forward strand.
GTGGTCTCATTAACAAGTCCTGGAGCACTCTACTTCATACTTCCTTCATCCCCCTGACATAACTCCTTTAATCAGTGCCCCTTCAACCAGTTGATTATCCATTCCCAGCGTTTACCCAAAATTCCCACCACTTTTGAGTTTTTTTTTAATTAAGGTCTTTGTCAAATGTTTTTTGGAAGTCTAGATGCATTGCAACATGGGGCTTCTCACAGTTCACTTGAGATGCCAGTTCTTCCAAGAAACCAAACTGAAAAATTTAAAGGCTAGCCAGGGGTCAGGCTTTTGAACGTGCAAGTAATTTTGGGTTTAAACCAAAGTTTGAATTCAATATGAGGAATATTAATGCTATTTTATTTTTTCTATTGCTGAAATTATCTTGCAGATTTTTCTTCCAGTTAGCATTTACTCCTGATCAGACTACTTGTTACCATACCCCATTTATAAAAGCTTGCCTTTATAACAACAACTAGCGTTATATAGTGCCTTGAACAAATGAATGGCAAGCCAAAAGAAAATTGACCAAAAGTTTGGTCAGAGAGTTGCTTTTAAGAAGGGTCATAAAGGAGAAAGGCAGTTGGAAAGCTTTTAGAGAGGAAATTCCAGGGTCCATACCCAGGTGACTGACAGCATGTTCCCAGTGTTGCAGTGATGAATGTGGGGAGATGAACAAGAGGTTGGAGTCAGTGGAAGAGAAAGGTCAGACAGAGTTGCAGGAGGTTTTAGCAGCAGTAGTGCAAATTGTGAAGATAACCAACTGCATGGCCTGTGGGATACTGCATCACAAAATGCAGTAAAGTGAAAATTGTCTGTCTGTATCTTTAAACTACAAAGGTTCAGCTGGCCCTTTGGTAAAGATTCTTTGGCAAACTTGACCATGGATGCAGAGTATTGGATTTTTAAAAAAAAACTAGTTATGTTAATGTTAATTTTAGCATTTGCCTTGTTTGTTTAAAAATTATTGTATTGTTTTATCCAGGTGGCTTGGATGAGGCATTGCATACGATAATTGAAGTTGCTCGTGAGCAAGAGATTCCATTTGTTTTTGCTCTCAATCGCAAAGCTCTAGGGCGCTGCGTGAACAAAGCCGTTCCTGTTAGTGTGGTTGGAATCTTCAGCTATGATGGCGCTGAGGTTAGTCAAAACCAAGACCAATGATAACACAAATTCAGTTCTTGCCATTGGAAAAGTGAATTTCAGAAGGGGCCCTGAAAGGATCTGCATATAATATGTTACTGCCAATTTTTTTAAAAATCCAAGCAAGTCAGTTGAATTCTACAAATATCCATTATCAGTACAGTTTGCAGTGGTGTATGAAAAGACAGGTGTCCACTCTAATTATACTTCATAATTGCAGGAAACCTTTTTTCAATCAACAAATATCTGTTAGTGTCCTAACTTAATAAGTACTGTCATTTAATTACTAAGTTGTTAAATTCCTTTAGTAATCCCTTAGTAATATTAGTTTTATATTTTATCTTTGTGTGTGTCTATATCAAACTAGCTGGGTTGGTACTTGAAGTTAGCAGATAGGTTATGGAGTGATGGAAAGGGAATAAAAACCCATCCTGAAACTGACAGTGTAAGAAGCACCAAAAAAGGTGAGAAAATCATTCCCTATATTCTTAAGACTAGTGCAAAGTTAAAACGCCCTCTTTTTATGACTGAAAGCTACTAACTGTATACATCTGATTCAACAACTGAGAACTTAGTTTTATTTGTGTCCATGTTGGTGTAGACTCTAAGTAACCTTAAATTGTTTATAAATTACCCACATATATTGTGGTGTTTGTAACCTTTTGTGGTGAAGGAAGGCATTGTGTCACAGATTCACCTGCACTTGTGGAAAGTTTGAATTATTTGTGTTGAAATCCATTTTTGTTTTCCCCCTCTGCCACTCAGACATACATACAGAGTCCTGGCAGCAGGTTTTGCGTCTTAATTTTGGATAAAAATTGATATAGATGATAGGGAGAAAGCTAAACAATTGAAGAAAATTTTGTGTTGGCTGGGGTATAGAATCTAAGGGTGCAAGTTTACTGACCATTTCACCTCAATGTGAAGGTTTTAGCTGCACGCTGATACAACAACTAATTTATATAGCACCTTTAACATAATAAAATAATCCAAGGTGCTTCACAGGGACATTATAAAACAAAAAAATTATACTGAGCCGCATAAGGATCTGTTAGGACACATGACCAAAAGCTCGCTCAAAGAAATAGGTTTTAAAGACTGCTTTAAAGGAGGACAGCAAGGTAAAAAGACGAGGAGGGTACTGGGCTGAGGCAACTGAAGGCATAGCCACCCATGATAGAGCGATTAATATCAGGATGCTCTATGGGCCAGAATTGGATGAGCGTAGATGTCTCGGGTTGTGGTTTTGGAGGAGATTAGAGATTGGGAGGGGCGAGGCCATGGCGAGATTTGAAAACGAGGATGAGAATTTTAAAATCATAATGTTGCTTGACCGGGAGTCAGTGTAGGTGAGCGAGCACAGGGATCTTAAATGAATGGGACTTGGTGTGAGTTAAGACATGGGCAGCAGAATTTTGGATGACCTCAAGTTTACAGAGGATAGAATGTGAGAGATCAGCCAGGAGTGTGTTGGAATAGTCTAGTCTAGAAGTAACAAAGGTATGAATGAGGGTTTCAGCAGCAGATGAGCTGAGAAGGGTGAAATCGGGTGATTTTCTGTAGGTGGAAATAGGCGGTCTTAGTGGTTGGAAGCTCATCTCAGAGTCAAATATGACCCCTTGGTTGCAAACAGACTGGTTCAATCTCAGACTATTGCCAGGGAGAAGGATGGAGTTGTTAGCTGGGGAAGAGAATTTGGACCGGGGACCTAAAACAATGGCTTTCAGTCTTCCCAGTGTTTAATTGGAGGAAATTGCTGCTCATCCAGTACTGGATGTCGGATAAGCAGTCTGACCATTTAGTAACAATACAGGAGTTGAGAGGTGGTGGTGAGGTAGAGCTGGGCCTCATCAGTGTACATGTGAAAACTAACTGTGCTTTTGGATGATGTCGCCGAGGGGCAGCTTGTGGATGTGAAGTAGGAGGGGGGGTGGTCAAGGATAGATCCTTGGGAGACACCAGAGATAACCGCGCAGGAGCAGGAAGAGAAGCTATTGAAAATGATACTTTGGATACAGTTAGATCAATAATGGAACCAGCTGAGTGCAGCCCCACCCAGCTGGTTAATGGTGGAGGGGCATTGGATGAGGATGGCGTGGTCAACCATATCAAAGGCAGCAGACAGGTCGAGAAGGATGAGAAAGAAAAGTTTAGCTTTGCGCAGTCACATTGGATATAATTTGTGACTTGGAGTTGTTTTGGTATTATGGCAGGGGCGGAAACCAAATTACAAGGATATTCGTCCACACGTGGGGGTGGGAGATGCCAAATTTCTCACCAGCAACCAGCTTGTTGGCACCATCTCATCCCCAGGCCATTTTCCCGGAGGTGGAATGAGGGTCAGCAGGGCTACCTGCCCAGAAGCGGCGGGTAGCCACAAAAGGCTGGGTTAAAGCCTATTAAGGACTATAGTCAGAGGCCTACTGGATTTTTTCAGTCGGCCTCCAGGAACCCCGAGGTGTGGGGACTAGGCCAGTTGCCTGGAGGCAGCCTCCAGGAGAGGTACCTCCAGATAGAGGCAACTCTCTTTTCTCTTACCTGCAAAAGCAGGCTGCTGCTCCTCCTTCTGAGCTGGAGGGTCCTATTGGCCCTCCAATTTCAAGAGCCTGCCCACCATCCTTAATTGGACAGTGAGGCCACCCTCTAGCCATTCAATGGCCAATTTGGGGAAAAGCACTGCCAGGTGACCTTCCACACACAATGCGAGGTCCTGACCCAAAACCCTGCTCATGGAGTTCTGGAAAAGGGGGGCACAGATTTGGGAGGCGACAACACGTTCAAGGACTTGAGGGAGGAAGGGGGCTTTGGAGATGGGACAATAGTTTGCAAGGAGAGTGAGGTTAAGGGTTGTTTTATTTGAGAGGGGTGATTAAGGCAGATTTAAAGAAGAGAGGGACAGCACCCGATTAGAGAGAACAGTTAACAATATCAGCTAACATGGGGACCAGGAGGGGAGGTTAGGTGGTCAGCAATTTTTTTTAAATTCTAGCACTGGATGTGGGCATCGTTGGCTAGGCCAACATTTGTTGCCCATTCCTAATTGCCCTTGAGAAGGTGGTGGTGAGTTGCCTTCTTGAACTGCCGCAGTCCTTGGGGTGTAGGTGTACCCACCGTGCTGTTAGGGAGTTCCAGGATCTTGACCCAGCGAAGGAACTGCGATATAGTTCAAAGTGGTTTGGAGGGGAACTTGCAGGTGCTGGTGTTCCCATGCCCTTGTCCTTCTAGCTGGTAGAGGTCACAGGTTTGGAAGGTGTTGTTGGAGCCTTGGTGAGTTACTGCAGTTCATGGTGTAGATGGTACACACTGCTGCTACTGTGCGTTGGTGGGAGAGGGAGTGAATGTGGATGGGGTGCCTATCAAGCGGGCTGTTTTGTTCTGGATAGAAATGGTTGGATTCTCTCTTGTTGGGGATGGTTATTACCTGGCACTCGTGTGGAATCTTACTTGTCTGTAATAGTAGGGAAAAGAAGCCCGGGGTTATCTTTCCATTCCAGGATGATCCTGGAATAGTGAGCAGTTTTAGCAGGGCTTGATGGTGGTTTATGTGATCCATCCAAATCTGGCAGTGAATGGCTAAACCAGTTGGCTGCAATATCTTTTCATGTCTGTAAGCCTTGAACTTAAGGGAGTGGTGATGAGGACTGTACCGGGGGAATGACTAGAGTGGAGACTGGAGTTAAGCAAATAAGTAACTGCAGAAATATTGTGGTGAACAGTGGGCCAAAGGCGAGACAGTTGGGATTTTGAAAGTGCAATTGTAAGTGAATTAGGGAGATAATTTTTTCCAGGGGTAGATACAGAAGGAGGTAGAGTTGGGATGTGGGTGGAAAGTGTTATAAGGAAGTGATCAGAGATGGCCTTACCTGTGATTGATACGATGGGACTCGAACGACCACATGGGATGGCCATGAATACAGGTTGGGGAGTTTGCATGAAGGAAGAGATTTAGGGAGGATGAGAGAACATGACGAGTTGAGATGCAAAAAATAGGAACATAGTTTGGGTATCCTTCAACCAATATACCACATCCTCACTATTGAATGCTATTATGTCAACCTATATTCTCTTTCGGAATGTCAGGAATTCTAGAGCCTTTCAGGTCATTTAATTTACTGGAACTGCCTGGTCTTACTTCTGACTGCCATTTCCTGCTGTGAATGCATTATAGTCAGTGAGGCATCTTGTACCATGTGTCAGTACCAGCTACAGGGACTCTAGGGAAAGTGCATGTCAGAAGGGCCCAGGGAACTTTTAAAACTATGTACAGAATGTTTTTTTTAAGGGTGTGGACGTCTACATGCCCAGAGTGCTCTTGTATGTGGATACTGGTCAAACATACATCAACATTGACTATGTTGAGGGACTGCCAACTGCTATCATTGTCAGGTCCTCAGCTACAGTATGAGTGCAGCAGAAATGTACTTAGTCTATATTTGGCTCTTTTTTACTCTGTCAGACAGATTGTGAGCAATCAAACTGGCTTAGGACATTGGCTTACATGCTGAACTAAAACTGCTAGTGTCTCCTGGGACAAGGCTATTTAAGGGAGACTAAACAGTTTTGGTGGATTCAAATAAACTGAAGCTGAACCATTGTAAAATGGTATCTGTCTTCAGAGGCAATATTGGATAACTTGTCAAAGAATTTTTTTGCTGTTCAAAAATGATGTTGATCAGTCCCTTGGTAGATGGGAATCCATAAGGGTAACTTTCATGGACATCTTCATAGTCTGTAAACCAGGAATCTAATAAATAAATTCCTTACTATAGCACTGTTTGAAACATTTGATAATTTGTTATATTTCACTATAATAAAATAGATAATACTGAAGATATTGTTTCACATTTCCTGTTAACAGGAAATGAAATTTAAATGTGCCAGTTTTAAAAGTGAATTTAGAGTTGCTGGACAGCTTAAAAAGGGATTTACGTTATCAATGATAAACCAGAAAATGTCCTAATAAACATCAATATTGTGAATTCATATTTTTCTTATATATTTCACTTACAGAACCAGTTTCATCAAATGGTTGAACTCACTGAAGAAGCTAGGAAAGCATATCAGGAAATGCTGAATGCTCTAGAGCAGGAACTTACAGCTGGTGAAGAAAATTCAGTGGAACCATTGTGTGATCTAACAGAGGAAAGCACAATTGCATTGGATATTGTGACCTCTCAATCTTTTTCTGAAACCAGTGAACCAGAATATGGTGCATATCAAATACTGTATAACTCCAATCACAGCTTCTTCCCAGCATATATGTAGAGTTGTATTTTAAGGCGCTCTCTTGTACTTTTGAATTGTGAGATATTGTTAAATTACAATCATCCATGAAGGCAATACCTTCAGTTAGAAATTTAAATCATTAATCTACAACAGTAGTTAGAGAAAATTAAATGTATACAGTCTCTGGTATTATCAATGTTTAAACTACTCCCTCTTGCAAAGTTCTCCTTGCCAGGGGTGTTGAGGCTGTAGGGTGTGAGTTCTGTAGATACTGTAAAACTTAGTATATTTATTGTAAATGAGTCATACCAGGGTTTTCACACAACAACTTGTATTTATATAGCACCTTTAACGTAACAAAACATCCCAAGGTGCTTCAAAGAGCCTTTATAAAACAAAATATGACTGAACCATATAAAGAGAGATTAGCGTAGATGACCAAAGCTTAGACAAAAGAGGGTTTTAAGGAGTGTCTAAAAGGAGGAAAGCGAGGTTTAGGGAGGAAATTCCAGAGCTTAGGGCCTTGGCAGCTGAAGGCATGTTCACTAATGGTGGAGTGACTAAAATTGGGAATGCTGAAGAGGCTAAAATTAGAGGAGCGTAGAAATCGCAGAGGGTTGTAGGCTGGTAGAGCTTACAGAGATAGGGAGGGGCCAGGCCATGGAGGGATTCGAAAACAAGGATGAGAATTTTAAAATTGAGGCGTTGTTTAACCGGGAACCAACACAGGGGTGATGGGTGAATTGCATTTGGTCCAAGTTAGGACACAGGCAGCAGAATTTTGGATGACCTCAAGTTTATGGAGGGTAGAACGTAGGAGGCCAGCCAGGCGTACATTAGATTAGTCAAGTCTGGAGGTAACAAAGGCATGGATGAGGGTTTCAGCAGCAGAAGAGCTGAGGCAAGGTGGAGACGGGCAATGTTATGGAGGCAGAAATAGATGGTATTGATGATGGCACAGATATTTGTTCGAAAGGTCATCTCTGGGTCAAATATAACACCAAGGTTGCAAACAGCCTGGTTCAGCCTCAGACAGTTGCCAGGTAGAGGGATGGAATCAGTAGTGAGGGAGCAGAGTTTTCAGCAGGAACCAAAGGCGATGGCTTCAGTCTTCCCCCATATTTAATTGGAGGAAATTTATGTCCATCCAGTACTGGATGTCAGATAAGCAGTCTGATAATTTAGAAACAGTGTATGGGTCAAGAGAAATGGTGGTAAGGTAGAGCTGGGTGTCATCTGCATACACGTGGAAACTGACGTATTTTCAGATGAATTCACCAAGGGACAGCATCTATGAGAAATAGGAGGGGCCAAGGATAGAGCCTTGGGGAACACCAGAGCTAATGGTGCAGGAACTGGAAGGGAAGCTATTGATGGCAATTCTCAGGCTACTATTAGATAAGAATGGAACCAGGAGAGTGCAGTCCCATCCAGCTACATGATTGTGGAGGGGCTTTGGAGGAGGATGGTATGATCAACTGTGTCAAAGACTGCAGACAGGTTGAGAAGGACAAGGAGGGATAGTTTGGCTTGTGTGACTTTGATAAGTGCTGTTTTGGTACTGTGGCATGGGCAGGAAACCTGATTGGAGGGAGTTCTGGGAAAGAATTTGGGAGCTGACAACACATTCAAGGACTTTGGAGAGGAAAGGGTGGTTTGAGATGGGGCAGTAGTTTTCAAAGGATGGAAGGGTCAAGGGTTTTTTTGAGGGGATGTTGATGGCAGATTTGAAGGAAACCGAGAAAGAGAGTACCTGAGGAGAGTGAACCATTAACAATGTCAGCTAACAAGGGGACCAAGAAGGGAAGTTGGATGGTCAGTATTTAGTGAGAGTAGGGTCGAGGGAGCAGGAGGTAGATCTCATGGACAAGATGAACTCAGAGAGGGCATGGGAGAGAAACTAGAGATGGAAACAAGTTGAGGGCTAGGGCGGGGGGAGCCTTCGAGTAATTTTGGTCAAGTAGGCTAGGGGAAGAGAGGGAAATTACAGAGACAGCTGATCGAATGGTCTCACTTTTGGTGACAAAAAAAACCATGAGCTCCTCGCACTTCTTGTTGGTGGAGGAGACAGGGGAGAGGGATTCAAGAAGATGGTTTGCAGTAGAGAAAAGAAGTCGGGAGTTACCTTTGCATTCCAGGATGATTCTGGAATAGTGAGCAGTTTTCACAGGCAATAGGAGGACCTATTGGTGCTTTATGTGGTCTAGTCAGATGTGGCAGTGAATGGCTAAATCAGTTGTCTGCCATATCTATTCATGTCTGCATCCCTTGGATTTAAGGGAGCAGAGATGAGGGTTGTACCAGGGTAACAGCTAGGGTGAGAGAGTGATGGTTTTAATGGGGACTAGGACAATCGAAGGTGGTGATGAGGGTGTTGTTGAGCAGTTCGGTAGCTGCAGAAATGTTATGAATATAGGATCATAGTCTAGACAATTGGGAATTTGACATTGGGGAAGAATTTTTTTCAGTGGCAGATACAGAAGGAGGGGGAAATGGGATCTGGGTGCAGAGTGATTCAAGGATGGCCTCATTTGTATTTGAATCTGTGGGAGTAGTGAGGCCACATGAGATGGCAAGGTTGGGGCGGGGGGCGGGTATATGGGTTGGGAAGTTTACATGGAGAGCGAGATTAAGAGGGAAGCGAACTCAGGAGAAAGTACATGATGAATTGAGAAGGTTAAAATCACCTAGGATAAGAAGCCACTCGGTGCAGATGCTGAGGGAGGAAAGCAGTGAAGATAGATCATTAAGAAAATGACATGGTACTTAGGTGGGATGAGAACCAGGATTTTAAATGAGAGGTGAGGAGGGATGGAACAATGTGACATGTTCAAAAGGAGAAAGTGCCAAAGGAGTAAGGGGACAGATGAAGCTGAGATTTGCTTACGAGTGACACCACCACCGTGATGGTCTGGGCGAGGCAAGTGGTGAAACATATAGCCAGGCACGGAGGCTTCAGTTAGGGGGTAGATGTCATCAGCCCTCAACCAGGTTTCTGTCAAGGCCAAGATGTCAATGCAATCATCCACAATAAGCTCATGGATTGCAAGGGCTTTCTTCGCAAGCAAACAGACAACCTGGAGGGAGATGCAGAGAGGGGTGGGTGATAGCTGAACAGGGAGGAAATTGGCAAGACCAGCCCCCAGCTGGCCTGGCAGGGTGGTGAGAGAGTAGGATGAGGCATTTGAGCTAGGTACTCGTGAGGCAGCAGCGACGAGTACCTTGATAGGGCCTTTGGAGAATGCCAAGAGAAGTACAAAGAAAATCTATAGGCTTATCTAAGAGGGAGACGCGCCTGGGATAGTAGCAGGAAACAGGAAGGTAGGAAGGTCAAGGTGTAGTGAAGGATTGGATAGGGATTTGGGAAGGCAGAGTACCTGAGAGGGGAGAAATAATTGGACAGAAGGGTTTAGGAGGGGGAGGGAAGAAAATAATGAAGTTGAAACGGAAGTGATAGGGTTGGAGAGGCAGCCATAGTGTGCATGCAAATGAACACATGGAAAACTTAAGTTACAAAGGCTGGTTATGTAGCATTAATTAGGATACATATATCCTAGTAGTGAACGGGGAAGATGGTGGAGAAGTCTGCAGATTGTTAAACTACACAAGAACATAAATCAGATCTCTAGGCCTAGTTAACAAAAAAGGGATGTTATAAGCTAGATTGTTGATTGAGATCATTGATTGCAGTATTACGTTTGGGTCAGTACACATCTCTGATACAGTGAGAAACAAGGTTGTTTCTTTGTTAATGAGGGAATGATACAGTAGAGTCTCATGAGTGAGGGCCTTTGCCAGTAAAGAGAAGGAAGAAAAAAATTCTCAAACTATTTATGAAGCCAGAGGGTATATGTTATAAGTAAAGGTGTGAAACATAATGGTGTAGATCAACAATGCTTCATTAACCTTTAAAGGTACTTCAACTGATTTCAACCATGGAACTAAAAACTTTATTTCCCCATAAGCTTAACGAAAGAGATTCTTTTAAACCCACACTGATTTTTTTTTTATAAACCCTTAAACTACTGGCAAGTCCAAGTCTCTGGGCTTCTTTTCAGCATTTCACATTAATACTGAAACTGTAATGTTTGTTGTAAACTACAAACATTAAACGCTGAAAACAGTATAAAATACTACAATTCACCATGACATGCTTTCCCTTTCCTCCCACTCTTTCTTGTTTTGTTCCATTTGTACTATTTCAACTTCAGTTAATCTGGCCTAATCTAGATTCTAACCTTTTTATGTATTTTTAATCATTTTAAAACCCTTATCTATTTTATTTCCTCCTGGCTTCCACCACTCCCAAAAGAAATGTTTTCATTGTTGTGATGATCTAGTAAACTGTAGCAGCCCACAAAGCCCGATTGCACCCAACATGAGTAAACTTGTACAGTGTGTGGTAAAGTATTAAATTGGCTTCAAACCTGAAATTAAATTCTCCATTCCTGAAGAAAGTAGAATGTTGTATATTTTATACCTTTTAAATATCCATCCAAAATACCTTGTTTTCTTTATGTAAAAGTAATTATTTTTTTTTAAATAATTTGAAAAAAATCAGCTATACTTTAGTAAATGGAATTTTAATCTATTCCAGATGCTAATTGCACCTTTATGAAATAGAACTGTAATATTACACAAACCGTTCTATTGTTAAAAAACAATGACCAACAACCTACATTTAAGTTTAGTTGGAATACTTAATAATTTGTCTTTTACTTTATTTCATAACTGCAACTAATTAGGAGGAGAATGGAACAGGTTAATGATGTAGATTGTAATTTGTTACGTTTAAAAATGTGCAATATAATGAATGATGTGATCTATCACTCTTACAGTTACTACATGGAGAAACTTACTCAAGAGACAGTGTAACCCCAACCTGTCAGACACTGAAAACACAGGAACTTCAGAGATTCTACACTGTGACTCAGAAGAAATTGGTGATTCAATACAGAATTTTCCAAAATCCATTCTTGATTTTGAATGTCAAGCAGCAATAAGATGAATGAATGTGGTTTTTCATAGCACTGTAAAATGTTTCTGCAGTGCTGTATCCGTTATTTTGTGCAGGAAATAGTGATTAAAATTTACAGCAAGTGAAAAGGCCTTCCATAACTGTCACCTTTTCCTTTTTTTTAAAAAAAAGCATGCAGATTTCTATCCCAAAGTGAGATTAAACCTAATTTAATTGCATTCCACTTTTGAAAAATCTGAATGGCTGAAGAATGTTAATTGAGCAATGATAAACATCAGGCAACCTTAAATAGTCTGAAGAAACTAAGTTGACAATGATGAATAGCTGAAAGTTAATTCATTGCTCAGAGATTAGTCCTCCAGAGGTTGACACATGTGATATTTTGCCACAATACACCTCCAGTGGTCCATTTCAAAACAATCCCAGCGATCAGTTAGGCATATCTTGTACACTACAGTTTTCCATCTTTCCTGAAATTCTTAATTTCCTGCTGTAATACCTTCCATCAAGAATGATGGTTTATTCTGGGACAGTGAGCCGACCCAGAGACTGCCAAATGAGAGAATGTTTGAAAGCCAGCATGGCCGAGTCCTGGATGACTTTATTGGAGAATAATCACATCCATTTCCAAACTCTATATAGTAACAATCCATCTTTTGTTATTTAGAATTACTTCACAATTTGAAATGGACCAGTGAAGAGGCACTGAGGCAACCCAATGCCACCAGGGCAAATTATTACTATGTGTTCCCTCGGGACATAATATTCAAAAGTGGCCTTGCCAACAATGTATACAAAGTCAGAATAGCTTGTCAAATGTCCTTGCGAAGCATCTCATTATAACACCACATTGATTGGATATTTTCTATGAATGCTGAGTAATTGCCCCCAAATCCAAATGGACAGCTCTTCATTTTGTAAATGTTCAAAATACATAACCTTACATTTACCTATGTGATATCTATCTGCAAGATCAGTTAATTAGTTCAGATTTCTTTGTGTAAATTATAAAATTTGCTGATGGCATTAAACTGTGTGGCCAGATAAGCATAGTGCGAAAAAAAAACCCTCTTCACTCTCATCTCTGAATAGTTTGAATGGCAGAGGGCCTAGCACAATCTTTGATTGAACAATGGATTGTTGCAATTAAATGGAAAATCTTATCACTTTCGACTTTGAAAACAGTTTTCAGTCTACATGACTAATTTGTTGTTAATGCCTGAATGAATTTCACTTAACCACTAATCAGTTGCAAACCCTATCAAGCTTATTTTGTAAGTATGTGACTGACTCCTCTGGTTAGGATTTGCTTCAGCTGTGCTTTCAGGCAACCTAAATGGGAATAAAACAGGTCACAGCAGTAAAAGTAGAACCCAGCTTAAACCCTTTACCTAGCAAGTGAACCAATAAGTGAAAACTTCAGGAATGTGAATAACCTAATACACTGGGTATTTATAAAATACTTCTGCAACTTTAAACTTTAATAATTTTGGATGTACACATGATAGCAAACTGTAAACAGCAGATGAACGCATAATTCATAAAGTATTAACACAATATACAATTTCTAGGCTTCAACATAACTGCCATCTTTTGTGATGCATCATTCAATCCAATTTTCCAACTTTTCTTCTGTTGCCATTTTCAGTTACAGCATCATTAACACTAACCATTTTTAGGACTTATGATTTCATATGCCATTTACAGTTTGCTTCTGTCCTGTATCCATCTAAAGTTATCAAAGTTGCACAAGAATTTTATAAACGCCCTCTACTGCTAAATAGCTTTGCTTCAGTTAGCTACTGCAGAATCACAGAGAATGAAACTAGCTACAAAAGTTGCAAATTTATTTTTACTTTGAAAACACACTACTGCAAAATAAGCTTTAAAAGCTGATGTATCAAAAATTGATTGAAATCATGCACAGATGGATTTTCTAATTGGCTGCAGCATAGTAAGAACAAACACAAGTGTTTAAATCTCTGTAAATTGGCAAGATGCTGTCTGCATAATCAAGGCATGATATAACTTGACTGCCTTATGCAACTTGTTGCCTGCCATTTGGAATTGAGAAACAGTAGGGCCATTTTTTTTTCCAAATTGAGTAATAAACAGGATCTTAAACATTTCATAGCTGTAAGTTCCCCTCCACCCCCCCCAATCTTCCATCCCATCATCCCACTAGGGCCTACATTAAGTAAAATACAGGAACTTGTCATTATGATAACGCTGACTCTGTTAGTCTTTCAGCTTATCCGGAATTTCACAATACCACATACAACCTATTATTGAATTTCTGTCTGTAACTTCATTTGTTATGTAGTACACTAACTATATTACTATTTGGAAGCCATCCAAATTCCAACTTGTAGCAAAGTACAGAGTGTAATCTGAGTCCCATGGTTATGAAATTGTATAAATTTTGTGCATAACTGCTGCATAGAATGCATTTGACAGATTATCAGTGAGACACCATGTGCGGTTTAGAATACTTTAAGCTTGTTCCTCTGCCAGAGCAAACTATTCCAAACAGTCTAAGACCTTGGGATATGGCATGAACAGCCTCATGCTGTGATAGACATCTCCACAAATGAAAGTGGCCAAGTGACAGGTGTGTTACATTTACAACACTGATTTGTACTTAGATTTGAAGTCTCTTTCAAGCTTTTCATCTCAACTATAGTGATTTCAAATTTGACTTGCCTTTTACAGGATCTAGGATATTAAACTGTATTCTATATACATTGAACAGTGCTATTAACATAAACTAGTTTTATAGTCACTAGTTACATATGAGATATGTCCAACACTATCAGGATTTAGCACTTCATATGTAGCAACCTTAACGGTCGGGCATATTGACATGTTCAGGGTAATCTAGCACTGAAAGTGTGATATAGGGAATTGAGTTGAAGATGAGGAATGCAAACTTAAGATCTGTGCAAGAGATGGTGTATAATGAGTCATTCCTATAATCTTTACTGCTACTCTTATTTAAAATAGTAACTTCAGCATGCATTGAATCTAATCCAACTCACTTAATAATCCTTCTCAATTATTAGAAAAATTTTTGTATCAGTAATCTATTCCATTTTCAAGTTGATGTAGGTTGTTGATGCTGTTTGTATGGAGACTGCTAATGGTCCTGTTTTGTCCCAGTGATGTTATCTCACTAAGGCTGACCAGCTACTTCACTATATACTGTAGCCTTTTTATCCTTATGCTGAGCAGACCTTATAAGTTGTGGCAGTTTATCCAAAGACTATTAGTTATGCTCTAATGCAGTAGATTATCTATGTGCCAGAAGATAATATTTTTCTAAATTTCACAACGCTGCCTCAATCACTTCAAGTAATGGCCTCAACAATCCAAGGGACAACACTGCTGGTTTAAGTGCCCAATGAGCATTTCCACTCCTTAAACCTGCTGATGTTTCCAGGAGCGGGGAACATGCCCTAATTTTGTAATCCAGGTGTGTGTCTGCATCATTACAGGGGTAGCTTGGTCACCCACCAGAAGAGAAAGCAGAAAAATATGGCAATGGGAAGTTATTCCAAAGCATTCTAGTGCCAACAGCACTACAGTAATTTTTAGAAGTGTGCCATCAGCCCCTTTCATAAGAGAGGTGATTAGACCAAACTAACATTTTTGATGGGGATCCAAGCTTGAACCTCCTGGTGGGTCTCACTTAGACTGGGGTGAAGGTTGGTATGCCTGGTTGAAACTGGTTTAGCAGATGCTCAAAATAACCCAGTCTAGCCATGAGGGAATTGTCAGACCTGACCATTTTAATATTGGATGGAGATTCCACTCTAAACAAGCCCCCATGAAAACTCCTGTTTAGTCCTAGTCTGTGTATAACGGCAAGAGTGCTACAATTGGTTTTGGCACCCATTGGTTAGGGAGGGGAAAATCAACCAAGGTTTCTACTTGTGATTGTTATTCAGTAACCCCCCAACTGACCGTGCAAGTGTGTAGACATTAGAGGAGACAAGAGCAGGCATGGTGTGATTTACTCCATCATTGTATAGTCTGCTTATGCTCAACATCAGGATCATGTGAATAACTGGGGGTTGACCACCTATAGAACAGTGAGGGAGTTAAAACATTCAGAGCGATGGGGAAAAAGAGAAGGAAAAAAGGGTAAAAGACAAAAAAGCATTGGAACTATACAAACCCTTTTTATTTCCTCCATTTCAGCAATATTTTCCCATCTTTGTTTCTGTTTTTAACCTAACAGGGTCTGATGAGCATACATTTTAGCTTGAGGGTTCTTGTGCATAAAAATAAACTAAACTAAAATGCCATTTTTATGTAAGAGCTCCCATCTTTTTTTTTTACATTTTCTAAAAATTATGATGGGCTGAGCCTATACTAAGTATCCTGTTACAAAAACACTGATTAAATGCTACTAGATGTCTTTAATACATTCTATTATAGTGTTTAATAATTCTTTGTTTTTAATGGCTAGATTGACATCCAATATATGCATATGATGGATTATAAAGCTAGCTCAGTTATGCTGAGGAATGCTTTGCAAGATGGCAAATCCACAAAGCATGCCTGCACTGCATCAAGCACTGTTGCTCTCCTCGAGGCAGCTCAGCCTGCTGTGGGGGAAGTAGGTGACTTGTTTACCTTGCTGCAGAAATGAGACAAAAAAAAAGTGTACTGTCATTTTTTGTCATCACTGTTCCTATTTCCTTCTTTCCTTTGGCTGGAACCTGCAATAAATGGTGCAGAGGAAAACAGCTGCACAGAGGGCGAGCTAGTTATGAAATAGCATGAGCAGTCCAAGACAGTTGTTGATTTTTCATGCAACGTGTGTAAACATTCTTTAATTGGTTCAGGTCCAACATCTCTGACCTTGATGAGGTTTGGGCCAGTTCTAAGTTTGTAAAATAGACGTCCACTTCCAATAATAATCTTTTTGCAAATATTAGATGCAAGTGAACCAGCCACATCAAACAGCTGAAAATTTTATAATTTTTATTTTTGCTATTCTAAAAAGAACCGAAGGAGTTCTCTGAAAAGGGAACAGTGTGAATGAGGATGCTATTATTTTTGCTTTCATTATTTAAAAAAAAGGCTGTGATGCAACATTGGGTGATTGGTGATAATGGACACTGCCTGCTGGTCTCAAGCTGTACTGACTTGATTTGTGAAGGCAGTAAGCACTGCTTCAATATTATAAAACTGTGACAATTACTTTAAGGATAGATTTAGGTTGTAAGTAATTAAATGAATTTAATGCTGTAGAATGTCCTCCGAATTGCCTTTTACAGAAAAAGTTGGGTATCTGTCAAAACACTGTTTGGGTTACTTTGAAGACCTCATTTAGTTGCTATGTAATACTTTATGAAGGCTAGTTCGATACAAATGAATGTTGAATTTTTAATCTATAAATTTATACTACGTAAATGAAATTCAAATGTTGCTGCTTTTAATTGAGTATTTTTGGAAAATAAACATTGTGACTAAAGGAACTTATCGTGTTTTTTTTTTAAGATTAAGTTTGGATGCTGAAACTCATCTTGCTGATAGACACTATCTAAAAAAGGGAAAATAAAACTTATGCACATTGTAAAAGTGGAGGTATAGAACAGACTTGTCTGCTTGTTGATTTTGGTTTTCAAAATGCATGTAAATGAAGTAGCCTGACAGCTGAAATATTATAACAGTTGACCCAATCAGAAAAGCCTAAGTTTGAGTTCCAGTACTCACTGCCAGTCAGACTGAAAACAGGTGGAGTTGGATTGGTCATCTGCTGAGCATAGTTGAAGAAACCATTCTGTGCACATCCTTTAACTGGATTCCAGTTAGCAGGAGGGTGGAGAATCTAAAGAGATTTAACATGTTGACTTGGTGATATGCTATCACACGAGATGGAGTTAGATTGAGGAATTTGATTGCAACCTGCCACCAGACATGAATGGCTGAATTTCATTAGCGTGCCACACATCACAGCGGCGTGCTTTGAAGTCTGCAGCCTTCAGAAACAAGCGCCACTGCTGAACCCACGCGATATTTCGCGCGGGAGCTCATGAAAATGGAGAGGGCAGAGCGGCTGCCCCTGATGACGTAGAGGGGTTGGCCGCTCCGGCAATGGCGCTACCACCATTTTTAAAGGGCTTCAAGCCCTTAGCAAAAATTTTAATTTTTAAAGAGAAAATATTGTTAATTTTTTTAAAAATCAAAAGCTGGAGGCCCTTTCCCAATCTGCCCCAATGATTACTTTTAAAGGCCAATATGACAAACATTAACTTTATTCCCACCCCAAACTTTCTCCCCCAACCTCGTCACATTTGCCCTTCAACCCCTTCCCACCATTCCCACAGCCAATAAAAAAAAGTTTTCCCCGTTACCACACCCCCCCCCCCCCCGCCCTGATAATTTCAGTCCTCCCTCCTCCCCACCACTGTCTCACCTCGGAACTCACCGAAGGCCCGTGAGTTGCGGCTGGTGGCCATAAAATAGGCCTGGGACGACCGCCGAGAGAAGATATGTCAATTTGCATCTTACCTTAATTGATTTTAATATCTAAATGAAGGCCCTGCCGCTTGGTGGCGGGGGGACGGACTGAGGCCTTGCTGCCGCTGCCGGTAAAAGGCGACGGGGCTTTCTCGGTGTCGGGGGTCATGGCGGGCCGCTCCACAAGTATTTTACAGGCCCCCCCCCCGCCATGGCCCCCGACTTCGAGGGGCTAGTAAAATTCAGCCCAAAGAGTGAGCAAAATTAGCACCTTACTAGCATTGCTAATCAATTATTCTAACTTCTGTTCTTTAGGATTGCTGATTTTTAATATGTTATTCTGTTTTTCAGTTTGTAACTATTGTTAAGGAATTGACTGTTTTGTTAAGATAATTTTTTCAAAAGGAATTTATTCTTTTGGGCCTCCTTATCTCGAGAGACAATGGATACGCGCCTGGAGGTGGTCAGTGGTTTGTGAAGCAGCGCCTGGAGTGGCTATAAAGGCCAATTCTGGAGTGACAGGCTCTTCCACAGGTGCTGCAGAGAAATTTGTTTGTTGGGGCTGTTGCACAGTTGGCTCTCCCCTTGCGCCTCTGTCTTTTTTCCTGCCAACTACTAAGTCTCTTCGACTCGCCACAATTTAGCCCTGTCTTTATGGCTGCCCGCCAGCTCTGGCGAATGCTGGCAACTGACTCCCACGACTTGTGATCAATGTCACACGATTTCATGTCGCGTTTGCAGACGTCTTTATAACGGAGACATGGACGGCCGGTGGGTCTGATACCAGTGGCGAGCTCGCTGTACAATGTGTCTTTGGGGATCCTGCCATCTTCCATGCGGCTCACATGGCCAAGCCATCTCAAGCGCCGCTGACTCAGTAGTGTGTATAAGCTGGGGATGTTGGCCGCTTCAAGGACTTCTGTGTTGGAGATATAGTCCTGCCACCTGATGCCAAGTATTCTCCGAAGGCAGCGAAGATGGAATGAATTGAGACGTCGCTCTTGGCTGGCATACGTTGTCCAGGCCTCGCTGCCGTAGAGCAAGGTACTGAGGACACAGGCCTGATACACTCGGACTTTTGTGTTCCGTGTCAGTGCGCCATTTTCCCACACTCTCTTGGCCAGTCTGGACATAGCAGTGGAAGCCTTACCCATGCGCTTGTTGATTTCTGCATCTAGAGACAGGTTACTGGTGATAGTTGAGCCTAGGTAGGTGAACTCTTGAACCACTTCCAGAGCGTGGTCGCCAATATTGATGGATGGAGCATTTCTGACATCCTGCCCCATGATGTTCGTTTTCTTGAGGCTGATGGTTTGGCCAAATTCATTGCAGGCAGACGCAAACCTGTCGATGAGACTCTGCAGGCATTCTTCAGTGTGCGATGTTAAAGCAGCATCGTCAGCAAAGAGGAGTTCTCTGATGAGGACTTTCCGTACTTTGGACTTCGCTCTTAGACGGGCAAGGTTGAACAACCTGCCCCCTGATCTTGTGTGGAGGAAAATTCCTTCTTCAGAGGATTTGAACGCATGTGAAAGCAGCAGGGAGAAGAAAATCCCAAAAAGTGTGGGTGCGAGAACACAGCCCTGTTTCACACCACTCAGGATAGGAAAGGGCTCTGATGAGGAGCCACCATGTTGAATTGTGCCTTTCATATTGTCATGGAATGAGGTGATGATACTTAGTAGCTTTGGTGGACATCCGATCTTTTCTAGTAGTCTGAAGAGACCACGTCTGCTGACGAGGTCAAAGGCTTTGGTGAGATCAATGAAAGCAATGTAGAGGGGCATCTGTTGTTCACGGCATTTCTCCTGTATCTGACGAAGGGAGAACAGCATGTCAATAGTCGATCTCTCTGCACGAAAGCCACACTGTGCCTCAGGGTAGACGCGCTCGGCCAGCTTCTGGAGCCTGTTCAGAGCGACTCGAGCAAAGACTTTTTATAGTTAAGCTAAATAAATGTTTTTTAATCAAGAGGACAGTGAGGGCTGATTGGCAACAGTGTTGCTGTCTGTCACCTGGCTCGGGCTAGGCTTAGAGCAGAAGCCAAGGCAATAGTGGCAGAAAACTGATGAGCATTGCTTTGATTGGATAAGCCCAGTAGCAACAGAGAACATCTGGGTGGGCAGAAAACTGCCAAGCTGTTTGGTTGTTACTGCGTGTGTGAGATGCCTTCTGCAAGGAGACAAAAGTCAAGTGCTGCTAAAGTATCAAAAAAGGACAGAAAAAGGAGAGAATTCCAAGGAAGAGCAGAAGAATACAACCAAATTCGCTTCCCAGAAATTCCATTGAAGATCTTCTGAAGTCCAGTGTCAATTCGTCTTGTTTCCTGTTTTTGAAGAAAGCCTGCTAAAATTAATTCTCCATGCTGCCTGAAAAAGAACTATTTTAAAAAGGACCTGTCTACGTACTCAGAAGTTAGACTGTACGCCAGTCTGGAACAACATATCTCATCTGCTGTTTCCTTCAATAAACAAGCAAGTAGTTGACACAAATGCTTTTTGTTTTTCGGGTTAACCAATTTAATATATATATATGTGTGTGTATGAGTGAGAGAGAATGTGAAGGGACTAAGGTAAAGAGGACTTTTTAAAATTTAATGTTGGATTTTCATAAAATTTGATCTGTGATATTGTTTTACTTCATTACTAGTTAAGACTTGTTTTATAATAAACTGTTAATTTTATTGTTCAGTAAAGAAACCTTGTTAGTGTGATCTATTCTGGGGAAAAATAGTGTATCTGATTAAAGTTTTCCCACTTGTTGAAACAGTCAAAAAATATGTTGTGACCTGTGGAGAAGTGGGACTGAATTAACAGTGCACGCCTCCCGCCTCGGTCATAACACTTTATAGTTACAAACTTTAGCCTGCAACAGTTCTGTCTTTTTTGATAATCTCCCATATTAATATAATTGAAAATGTAAGAAAAGATAAATTGCATTAAGCAGATATCTACAATTGGGGTAATTGTTAGTCCACGCCACATAACCTGTGATGGCCTGATCGCGAACAAGACACAGCTTCTGGATCACAGAGGACAATATCTAATTACAAGAATCTCAGAGAAAAACCTAATTTAAAAAAAAAACAGAATTGTAACAGTTGTAAGGAAAGATTTTATTATCTGGTTAATAAAATTGCAAAGCTCCTAGTAAAGGACCAGTTTAAGAATTAACCACAAACAGTACCCAGAGGACAGTTTGCCAGTAGAGAGCTAAGGAAGGCAATCTGATCATACATAGAATCATAGAAAGTTTAAGGTATAGAAAGAGGCCACATGGTCCATCTTGTCTGTGCCAGCCAAAAAATGATCCACCTTACGGTACCACACCATTAACATACCATTTGCCTTTGCTTCATGACCTTCTGGTCAGTTATTCTCTGTGACCTTGTCCTAACAACATCTCTTTTGTTATCTCTTTCCCTACCCCCCACTTTACTTGCTTAAAACCTTTTACATTTCTAATATTTGCCAGTTCTGATGAAGGGTCACTGACCTGAAACGTTAACTCTGCTTCTCTCTCCACAGATGCTGCCAGACCTGCTGAGTATTTCCAGCATTTCTTGTTTTTATTGCCCAACTCTGCCCCTGCCTCAGTTTATCCGCTGCTGAAACTCTCATTCGTGCCTTGGTTACAGTCAGACTTCATTATTCCAATTGCACTCTTGGCTGGTCTCCTTTATTCTACCCTCCATAAACCTAAGGTAATTCAAAACTTTGCTGCTCATGTTCTAAATCGCACCAAGTCCTTCTCACCCATCTCCCCTGAGCTCATTGATTTACATTGGCTTCCAGTCAAGCAACGCCTCAATTTTAAAGTTCTCATTCTTGTTTTCAAATTGCTCCATAGCCTCAGCCCTCCCTATCTCTCATCTTCTTCAGCCCAATAACCCCTCAGGTCTCAGCGCTCCACAAATTCTGCTCTATTGAGCATTCCTGATTTTAAATCACTCCACCATTGGCAGCCATGTCTTCAGCTGCCTAGGCCCTAAGCTCTGGAATTCCCCCCCTAGAACTCTCCATCTCTCCCCCCTCGCTTTCCTCCTTTAAAATGCTCCTTAAACCCCACCTCTTTGGCCTAATATTGCCTTATGGGGATAGGTGTCAAATTTTGTTCCACACAGTTCCTGTAAAGCACCTGGGGATCTTTTGTAACGTTAAAGCCATTATATAAATGCAAATTGTTGTCATTGAATCCCATTGACGAGCACAATGAAAAGATTGTGTCCTAGAATAAAAGACAATGCGCAAAATTTGCTGTCATGTTTAATCTCCATGATAAATTGCGTGAAAAGTTACTGAAAGTGCAAAAGGGAAATGGCGAGGCGCCCTTTACATGACATCTGGAATCTGAGTGAACAGGGCAAGCAATCTCCTTAACCAATCAGATTGAGGAATTGTGAAATTACCATGGCAAGGACTGCGAAAGAATTCAAATTACTGTTGAGTATCAAATCAGAAACAGAAAGAAAAACAAAGACGGAAAGAAAGATTGGATGGAGAGAGGGAAAAAAAATGAAAAAAGGTAAAAATAATTTTTTAATAATTTAAAAAATTCCCCAATCATTAAAACCTGAAAGAATGACACTCAACAGTTGTAATAGTCAGTGCCCAAGAGGCTGACAGGCAGTAATTAACACATACTGCATCATTGAAAGGTGCTTCGACTGAAATAACTTAATGCAAATTAAACTCGCCAGAGAAAGTTACAGTTACCGTGCAAGTACCAGAATTTCACACCACTCCTTGCATGTCGATAAATAGGCAGCAAGATGCCATTTTTGCAAAGCTAACAGTGGTTTAGCGCACCTCCAACAGAAACCCTTTGACCTTCACATTTAATCGTCTGCCCCCAAAGTTGCGGTTTCATTTACGCATAAATAACAACCGGTGCCATTAGCCTCACCATTATTCTGACAGCAAATTTTGGACCAATGTCATGAAGGGATAACAGTCGTAAGAACATTCGAATAAGGAACATAAAAACTAAAGATAGATACACTAGTGATCAAGAGTCACATAGCTTTTTCCTGTACATATATACTGGTTAATTAATCTATCCTACTCTCCATTACCTCAATATCTTCATCAAAATCAATACATATTTCAGAATATTTAACCTGTCTTCAGTTCTGGCTGTTCTAAGCATCTGGTGGGCAAGGGCTAACCATTCAGTATGTTCACAGCAAACCCCAAAATTACAGCTCATTTCTACTCAGACTATTCAGAAGTATACAGTGGGGACCTTAAGGGTCAATATTAGGACTATGCTTTTCCGGTTATATATAAATGACCTGGACTTGGATATAGGGAGTACAATTTCAAAGTTTGTGGATGATGGAAAACGTGGCAACATAGTAAATAGTGAACATGATATAGCAGAGTTCAGGAAGATATAGAAAGACTATAAAATGGACAGACAAATGGCAGATTCAATTTAATGCAGATAAATGTGAAGTGATGCACTTCAGGAAAAACAGTATGATCCTAATGGCACTATTTTGAGGGGGTGGGGATGCAGGAACAGAGGAACCTGAAGTGCATATTCACAAATCCTTTGCAAGTGGCAGGACAAGTTGATAAGGTGGTTAAGAAAGATTATGTAATACTTGGCTTTGTAAGTAGTAGCACTGAATGCAAAAACAAGGAAGTCATGCTAAACAGTTACAAATCTCCAGTTGGACCTCAGTTGCGGTATTGTGCACAATTCTGGCCATCACACCTTATGAAAGATGCCAAAGTCCTGGATAGGGTACAGTGGAGGTTACAAAGGATGATACCAAGGATGAGCAAGTTCAGATATGTGGAGAGACTGCAAAAGCTGGAATTGTTTTCCTTAGAGCAGAGAAGGTTGAGAAGGGACCTAATCAAAACATTTAAAATTATGAGGGGTTTTGATAGTGTGAGTAGTCAGAAACTATTTCTTCTGGCAAGTGCGTCAGTAACCAGATTTGAAATAATTGGCAAAGGAACTAGAGGAGAAAGGAGGAGAAATTTCTTCCCAAAGGAATGTTAAGATCTGGAACACAGTAATTAAAAGGGTGGCGGAATCAGATTCCATAGAAACTTTTAAAAAGATAATTGGAATGTTCTCGAAGGAGACCAATTTGCAGGGTTATGGGGAAAAAGCTGCGGTGTGGGACTAAATTGGTCAACTCTTTAAAGGACTAACCCCAGTGTGACGGGCAGAATTACCTTCTGTGCTGTAAGAATCATAGAACCTATCTTCCCTTAAATACTCGGGTCTATATCTAATTTTGTAAAGCAGTTATGGTTGCCAAGGGAACCAACACCCTGATGAATCTTAGATTGACCTCAGTAATGTTTTCAAGCAGTTTCAGCTAAGAACAGCAAGCATGGTGGAAGCTGCTTGTGTAAGAGAATCCATCTATGATCTCTGCTCATCTATGTCCAGTGGGATAAATAAATTGGGCAAACAAACTAAACTGAGTTGAATCTTCATATCTCTGCACAGCTTGAACTTTCATTTATATTTTGTGTTATTTACTGTAGAAATATTTAGATTTATAGATTTACTATTAATTATGAATCTTTGGGCCTCTTTGATAGAATTAAAAGCAA
Source organism: Heterodontus francisci (assembly GCF_036365525.1). Classification (NCBI taxonomy): domain Eukaryota; kingdom Metazoa; phylum Chordata; class Chondrichthyes; order Heterodontiformes; family Heterodontidae; genus Heterodontus; species Heterodontus francisci. The sequence goes on from NC_090374.1 coordinate 125,836,854, forward strand.
AGTCCAGGCAGTGAAATGGGGACATCTTAACATTAAAAATATCCACAGGCATTTAAGTTCCAAAGTTTTTAGTTAAAACTTTTACAGCTTCTGAAAATTATTACACACGTCCACGGCCTTTTCTTTCTATTGATTTAGCAGATTTTCAATATAGATAATTGGTTCATGTAATTTGAAGTGCATCTTGTTCATTAGTGTTTGTAGTGTTTGCATTTTATTGAAGCTGTATTTCTGAATACCTTATCCATAAATATTGTTATGACCTCAGTGAGACCATTAATATTAAAATGTGAGATATGAACCTCCAGACCAATTTAAAGAATTTACACAAACGTTCAAGTTTTAAGACTTTTGTTACAACAACTAAACTAAAAGAAATCCCCATTAACTCAATAGTACTTTGTAAGTAGCTGATACCACAAATTACAAAGGTAGGTGTTTTCATCACTTATTAAAACACACTTGAAAACCTCACACCACACTAACACGTTACACACTAAAATAAAAGCAAAATACTGCGGATGCTGGAAATCTGAAACAAAAACAAGAAATGCTGGAATCACTCAGCAGGTCTGGCAGCATCTGTGGAAAGAGAAGCAGAGTTAACGTTTCGGGTCAGTGACCCTTCTTCGGAATCCATTCCGGTTAAAAGTCCCAAGCTGCTCCCAGTTGCAATGGTTGGATCTCTCAGACCTTTTCAAAAATCAACGCGTCCTCTTTGTTTACTTATCTGAGCACTTCCGACTTGGATCTCCGTGAATAAGGCAATTTTTGGTGATCCTGCTGGGTCTTCTACTTCTCCGCCAGCTTCAGCTTGCAAAACAGGTACAAGTCTTCACAGTCTTTCACTGTATCAGTATTCTCTGAGAGCAAGTGTTCCCTCTCCCTCGAGGCCGCACCACGGGTCGTCTTCCTTACAGCCTTCTCTGAGGCTGCAACCACTGGCTTCACTTCTTACGCCCTGTCTGCCTTCCGAAAATCTGTTAAATCTGTTAAAAGTCTTATCTGGACTCAAAAGACAATAGCTTATTGTGCTGTTGCAATTTGCAAAGTCCAGAAGTCTGGTTTCACAGAGCCACCTCAGCTTGCCATTGTTCCCAGATATTAACAGCTGCTTGGTATACTTGCATCTTCAGAATCACTGACTCCTTGTTTATGATCCAAAAGTGTGGGAGGGTGAAACCCATTGTTCTTCAGGTGTTAACCCTGCAGTCCCTGTTTTTTCAAAAAAACGTCTTTGATCGGTGTACCCTGTTGTCCCGGGAACCAAAATTTCTGTGTTGTCCTTTCGCAGAGAGGATGTGAGGTCACCTGACTTCTGGACTATCAATTTTTAAAACAATCATGCTACAAAGCCCAGCACTGATAACAACATACATTACTGCCTTTGTCCAAACATGGACAAAAGAGCTGAATTTAAGAGGTGAGGTGAGTGACTGCCCTTGATATCATGGCAGCATTTGACCAAGTATGCATCAAGGAGCCCCAGCAAAACTGGAGTCAGTGGGAATCGGGGGAAAACTCTCTGCTGGTTGGAGTCATACCTAGTGCAAAGGAAGATGGTTGTGGTTGTTGGAGGTCAATCATCTCAGTCCCAGGACATGATTACAGGAGTTCCACAGGGTAGTGTCCTAGGCCCAATCATCTTCAGTTGCTTCATCAATGACCTTCCCTCCATAAGGTCAGAGGTGGGGATGTTCACTGATGTTTGTACAATGTTCAGCGCCATTCGCGACTCCTCAGATACTGAAGCAGCCCGTGTCCACATGCAGCAAGACCTGGACAACATCCAGGCTTGGGCTGATAAGTGGCACGTAACACATGCACCACACAAGTGCCGGGCAATGATCATCTCAAACAAGACACTCTAACAATCTCCCCTTGACGTTCAATGGCATTACCCCCACTATCAACATCATGGGGATTACCATTGACCAGAAACTGAACTGGACCAGCCACATAAATACTGTGGCTACAAGAGCAGGTCAAATGCTGGGAATTCTGCAGTGGGTAACTCACCTCCCCACTCCCCAATGTCTGTCCACCATCTACAAGGCACAGGTGAGGAGTGTGATCGAATACTCTCCACTTGCCTGGATGGGTGCAGCTCCAACACTGAAGATGATGACCACCATCCAGCACAAAGAAGCCTGCTTGATTGGCACCTCATCCACAACATTCACTCCCTCCACCACCGATGCACAGTGGCATCAGTGTGTACCATCTACAAGATGCACTACAGCAACGCACCAAGGCTCCTTAAGACAGCACCTTCCAAACCCGCGACCTCTACCACCTAGAAAGACAAGGGCAGTGAATGCATGGGAACACCACCACCTGCAAGCTCCCCTCTAAGCCACACACCATTGTGACTTGGAACTGTATCACCATACCTTCACTGTCACTGGGTCAAAATCCTGAAACTCCCTTCCTAACAGCACAGTGGGTGTACCTACACCCAAGGACTGCAGTGGTTCAAGAAGGCAGCTCACCCTCACCTTCTCAAGGGCAATTAGGCATGGACAATAAATGCTGGCCTAGCCAGCGATGCCCACATCCCATGAACGAACTTTTTAAAAATACATTTAGCGCAGGTACACATTTCAATTTGTTTGGTGCTAGATGAATAGAATCTGGCTGTCCTTAGTTGTCTGATCTATTTGCCTTCTCTAAGGTGAATATAAAGTTAAATGCCTAAAGTATTCAATGAGCTCGTTGCTGGCCAGACCCCTTTGAAAATCCTTCATTGTTTTCAAAAATACCAGCTTTTTTCCCCAATATGGTGTGCAAATATTTTCAGTAATTTTTGAAGATTGTTTCATTTCTAGCATTCTGAAAATGTGATTAGGTGCTTTGCACAGGTTGAATCTATATGGTCAACCTTAGGTGGAGTGTAAAATAACAGAAAAGGAAATCCGGAGAACATTATGTTAAGTGGACCAGACAGTGTCTCAATGGAGTATGGTTGTTTATGTGTTGAAAGTAACTGCAACTTTACCATGAAAATGAAGTGCAGGCTCAATCATGAAACTGCCAAATGTTTCAGAAGATTGTACCATCCCAATCATATGGAACCAGACTGATCAAAACTGGGATATCGGGCTGGGTATATGGGCCCCCGAGGCAGGGGGCACAGAAAATCATGACAGGTGGCGGGAGCAGGCGGAGGGCCCATTGCCAAGTGATCTTACCGGGGACGAAATCGGTCAACTATGCCATTCCTGCCCACAGGCCAATTGAGGCCCTTAAATGGCCCATGTACGGCCAATTTAGGGACTCTTCTCGCCACCACTGGGATCTTACAAGGGCACCTTGTAAAACGAGGCAACCTCCCTGCAGGCTTGGGGGGAGGGTGGAAATGGAGGTGGGTGGGGAAAGAGTCCTCCTCTGTGGGCAATCTTTGGCCCATGGAGGACCCCTGCTGGGAACTGCTCCCCCCGCCACCCCCACCCCGCTGGACTGCATGATCACCCCCCCTCGCCAGGGCCTTCCAGACTGGCCCCAGTGAGTTCGCCTCACTTACCGGAGGTCTGGGTCTCCAGCTGTGGCCACCACTCCCAGTGGTGCTACCGATACCACTGAGCTGCTGGCTCTCTGATTGGCAGAGGCGAGGTTCACCCTGCCTTTTCAGCCCAGCACCGGGAGCCCTGCCTCCTACACAAAATCCAGCCCATTATGTTTTCTAACTTGCTTATCAGTGCATTAAAGGAGCAATATTTCTAACAGTTTTTGCAGGCAGCAGGAACCATTTTTCAGTAACTTCGTAAGTTATGATATAAACATTTATTACATTGGTGCTATACCAAAAATAAGCTAGGATGAACTAGTTTAATGGAACTTTGATTTGAAAAAAGATCCAATAACACTAGAAATAAAAATGGTCATAAAAAATTAATTCAAAAAGGTTCTGTAATTAAAGTTATGTTTCAAAATGGATTATACAGACAGAGTCCAAACACCAAATCACAGAAGTTTAGCTGATTTAAATGAGCTACATTGTGGGAGACATCAATATTTTTTTTTAATGGATCAGGTTAGGCTGGGATGATTTGCAGCATAAGAACATTAGAAATAGGATCAGGAGTATGGCCCATCGAGCCTGCTCCACTACAATAAGACTATAGTTGAACTTGCACATCAACTTCACTTTCCTGCCCTATCCCAGATCACTTGATTCCCTTTAGGTCCAGAAATCTATGGATCGGACTCTTGACTACACTCAATAACTGAGCAGCCACAGCCCACCGTGGTAGAGAAGCCCAAAATTTCACAACTGAGTGAAGAAACTTCTCATCTCAGTCCTAAATAGCTTACTCCTTATCCTGAGACTATGCCCCCCTCATTCTAAATTCTCCAGTTAGAAGAAAAAGCCTCTCAGCATCCATCCTGTCAGGCCCTGTCAGAATCTTATATGCTTCAATGAGATCACCTCTCATTCTTCGAAACTCCACAGAGTATAGCTCCATTCCACTCAATCTCTCCTCATAGAACAGCCCCCTCTTCCCGGAATCAGTCTACTGAACCTTTGTTGCACTCCCTCTAAGGCAAGTGCATCCTTCCCTAGCTAAGGAGATCAAAATTGTACACAGTTTACACTGGCCTCACCAAAACCCTTTTTAATTGCAGCAAGACTTCTTTATTTTTATACTCCGAACCTCTTGCACTACAGGCTAACATGCCATTTGTCGCCTTTAGTGCTTGCTGTATCTGCATGTTAACTTTCTGTGAATCGTAATGAATCTATGGGAGGGAGAGCCTGTAGAAAGCAGCTTTGATTCCTTGGTTTAAAAATATCTTACAGTTCCATACCACTTAATGGATGAAACATCTCAATGCACTCCACAAAAGGTGGAGGGGAGACACTGTGCAGGAAGGAAGTTGTTTGGGGTAAGTGACTGAAGTTGTCGTCAATGAAGTACGTTTTGTGGAAGCTTACAAAAGTGAGGAGAGAGGAGCAAGACAGAGAACTCCAGATTGCAGTGTCATGACGGTCGACTGATCTGCTGCTGATGATGAAATAGTTGGAGGTGATTCATACAAAAACCCAGTCTCTGAAGAACTGGACCACAGGGGAAGGCAAAACTGCAGAGGTAGGGTGGGCTTAGTCTATGGCGTGTTTGAAAATGTGGATGAGAATTTTTAACTCATTGAGCTGAGAGTGAAGAGGAAGTGAGGGCCAATGAGGACAAGAACAATTGGTAAGCAGGATGAGATAGGATGCAAAAGTAGTAGTTCTGGATGAGTTGTAGTTTGTGCAAGGAGGAGCTTGGAAATTCAGCTTCAAAAGTGTTGCAAAACATAAGCCCGGAAGTGATAAAATTATCGACAAAGAGAATGAGTAGATGAATAGGCAGATAATATTTTGGAAATAGAAATTCTTCTTGATGGACTTGATGCAGGGTTTGATGTTCAGTTCAGGGTGAGGTAGGGCAGAGGTTGCACACTGTTGGGTTCAATCAAAATAACTAGGAGATGATAAGCTATTGCAAGAAACTTGTAGGAATGGAACCACAAAAGGGCACAGAGGAGGAGTAATTGGGGAAGATGGTCATAATGGCCATATTGAGAAGTCAGGAAGAACAAGGAGGATTAATGTGAAATGGCCACAGTCACACAGGATACCATTGGTGTCTTTAACCAAAAATGTTTCAGTACTGGAGGCAGGGTAGAGGGCAGACTAAGAGACCAAGAGTGTCCCTGCTGACTGCATCTGCGGGAAGTGCACCCAACTCCAGCTCCTCGAGAACCGCGTTAGGGAACTGGAGCTGGAGCTGGATGAACTTTGGATCATTCGGGAGGCGGAGGGGGTTATTGAGAGGAGTTATGGGGAGGTAGTCACACCTCAGGTAAAAGAAGTAGGTAGATGGGTTACCGTCAGGGGAAGGAGAGGGAACCAGCAGGCAGTGCAGGGATCCCCTGTGGCCGTTTCCCTCAACAACAGGTATACCGTTTTGGATACTGTTGCGGGGGACGACTTACCAGGGGTAAGCAATGGGGTACAGGTATCTGGCACAGAGTCTGTCCCTGTTGCTCAGAAGGGAAGGGGGAAGAGGAGCAGAGCATTAGTCATTGGGGACAGATAGGAGGTTCTGTGGGAACGAGAGAGACTCACGGTTGGTGTGTTGCCTCCCAGGTGCCAGGGTTCGTGATGTCTCGGATCGTGTTTTTGGGATCCTTAGGGGGGAGGGGGAGCAGCCCCAAGTCGTGGTCCACATAGGCAGGAAGAGAGATGGGGATTTAAGACAGAAATTCAGGGAGCTAGGGTGGAAGCTTAGAGCGAGAACAAACAGAGTTGTTATCTCTGGGTTGTTGCCCGTACCACGTGATAGCGAATCGAGGAATAGGGAGAGAGAGGAGTTGAACACGTGGCTGCAGGGATGGTGCAGGAGGGAGGGTTTTGGTTTCCTGGATAATTGGGGCTCTTTCTGGGGTAGATGGGACCGCTACAAACAGGATGGTCTTCACCTGAACCAGAGGGGTACCAATATCCTGGGGGGGGGGAGATTTGCTAGTGCTCTTCGGGGGGGGTTTAAACTAATTCAGCAGGGGAATGGGAACCTAAATTGTAGTGCCAGTGTACAGGATGTTGAGAGTAGTGAGGTCAGGGATAAGGTTACAAGGACGCAAGAGGGCACTGGCAAGCAAGAACCTGGTTTAAAGTGTGTCTACTTCAACGCCAGGGGCATCCGGAATAAGGTGGGTGAGCTTGCAGCATGGGTTGGTACCTGGGATCTCGATGTAGTGGCCATTTCGGAGACATGGGTAGAGCAGGGGCAGGAATGGATGTTGCAGGCTCCGGGATTTAGATGTTTCAGTAAGAACAGAGAAGATGGTAAAAGAGGGGGGGGTGTGGCATTGTTAATCAAGGAGAGTATTACAGCGACAGAAAGGACGTTTGAGGACTCGTCTACTGAGGTAGTATGGGCCAAGGTTAGAAACAGGAGAGGTGAGGTCACCCTGTTGGGAGTCTTTTATAGACCTCCAAATAGTTCCAGAGATGTAGAGGAAAGGAGAGCGAAGATGATTCTCGACAGGGGCGAGAGTAACAGGGTAGTTGTTATGGGGGACTTTAACTTTCCAAATATTGACTGGAAATACTATAGTTCGAGTACTTTAGATGGGTCAGTTTTTGTCCAGTGTGTGCAGGAGGGTTTTCTGACACAGTATGTAGACAGGCCAACCAGGGGCGATGCCACATTAGATTTGGCACTGGGTAATGAACCCGGCCAGGTGTTAGATTTAGATGTAGGTGAGCACTTTGGTGATAGTGATCACAATTCGGTTAGGTTTACCTTAGCAATGGGCAGGGACAGGTATATACCGCAGGGCAAGAATTATAGCTGGGGGAAAGGAAATTGTGATGCGATTAGGCAAGATTTAGGATGCGTAGGATGGGGAAGGAAACTACAGGGGATGGGAACAATCGAAATGTGGAGCTTATTCAAGGAGCAGCTACTGCGTGTCCTTGATAAGTATGTACCTGTCAGGCAGGGAGGAAGTTGTCGAGCGAGGGAGCCGTGGTTTACTAAAGAAGTTGAAGCGCTTGTCAAGAGGAAGAAGAAGGCTTATGTTAGGATGAGACGTGAAGGCTCAGTTAGGGCGCTTGAGAGTTACAAGCTAGCCAGGAAGGATCTAAAGGGAGGGCTAAGAAGAGCAAGGAGAGGACACGAGAAGTCATTGGCGGATAGGATCAGGGAAAACCCTAAGGCTTTCTATAGGTATATCAGGAATAAAAGAATGACTAGAGTTAGATTAGGGCCAATCAAGGATAGTAGTGGGAAGTTGTGTGTGGAATCAGAGGAGATAGGGGAAGCGTTAAATGAATATTTTGCGTCAGTATTTACAGTAGAGAAAGAAAATGTTGTCGAGGAGAATACTGAGATTCAGGCTACTAGGCTAGATGGGATTGAGGTTCACAAGGAGGAGGTGTTATCTATTTTCACACTTTCCAAAATTGCTAAGTCCCCTGGGCCAGATGGGATTTATCCTAGGATTCTCTGGGAAGCCAGGGAGGAGATTGCAGATCCTTTGTCCTTGATCTTTATGTCGTCATTGTCGACAGGAATAGTGCCGGAAGACTGGAGGATAGCAAATGTTGTCCCCTTGTTCAAGAAGGGGAGTAGAGACAGCCCTGGTAATTATAGACCTGTGAACTTTACTTCGGTTGTGGGTAAAATGTTGGAAAAGGTTATAAGAGACAGGATTTATAATCATCTAGAAAAGAATAAGTTCATTAGCGATAGTCAGCACGGTTTTGTGAAGGGTAGGTCGTGCCTCACAAACCTTATTGAGTTTTTCGAGAAGGTGACCAAACAGGTGGATGAGGGTAAAGCAGTGGATGTGGTGTATATGGATTTCAGTAAGGCATTTGATAAGGTTCCCCACGGTAGGCTATTGCAGAAAATACGGAAGTATGGGGTTGAAGGTGATTTAGAGCTTTGGATCAGAAATTGGCTAGCTGAAAGAAGACAGAGGGTGGTGGTTGATGGCAAATGTTCATCCTGGAGTTTAGTTACTAGTGGTGTACCGCAAGGATCTGTTTTGGGGCCACTGCTGTTTGTCATTTTTATAAATGACCTGGAAGAGGGTGTAGAAGGGTGGGTTAGTAAATTTGCGGATGACACTAAGGTCGGCGGAGTTGTGGATAGTGCCGAAGGATGTTGTAGGGTACAGAGAGACATAGATAGGCTGCAGAGCTGGGCTGAGAGATGGCAAATGGAGTTTAATGCGGAAAAGTGTGAGGTGATTCACTTTGGAAGAAGTAACAGGAATGCAGAGTACTGGGCTAATGGGAAGATTCTTGGTAGTGTAGATGAACAGAGAGACCTTGGTGTCCAGGAACATAAATCCCTGAAGGTTGCTACCCAGGTTAATAGGGCTGTTAAGAAGGCATATGGTGTGTTAGCTTTTATTAGTAGGGGGATCGAGTTTCGGAGCCATGAGATCATGCTGCAGCTGTACAAAACTCTGGCGAGACCGCACCTGGAGTATTGCGTGCAGTTCTGGTCACCGCATTATAGGAAGGATGTGGAAGCTTTGGAAAGGGTGCAGAGGAGATTTACTAGGATGTTGCCTGGTATGGAGGGAAGGTCTTACGAGGAAAGGCTGAAGGACTTGAGGTTGTTTTCGTTGGAGAGAAGGAGGAGGAGAGGTGACTTAATAGAGACATATAAGATAATCAGAGGGTTAGATATGGTGGATAGTGAGAGTCTTTTTCCTCGGATGGTGATGGCAAACACGAGGGGACATAGCTTTAAGTTGAGGGGTGATAGATATAGGACAGATGTTAGAGGTAGTTTCTTTACTCAGAGAGTAGTAGGGGCGTGGAACACCCTGCCTGCAACAGTAGTAGACTCGCCAACTTTAAGGGCATTTAAATGGTCATTGGATAGACATATGGATGTAAATGGAATAGTGTAGGTCAGATGGTTTCACAGGTCGGCGCAACATCGAGGGCTGAAGGGCCTGTACTGCGCTGTAATGTTCTAATTCTAATTCTAATTCAAAAAGTGGGCACAGAATTAGGTGCAGAAAGGGGAAAGGGAGGTTGGAAGTGGGACAGCAGTTGAAGAGATCAAAGGTGGGCTTTTAAAGGATTTGGGCAATCACTGCTATTTTGAAGGTACTGGAAGCAGTGTTAGAGATGAGGGAGCAGGTTAGTGAGCATTGGAGTTAGGATCATTGTGTGGTCAATAAGAATAAGGCAATGACAAATGAGGGTCAGATTTGACTTGAAATCCATCCTTGATTTGCCACTATAAATCCCGAGTTGAGTTTCTTTCAGCACCAGTTCCTCAGGAATAACTTTTCCTCTTCAACAATGATTCAAATGCAAAAACATTCCTATCAGGATAAACAAGCAATAGGAGTTGTTGATTAGCAATGGACTCCACTTTCCGTTACTACTACTGCCTCTTGCATTCCATTTACAACCTTCAAAAAGTTCAGTGATATGTATTAACATTTTACAGTTCAGAAAGAGAAAAGCCAGAAGAGTTATCTATTGTGATGTGCAAGTGACATGACAATGTGTCTCAGATTATTCAGGTGGACAAGGTAAAAATGCAAACATTGAACATCTTAAGTTGTCTAGCCAAGCCTCTTTATGGATTTTTACTGTAATCCTGTAGTGCCATGACAGAGGGAGTATGCAGGAAACTTTGCCAATTGCTGAATTGCATAGATGCAAATAGGTTATCTTGCATTTATATAGCACTTTTCATGACTTCAGGACATCCCAGAGCACATTACAGCCAATGAAGAACTGTAGTAAGCGCAGCAGACATTTTGCACACAGCAAGGTCCCACAAACAGCAATGTAACAATGACCAGATAATCTATTTTAGTGATGTTGGTTGAGAGATAAATATCTGTCAGGATACCAGGGAGAACTCCCCAACTCATCTTCAAATAGTGCCATGGGATCTTTTAAGTCCAGCTAAGAGGACACACTGGGCCTTCAACTGAGACAGAGCTGACAAAACATGTTCATTTGCTTCTATTTCACCGTACAATATTGTCATAACATTGTGCCACCCATGTTGCATATTAACTGGGTGAATATCAAGCAGCAAGGAACTTGCCAGGTCAAAGTTACTCACAATTGTAGATTCACACACTCACATATGTTGGTTAGACATCCATAAGATACCCAAGTATGACAAAGGAAAGTTCAAAAATATGATCAGAAGATGTGCTTCTGCATGGGGAGCCAGAGTAGTACTGTCCTGACTTTTTAAACTCCCATGAAACGTGAGGTGCACCACCTCGAAATCTTCATCTCATAGCCCAGTTGAGAACTGAAAAAAGCCTTACCTGGAAAAGAGCTAACAAATGCAAAAATAGTCAAGTTTTTCAAGATGTGAAGTCAGATCCTCTAGTCCAGGATTCAGAGCCAGAGTTCGAAAGAACTATGCTTCCCATCCTTACAGTTTTCTACATCCTTATGGCTCTTGACTTCAAAGCTCTTTGGCCTTGTTGACCTATTATTTCTCAGATAATAAGAGTGGGAATTATAGCAAGAGTTTTCCTGATGTAAAATAGCATTCAAACAAATCTGAAAATCTCTTACACTTTATTTTAAATTCTCAGGATCAAATTCATACTCTCATCAAAAGAAAAATGTTTTACACACACAATACAACATTTTTGGTGAAATTTTAAATTCCAGCACGTTAGTAGTGACCAACCTAAATGAGTTTTGTAGAAAGCAAGCACAGCATTTGGCCATGTTTTCTTTCTGAGATTAAGGCACTGTTTCATTAATTGTTCTGTAGTACCATGACAGGATATCCAGTAGTATGCATTGTTATTGCTCTTGGTTAGAAATCTATATAATTAAAGTTCTTGTAATAGTCAGGTGTTAAAAAAAAAAAAGTTCTTGGTTCCTGGCTTGTATTTACACAAACATCTTTGCTGCAAAGTAAGAATAATCCAGGATTATAAAATTATTCTAATCTCCAGTAGTGATGAAAAGAGTGCATTGGGAACTGGATTTCACATCTCTAAAATAACATCTCCTTATAAACATCATTATTTTTGTAAATTTGACAATGTAACAGGACTGGTATCCAAGACAGAGTATTTCACTTTATAATAGAACTCAGTTCTGCTGTACTATATATATATTTTTTTTTTAACTATTTCACAGGCATAATCAAACAGAACAACTATCATTGTGATTTGTAAACAGTAGAGAACCTCAGACTCTGCAACTTCTGTGTAAAGGGTCTTGTTTAAAATGCAATTTTGAGTAATAAGCTTTACAAATTGTCTTTAGATTGGTCAGAATTTAGGGTATTGTAGACTTGAATCAAAGAAGCACATACACAAGCTCATTACACTTTTGTTGACTGGAAATAATCCTAGAATTATCATGATATATAAGCATAAGAAGTCACAAATTCAGTAAGCTCTGCTGTTGTCCTTTAAAATTTCAAAATCAAAAAGGAGCTCTTCTGCCATTGACAAGGTTAAATTTATTCATTTGCCGGTGCATAGAGCAAAATGACAGCTGACCTTCATTAATCAGCTACAAATCCTTTCCTCTGCATCTTATTCTAGGTTCTCCTTGTCACAGCTGTCCTGAAAGACGAGTTTAAAAAAAAGGTTATGGTTCACTTCATAGTTAAAATAGTTGAGTTGTTGGAGATAAAGACTGCAACAGATTCCACTGTACTAAAAAGATCTAGTGGCATAGCTGATGACCCAATCAGTGGCAAAATGATGGTGCTCGTCCCTGACCTGGAAGAAAGCTTCCCACAAAGATCTGGTGATTGCTGTTACTTAGAATTCACCTTTCCCGGTGTTAATTTCATTCTAGTGCCAACTGTAGGAGATCTACGGCATCCAGCAACAGTGATATCATCAGGCAGGCTAGGCAGCCAATCGCATTGAAGAACTCTCACAAAACAAACCAGAAATAAAAAGCACCAATTGTCCTTCACTTTTCAATAATTTTACAGTGAGTGGAATAAAGATTGGGAAATACAAATGATATGGTTAGGGTAGAAGCTGAAATATCCAAAACAAACTTCAAAAAAAAAATTAAAATCTATGAAATTTTAATCACAATAGAGAAATTTGACATTCCACAAATATAAAATTAGCTTTTCAGGGTCAGAGGGGCTTTTCAGCAGTAATTATGATTTAGTACACCATTAAAAATCTCATTCAACAAGGCATAACTTTTTCAAGCGTTTTTACAGCAAAAGTAACAGCCTGAAAAGTGGAAGCTCGTGGAAGTCTTAGAAATCACTTGAATTAACATCAGTGAGGACTTCAAATGTGCACTATGTGGAGGAGGAGCAGGGAATCATTGACAGCAGCTTCTGGATTTCTACCGTTAGCTGCACATATGCGAATGCCAGAAGTTGCTGTCAGTTTCACAGGGTAATGATGATGAATGCTGACTATTTTCTGTCATTATAATTACAAAATCTGGGCCAATTAGTTTACCATGCTGTGTCAAAGTGGTAAAGCACAGACTGGTGCCTGAAAATTCCGATCATGACGTTTTTCTAACTTTGTCTGTGACGTTAGGAAAACTTGCTTTATCATAGCAACTCAGTAAAAATTAGGAAGTCAATCCAAATTGTTTTTACCCTAACACCGAGCTCAACCTGATACTGCTCCGAGTGTTGTTTTATTATTTGCTTCCCTGAATCAAGCAATATTGCATGCCAGGATTGAGCAGGGGGTGGTGGGGGAAAGCAGAGGGGGGAAAGATTGGTCGGCCTAAAGGAGCAGAAAATGAGCATGTGAGGGGGGAGCAGTAACTGAGCAAGAGTGCAATGCTTTTGTGTGAAGGAGAATTGCCTGTCTGTCACAAATCTGCTTTTTATTACCCTGAACCTGTATCTCCCTGCCCTCCTCATGCAATTTAGTTTAAAGTACTTTTTCAGATTTAGCTTTGCCAGAGTTTACTGTCTTATATAACTCCATAAGATCATCTCAGATGCCACCTATTAAAGGAAAAGTTTGCCTCATTTAATCGTCTGACACTAGCACATTCAACAAAACTACCAAAAAAATTGTTATATTCCATTACATGGTATCCTCATTCACGTAGAACACAACTATGACTTATGAAAAAAAGTAGAGAATTCACATTGATGTCAGCATATTTTCTAAATTTATGGGAATTTGCACAGAAAGTCTAAGTGCCTTAAAAACAGGTAGTATGCTTACCTACTGTGCAATATAATGGTAGGCTGAGGCCCAGCATTTCCCAACAATGCGTTTATATTCTCAGTTATGTTTTCTGGGGAAACAAGGTAATGGAAGCTGGCAAATCAGTGAAACGCAAATTGACGTCAAGCCACAGAACTCAGATATATCTCCTAGAGACTGACTCGAGATCAACAGGAATAGTTTGAATGGGCTCGTGGACAAGGAATAAGCTATTTAAGAATGTGAAGAAAAGTAACTGCAAAAAATGCAGGAAGGAATTATGTTAACAAATTCAGGTTTAGATAGATAAAAGTATTTTAATTCTTAATTTTGAAGATTTCGAATAGGATCATAGAACCTAAAATATTTGAATTAATGCACTCCCCTGAAAAGAATGGAATTTGCACTTCATTGTGGCTCTAACACTAGAACCTTGTGTAGTTAGCTAGGAACGCTTGAGAATAATTGCCACACTTTGTGTGCTTCTTTTTCTTACCCATGACTTCATCCAAGCCTGCATCATTTGTTCATGGTCATCTACTGCCTTCCTCCATTTTGCCAGTTCCTTCGACCACTTCTTTTGGGCAAAGGAATCTAAATCCAAAACTATGCAAAGTAAATTCAACAGCCATATCACAGTTATCTAATCTTACTATATTTAGAAATTAAAAACAAATATTCAAATGAATCATCTTTGCATGTTTAAATATACCATGTGAAACCAGTTGAGGGAGCTGAAAGGAGTCATTGTGCATCTATTCAAATTCAATTTTCCAATAAGGAAGTAATCATTCAGACTATCCACCAACCATTGTTGGTCAGATACTAAATTAAAGTGGAGAGGTAACCCTGAACATATTAACATGCTCCTGGAACTCCATTTGGAACTTTAATCACTGTTAAATATTGCCATGGTCCGGTGTTATTTTATTTTTCTCTCCTCGGGAAAATTGTGTTCGTCTATAAGACTGTAAAAGATCAGTGCACCTTTAAGAAAGTTCGGGATGCTCAATGAGCCAAAGTGCATTCTGGTTGCCAAGCATCAGCCACACACGGAGAGAGGACAGAGATTCAAAGTAGCAGTTTTGACTTCTAAAAATTAGCTCAGCAGCAGTCAGTTGAGAGACTGATTCAGCAATTGAAGGAGGAGGACAACTCTCTGAGACAATTTAAACTGAAGGAACAAAGAACAAAGAACAGTACAGCACAGGAACAGGCCATTCGGCCCTCTAAGCCTGCGCCGATCTTGATGCCTGCCTAAACTAAAACCTTCTGCACTTCCGGGGCCCATATCCCTCTATTCCCTTCCTATTCATATATTTGTCAAGATATCTCTTAAACGTCGCTATCGTATCTGCTTCCACCACCTCCTTTGGCAGCAAGTTCCAGGCACTCACCACCCTCTGTGTAAAGAACTTGCCTCGCACATCCCCTCTAAACTTTGCCCCTCACACCTTAAACCTATGTCCCCTGGTAACTGACTCTTCCACCCTGGGAAAAAGCTTCTGACTATCCACTCTGTCCATGCCGCTCATAACTTTGTAAACCTCTATCATGTCGCCCCTCCACCTCCGTCGTTCCAGTGAAAACAATCAGAGTTTTTCCAACCTCTCCTCATAGCTAATGCCCTCCAGACCAGGCAACATCCTGGTAAACCTCTTCTGTACCCTCTCCAAAGCCTCCACATCCTTCTGGTAGTGTGGCGACCAGAATTGCACACAATATTCTAAGTGTGGCCTAACTAAAGTTCTGTACAGCTGCAACATGAATTGCCAATTTTTATACTCTATGCCCCGACCGATGAAGGCAAGCATGCCGTATGCCTTCTTGACTACCTTATCCACCTGCGTTGCCACTTTCAATGACCTGTGGATCTGTACGCCCAGATCTCTCTGCCTGTCAATACTCCTAAGGGTTCTGCCATTTACTGTATACCTCCCACCTGCATTAGTCCTTCCAAAATGCATTACCTCACATTTGTCCGAATTAAACTCCATCTGCCATTTCTCCGCCCAAGTCTCCAACCGATCTATATCCTGCTGTATCCTCTGACAATCCTCATCATTATCCGCAACTCCACCAACCTTTGTGTCGTCCGCAAACTTATGATTCAGACCAGCTACATTTTCCTCCAAATCATTTATATATACTACAAACAGCAAATGTCCCAGCACTGATCCCTGCGGAACACTACTAGTCACATCCCTCCATTCAGAAAAACACCCTTCCACTGATACCCTCTGTCTTCTACGACTGAGCCAGTTCTGTATCCATCTTGCCAGCTCACCTCTGATCCCATGTGACTTCACCTTTTGTACCAGTCTGCCATGAGGGACCTTGTCAAAGGCTTTACTGAAGTCCATATAGATAATATCCACTGCCCTTCCTTCATCAATCATCTTCGTCACTTTCTCAAAAAACTCAATCAAATTAGTAAGACACGACCTCCCCTTCACAAAACCATGCTGTCCCTTGCTAATAAGTTCGTTTGTTTCCAAATGGGAGTAAATCCTGTCCCGAATAATCCTCTCTAATAGTTTCCCTACCACTGACGTAAGGCTCACCGGCCTATAATTTCCTGGATTATCCTTGCTACCCTTCTTAAACAAAGGAACAACATTGGCTAGTCTCCAGTCCTCTGGGACCTCACCTGTGGCCAATGAGGATGCAAAGATTTCTGTCAAGGCCCCAGCAATTTCATTCCTTGCGTCCCTCAGTATTCTCGGGTAGATCCCATCAGGCCCTGGGGACTTATTTACCTTAATGCTTTGCAAGACACCCAACACCTCCTCCTTTTTGATAATGAGATGACTGAGACTATCTGCACTCCCTTCCCTAGGCTCATCATCCACCAAGTCCTTCTCTTTGGTGAATACTGATGCAAAGTATTCATTTAGCACCTCGCCCATTTCCTCTGGCTCCACACATAGATTCCCATCTCTGTCCTTGAGTGGGCCAAGGAGCTGTGTTTTCTCTCTCAAAAAGATTCTACAAATCTTCAAGACGAATTAATTCCCTCAGAAAATAAGAAAAGCTTTTCTTTCTTAACAAAGTATCAGTATTGCTGTGTTTATCACTGAAGGGACAGTTTTTGCTACAACTGCCAAGCTGAACTGCTGAATTCCTATCTTTGGAAGGACTTTCAGTTTCATTGGACCTTGGAAGACTGCAAGTGAACTTTGACTGTGTTGTATTGGATTCCATTCATCAGGAACGTAATTTGCAAAGTCTTTATTTTTTGGTCAGCTAATTAAAAACCAAACTACTCTAAGTTTGAGCATATGTTTGTGAATGTGGGAGATAGATTTTTAAATAAGTTATAAGGTCTTTCGATATTGGTTTATCTTAATAGTGTTTAAGGATTTTATTTATTTTTTTATAAATAGTTAATTTGTTGATATCTAAAGATACCTGGTTTGGTTCGCTTCATTCGGGGGTTACGAGATTGTTCAATTTGACTGCCGTCTTCCCATTTGGAAATTTTAAAGAAATATGATGCGACCTGTGGAGCGATGGGACTGAATTGACAGTGCGTTGCTCCCACCGCGATCAAAATCATATATTTTGATTGGGAGCTTCGTCCGAGCGATCGTATCAGTATGCAAAGGGAAATAGTGTTGTCATTGTGAAGAAAATTTTTATTAGTACAACCAGAAACAACACACCATTAACTCAAAAACAAATGCAAAAAAGTACAAAATACAGAAATTTAGTAACCAATAAGTAAGTGACTCATCACCCTGTAATTCGACCTATCCACCTCGTGATTCCCATTTTGAAAACCTGCGCATTAGATGATAATCTGTCAGAGAACAGAGCTGGTCAAATAGCCCCATAAATTTAACTAGTGGTGCACCCCATGTGCTTTGATGTATTGTTATTGGCCAAGCATACAAAGCTTTCTATTGCACTCATGTATATGGTTCAACAACAGAAAGAAATTGGATTAAGTTAATGTGCATACGCATATGCCCGATAAGCTTATATCAAACTATTATAGAACACAGTTGATTCAGCATTTATTATGGTAAAGAGCAAAGTACTGCAGATGCTGGGAATATGAAATAGAAAAAGAAAATGCTGGAAATACTCAGCACGTCTGGCAGCATCTGTACAGAGGTCTGCTGCCGAAAGGTTATGGACCTGAAACATTAACCCTGTTTCTTTCCCCATAGATGCTGCCAGACATACTGAGTATTTCCAGCACCTTTTATTTTTATTCTATAATGGAAAATGTACTTCAGAAACCAAATGTAAAAAAAAATTAGTGATAAGAAACTTTTCATAACTTGAATATTTTAATAGTTTTTGAGGAATGTGCTTCCAAGGTGAATTCGCAGAGAAGCTTTAGCTATAGTGAGAGTTAGTTGAAAGGATTTCTCGTGTGACACCAGCAACAATATCCACTCTGTCACTTTGGTTCTTCCCCGCACATTGCTTATCTTTTGTTTTATCCTTACACCCTCAGCTTCAATCGCTGCCGTGTAAACACAAGAAATGTTTGTTTCCTGCAATGCCTAAGAGTGAACATTTCCCCCTTAGGCTTTTTGTTTAGTTAATTTAATGATTTTGTATATATTTTTGCCAGTAAGAATCATTCCCTTCTCCAGAGTCAGTTCTTTTCATTCAAGAAATCCTTGTTGAACATCATGCACACAAGGTCCTGGCTTCATTGTGGTTCTTTCTCTGAACAAATTTCTGCCCACCTCTCCTAGAAACATTAGGGATAATTTCCATCACAATTTACTGGACAGTAATCTGGTGGGATGACAATCAGGCTGGTTCTACAATAGATGGTTGAATGTCATGACTTGAGCCTTACTTCAACACTAATTGCTCAACTATAGAGGCAGCAATGAACACTATAGAGTTTTGTTGCACTTTTTCTTTTTAATATCTTCATAGAATGTCCCAGCACAGAAGGAGGCCATATGGCCTGTGCCGGCTCTTTGGAAGAGCTGTCAATTAGTCCCACACCTCTGCTCTTTCCCTATAGCCCTTGGAAATTTATTTATCAAATTCTCGTTTGAAGGCTGTTACTGAATCTGCTTCCACCACCCTTTCAGGCAGTGTACTCCAACTCTTAACTCGCTGCATAAAGATTTTGGAGGATTATGCCCAGCGCCGCCACAATTTCCACCCTTACTTCTCTCAGCAACTTAGGATGGAGCCCATTCAAATTGAGTGATTTTTCTACTTTGAGTATTACTAACCTTTTAATTAATTGATTAATTAATTAATATGGTTAATTATTTTCATTAATCTTTATTTTTATCCAATCCAATATCTCTACTACTTCTGCCTCTAGTGGACATTGGAAGCATCCTCGCCTTTCATTTAGTACCTTAGCCATGTCCTCTGCCTCCACAAGAACATCTTCTTGGTCCATAATCAGTTCCATCTTTCCTTCACCACCCTTTTTCTCAATCTAGTAAAAGAGTTTTGGGTTCCCTTTTATGTTAGCCGCTAATCTATTCTCAGATACAATGCGTCCTTATTCCCTTTTTCAGTTTTCCTTACTTTCTGTATTCAGTTTGGTTTTCTGCTGTATTATGAATCTGACATTTGTCATAAGCCTCCTTAAGGCTCAGTTCTTCACCAGCCAACAGAAACATCAAACAATAAGAACACTTCAAGACATATTAAAGCATTCATGAATTAACAGATACCACTGCCTACAACCATCAGCATTTCTGCATTACACCGCACATGACAATGATGATACTCTATCTGTTCAGAAGTGCGTGTGTATGCATATTTTGACTCCTCCCCTCCTTAAACAACATGCCCCCATGTAGGGAATGTCAGTGCCACATCAGGTTGAGTCCTGCTACTCCTTAAACTGAAGTACAAGCAACATTAATGTTGGAAAAAAATACAAATACATTAAGAATCATGTGATTTCAATGAATCTCCTGAGGCACTTAGCTGCTGAACCATACAGACCAGGAAGTTCCCAAGCTGTTCTCTGTATGGGCAGTGCCAACATAAAGCACACCTCAAATCACCTAACACACATACAGACACCTGGTGGTGATGTAGCTAATGGTGTATGCCAAGGCCTTTTAGCAATATATTCTATGATGGGGAGAGAGGTGGTAGTAGTTAATATGGTCAACTCCTGTAGTTCCACGACGACAGGATAGAATTTAGCCGAAGATGCATACCCCTAGAATACTGCACATTACACAATGAAAGATTGAGTTTTTTTAAAATAGATGTTAAATTTGCAGATTTATCTCATTTCTTTGTGGGGTCTGCAATTGTACCTGTAGGATATGTTCATCTTACTGTGCAATGTTACTTGCGTATTATTGGAAAATAATGAAAAGATTTCTTAATTTCTGCAATGTAATGACTGTATGCAGAAAAATGCTTGCATTAACCATTTGCATTTTAAATTTTTATATATCTATAGTTATTTTGAATTAGTGTAAAAAGCTCTCCACGCTAGCCTCCCAACTGCCACCCTCCATAAATTCCAACTGATCCAAAACACATCCTCATTCTTGCACTAAGACTGGCTTGCTCATCACCACCACATCTTTGCTGACTTATTTTGGCTCCCAGTTTCTAACATATTCTCATTAGCATCTTCAAATCCCTCCATGATCAGCTGTATATTTCCTTTCACACCCGCAAGTACTCTCGACTCTGTCCTTTCATGCATCCCCTTCACCCTACCATTGGTGGCAGAGCCATCAGCACTTTGGCTCTACTCTCTAGAATTCCCTCATTAAAATCTTCTGTCTTTGTACCTTTAAAAATTTTCTCAATGCCAATCTTTTTAATTAAGCTTTAGTCACTGCTCTTAATCTCTTCCTTCAAGGCTGGGTTTCTGTTGCTTATTTATTCTCAACTACTTTTTCTTCCTACTAGATTCTAACTGCAATGAGGACCCATTGTCATTAAGGTCCTGGGTTACATCATTACCATGGAAACAGAAAAAGCTTGTGCTAAGACTGAAAAGCAGGTAAGGGAAGCTCTGGGTCTGTACTGGTCACAGACCTTTCTGGGCTTCTGATTGGGTAGAATGGGGGGTGGAGGGGGGGGAGAGGTTAAAGGGAGTTTTCTATGCTAAAAGTGCTATATAAATGCAAGTTATTTTTTCATTGCTTACCTTCAACTACAATGAGTACACTTGACTTTGCTTTTCCATTTTTGGATATAACATGGCACTGATATTGTGTGTCCGTTGTTATGAAGTCCTTCAGCCAGCTGATGACATGGATTCTCCTATCTCTTAATGGTTGAGTTTGGTGCTTAATGGAATTAGTCACCCTTTGACCGTTTTTCTCCCAAATAAAGTGCAAATCTTTGGGTCCTGTGGAAAATAATAATCTGCATATTATCACATTCTCTTGCTTGTCCCCTTTAAGGTTCTCAGTACATCATCTAATAAGGACAGACTGCCATGAGTGCAGATTTGTGACTGCTGGCAGGAGAGACAATTGAAGCAGATTGACCTGGACAGTGTTATTGAGGTAGATTCCCATATGATGCGCCATGCTGAATGCCAATGAAAATGAACTGAGGCAAGTGAGCAAAACCTATAGCAAATCTATGATCTAGCTGCTTGGATAACATACCTGGAAATATCATGGCACTCACTGGATTCTTTCTTAAGTCATGGCACAGAAGATAAGTGAAAATAGTGAATTTCTGTATATATTGTGCGCTAAAGCATTTTCTTTTCCATGAAGTTCTGCCCAAATACAATGTTGAATCAAACGTTACTGATTGATATTAGAATGTTGATCCTACTACTTAAAAATCATTTGCATAACTGCAAAATTGGTAACTTTGTCAGGGCTTTTTCATTAACACCACAGATTTTCAGTCATTCTCCCCTTTGCTGTACCTTTTATCCAGAATATTTGATAAAGCTACAGCTAGTAATACTACATATCAAAATAAAAGCATATCAGCCTCATTATAAGACTCTCAAATATATTGTAATAAAACCACAAGATATTGTACTTTACAATATTTTCATTCGATCTTAATACTCACTATACCTCAGATTGCAACATGCAAAAGGTTTGGGTCCCAGGATCGTGTCACACTGCAGCTGCCTGGGCCATAAGCTCTGGAATTCTCCTCCTAAACCTCTCTGCCTCACTTTTCGCCTGTAAGAAACTCTTTAAACCTACCTCTTTGATCAAGCTGTTGGTCATCTGCCCTAATATCTCCCTGTTGTCTCAATATCATATTTTGATTTACAATGCCTCTGTGAAGTGCCTTTTTATTACCTTAAAGGCAGTATATAAATACAAATTGTATTGTATCTGCATTTATAACAATGGGTTCCCTTAGCATACACATGTACACAAAATTATGTTACTGTTAAGTTTCAATCATTTGAAGAAAGATTTACTCACGAGTTTAAAAACGTAACCTATGGTGATAAATCTGATCCCCAAAATGTTTCCTAGGAGAAGTTTTCTGGTGTGCAATCTTTTGTTTCCAGCACCTTCCTTAAAATACTACTCTTACAAAATAAGTGCAAACATCTTAAGTGCTTCCAATAAAAGATTGCCCCTTGGAAAATGTTGCTTCTTGCTTCAAAGGATTTGCAATCTGTTTCATTGCTCTTGACCACGAGCCTCACTCCTAATATTTCATTAAGATTGACTCTTCTGACTATGGTACAAACCATCATTGGTAAAAATTGACAAAAAGGACAAATGTAAGGGGAGAACATCCCACATTCAATCTGTGCCTGCATGGCTGTCAACATCATATTGGTAAAGACAGCTTTGCAGCTGTCCTGGGCAGCTGCTTAAAACAGGCATTATGCTTGTAACATATGTAAATGAGGCGCCAAACATCTGTTTTAGGCACCCTTGCAGAAATTGGTTTGAATTGAGCATTTCCGTGAAGCCACAAGGAGCATAAGTGCTCCTCTGACTCCACAGATCTACCAATCACCAACTGCCTCACCCCCACCCCCAGGGTTTCCAACCTTCCAGGATTGGCCTGGAGTCTCCAGGAATTGAAGACTAATCTCCATGACAATGTTGAGCAACCTTGGAGAAAAATCTTTTGAATATTAAAGTATATTGTGTATTTTTTTCATTTTAAAAAATTAGTTACAATAATATTGGAGATAGGGAAAAAAGGTTGTTTGACTAACAGCCAAGAGTCATCCAATTGGATACAACAGTCTTTTCACTTTCCAATTGGCTTGGGAAAGCAGTGCACCGTGAGAATGGGTATGCTGGACAACCAATGGCAGGAACGTCAGGCCGGGGCAGGTGGAGGCATGAGATCCTTTAATGAAACTGCCAGGAATAGTCAGAGTTGGCAATCCAACGCCCCACCCATTGCCACCATAACCCTCCCTCCTGGAATTACCTTAGGGCACTTTAAGTGCATTAAGCAGTCCAATAACCAATAATGTAAAATGCACAACTTGCCTATTGAGGCATAACAGGCACTGACAGCTCATGCAAAAGAATATAAATGAGGTCAGAGGACTAATTTCAGGCCTTGGGCCTCCCAGTTGTGGCTTACCACTGGTAATGGGCTTGAAGATGGCCATCACCAATTTTCACCCTGCACACTTTGACCAGGCAGCTTAGGAGACAAATAAGGGATTAGTTGTTGCTCTTCTTCAATGTACATAATGATTAAAATATTTTCTAATAGTTACTCTTTTTTGCTGTATTTCTTTGTATTTCCATTTTCAGCTCTTGTCCTATGATCATTTCTTCACAACATTCGCAACTACCAATAAAATATTTCCAATATAAATGTTCCCTTTAGGAGAACATAAGATAACAAGCACAGAAGGAGACTATTTAACCTACCGTGTATGTGCCTGCTTAACAAACAGTGACATATGCAAATAACTGATGTAAGAGAAACACTAGACAATTATTTGTCTTAAATCTTTCAATTTCTGGTTGGACTCAAATGGCTGAGTAACAAGAACACCTTAATTATACCCTGAATATAAAATCGGCTTCCATTTAACTTATTGTCTGCTTGCTTGTTTTATGAAAGCTTATTCCTGTTAAGTCTTTGTAAGCTTACTGTAACTATGGCTAAGGATTATTACTAAGCTTGAAAATGAGTACAACTAATACAAATCACTTTTTAATTTTTATTCCTTAAAATCCTGCTGTTATGAATTTGGTGTAACTGCTTTAATTGCCTACAGCAAAAGGCGACTGTTTAGGGGAAAAAAATCATCTATTTTTCAAATTGATGCTTTCCTTTAAAAATATTTTCTTAGTAAATTGTTATGCTTGGAGTGAGGGATGACAGTGCTGGGGATTGGAACACTTTCCCAGTTCTAGCACTCAATGTCAGCATAAAGGCTCAACTAAAGCACAACCAAATTTAAAATAAAAGGTCTCGCTAATCTACACTAATAGAGTAATTTTCGCCTTCACCAATTGGCAGCAAACTAGTGGAACAGGCCGCTTGCTTGTTTAAGAGTCCACCTGATTTTCATTACCACATAATAAGGAAAAGTCACAACATGGCATTTGTACCAGTGAATTTTTGATTTCTCCACCATCTAACCTGTAGGCTTTGAGTAAGAATTTCAATGTAGTGCTAAATTATGGATGCTTCAAAATATAAATGAACAAGCATGGGCCAGTGCTTGTGTTGGTATTAGACATTGTTACATTTCTACTTCATTAAACATCAGTGTTGAATGCTACAATACCTGTGAAACATCTTCATTCATTGTTAAGTTTAATACAATTGAAGAAGTAAATAAGATATTTGGGTAAGGTAAAATTAAATGTAATTCTTTTCTAAACTTAAGAAAATGCCAGATCTGCTGAGCAGTCTTGTGCATACTATTTGGGCGAACTTTGTTTTGAAGACAATTCCTTTGAACATCCGAGCCTCTAACTATTTTTTAAATTTACAACAAAAAAAATGCCACAACCAAAGCCCAAAACCCCCAGTTGTTTTGTACTGCTGGAAGTGGAAGCGAAGACATGCCCTGATTATTATTATTCATCATGGACATGCTGGAAATATATGGTATGTCTACCGGAACATGAAAAGAAAGGCTGGAGACCCTTCATCAGAACATAAAAATGTTAACTGAGCTTTTGTTTTTACAAGATTCATCTACATGAAGGGAGCCCTTCAAGCCTATTTGATTTCATCGTTTCAAAGTGCTAACTTTACTGGCTTCCCTGTACAGCATCTCAGACTTCAGATGTACTTCCAACATTTCCCGCTTTAATTTTAGACTTCCAGCATAATCAGTTTCTTCTCGCTTCATTCACCTACCCGTCTTGTATCAGGAGTTATTGCCTGCCTAGCAACCAGATTGTATTGTTAATAAGTGAATTTTTAATGCATTCATTAATTATTCAGTAGTATCAAACACCATTTCCCTGCTGGCTCCACACATTCACTGGCTTCTGTACTATACCTTTATCCATCATCTAACTCCACTATCCTCACCCTCAAAAAGGGGAGTGGAAATCTGCAATTCACCTAAAAGGCTGTAGATGCTGGGTCGATTGAAATTTTCAAGTCAGATCATACATTTTTATTAGGTAAGGAAATCAAATCAAAGGATATGAAATAAAGGCGAGTAAATGGAGGTAAAGTACAGATCAGCCATGATTTAACTGAATGGCGGAAGAGGTTTGAGGGGCTGAATGTCCTACTCTGTTCTTAAATCAAAAAGTGATTATGTGAGACTAAGATTGTGTTTTAAAAGCCTGGGATTGTGGGAGGAAGGGAAGTCTGAGGGAAGGATTTCCACAGAATTGAGGTCTAGTGAAAGAAGAAGATTTCAGTTAATCGTGATTCAACACAGTAGAAATTGTGGGGGGAGGCTAGCTTCAGCAATTTTTTGGACTTTAAAAAGAACTTGGAAGGAAAGTATATAGGAACACTAACAACAATAATGTTGATAAAATAAAGACAAGAAAGATTTTGAGGGAGAGGTTTGAAGCTAGAGGTATGCCAGTCGCACATCAAGCTTTTCCTGTAACAAAAACAAGAAATGCTGGAATCACTCAGCAGGTCTGGCAGCATCTGTGGAAAGAGAAGCAGAGTTAACGTTTCGGGTCAGTGACCCTTCTTCGGAACTTTTAAGCTTTTCCTGTATCTGTCTAGGAGTGTGACACAGCAGCCAGAAAAGTCTCACCAGAGGTGGTGGAGTTATTTCAATCTTGGGCTCTAAAAGAGTTAAGAACTGGACAAAAAGGAAACTAAGCTTCTTGGAAAGAACATTAGCAATGGAGGAGAAATGGAACGCTCAATTGGAGGTCAAAAATATATTGGCCAAAATTTTACGTTGGACCGGAGGCCCCGCCCACTGGCAAAAATAGTCAGTGCTGCGCCCGCCTCCGCTGGGCCTGGAAGCTACATCATAATATTACATGGCCCTGGATCTTAATTAGCCTCGGATTGGACTTCCGACCCTCTGAGGCAGGAAGTTCCACCCACAAGTGCTGCCGGCCAATCAGTGGGCTGGCAGCTCATCAGTCCCAGCACTGCCACTGGGAGCGGTGGCTGCTGTTGGGTCAGCATCCAGCCAGCACCAGCAACATGGCCGAGGCCCCGGAAGGGTTGTTAAGTGTGTGGAGCTTTGCTGCGGACTATTGGCTGGGCCCCAACAAGGCAGAGGGGGTAGCGGGTGGTGATAAGTAAAGTGAGTGTCGGTCCTCTAGAGAGTGAGAATGGGGAGTTAATAGTAGACAATAAAGAAATGGCGAATGAAATGAAGAAATATTTTGCTTGTCATGGGTGATTTTACCCTGCATATTGACTGAACAAATCAGATTGGCAAAGGTAACATGGAAGACGAATTTGTAGAGTGCATCAGGGATTAGAGCAATACTTTGTAGAACCTACCAGGGAACAGGCTATTTTAGATCTAGTAATGTGTAATGAGGTAGGATTAATAAGAGATATCGTAGTTAAAGGGAAACTGGTAGATGTAGTGTATTTAGATTTCCAGAAAGCATTCGATAAGGTGCCACATAAAAGATTATTGCACAAGATAGGAGCTCACGGTATTGGGGGTAATGTTTTAGCATGAATTGAGGATTGTTAACTCACAGAAGACAGAGAGTCGGGATTAATGGGTCTTTTTCAGGTTGGAAAGATGTAACTAGTGGAGTGCCACAAGGATCAGTCCTAGGGCTTCAATTATTTACTACCAATATTAATGACTTGGAGAAGGGGGCAGAATGTAATATATCCGAATTTGCTGACGATACAAATAGATGGGTGGGCATGTTGTGATGAGGACATAAGGAATCTGCAAGGGAATATAGATAGGTTGAATGAGTGGGTAAAAACTCGGCAGATGGAGTTTAATGTAGGAAAGTATGAGGTCATGCACTTTGGTAGGAAGAATCAAAACATAGACTATTAAATGGGCAGAGACTTCAAAAAAGTGCAGCACAGGGGAATCTGGGTGTTCTTGTGCATGAAACACAAAAAATTAGCATGCGGGTGCAGCAAGTAATTAAGAAGGCAAATGGAATTTTGGCCTTTATTGCTAGGGGGTTGGAGTTTAAAAATAGGGAAGTCTTGTTACAACTGTACAGGGTGTTGGTGAGGCTGCACCTGGAGTACTGTGTACAGTTTTGATCTCCGTATTTAAGAAAGGATATACTGGCATTGGAGGCAGTTCAAATGAGATTCAATAGGCTAATTCCTGGGTTGAAGTGGTTGATTTATCAAGAACAGCTAAACAGGTTAGGCCTTTATTCATTGGAGTTTAGAAGAATGGGGGTTGATCTTATTGAAATGTACAAGATTCTGAGGGGGCTTGACAGGATAGATGTTGAGAAGATGTTTCCACTAGTGGGGGAATCTCGAACTACGGGACATAGTTACAGAACAAGGGGACACTCATTTAAAACTGAGATGCAAAGGAATTTCTTCTCTCACAGGGTAGTGAATGTCTGGAATTCTCTACTCCAGAGAGTTGTGGAGGCTAGATCACTGAAATTATTTAAAGAGGAGGTAGCTAGATTTTTGAAATATTGGGGAGTTGAGGGCTATGAGGAGCTGGCATGAAAGAGGAGTTGAGGTCTGGGGCAGATCAGCCATGGTCTTATTGAATGGTGGGGCAGACTTGAGGGGCCGAATAGCCTACTACTGCTACTATTTCTTATGTTATGTTCTGTCTTCACTATAGAGGATACAAAAAACATTCTAGTAATAGTTGTAAATCAGGAGGTGGAAGGAAGAGAGGAACTTGGTGAAATTACAATCACCAGGGAAATGGTACTGACAAAACTGATGGAGCCGTGGGCTGGCAAGTCCACGGGTCCTGATGGGCTTCTTCCTAGGGTGTTAAAAGAGGTGGCTAATGAGGTAGTAGATGCGCCGGTGTTAATTTTTCAAAATTCGCAAGATTCTGGAAAGGTTCCATCAGACTAGAAAGTAGCAAATATAAGCCTTCTATTCAAGAAGTGGGGTGGGGTGGGGAGAGGCAGAAAACAGGTAACTATAGGCCAGTTAGCTTGATGTCTGTCGTGGGGAAGGTGTCAGAATTGATCATTAAGCAGGCTATAGCTGGGCACTGAGAAAAACTCAAGGTAATCGGGAATAGTCAGCATAGCTTTGTGAAAGGGAGATCGTGTTTAACCAATTTATTGGACTTCTTTGAAGGAGTAACATGTGCCATGGATAAAGGGGAGCCTGTTGACGTACCGTACTTGAATTTCCAGAAGGCATTTGACAAGGTGCCACATAAAAGGTTATTGCGCAAAGTAGGAGCTCATGGTGTCGTGGGTAACCTAGTAGCATGGAGAGACGATTGGCTGGCTGGCTGGCAGAAAACAGTATGTATAAATGAGTCCTTTTTTGATTGGCAGGATGTGACCAGTGGAGTCCCACAGTGGTCTGTCCTGGGGCCTCAACTTTCTACAACTTATATCAATGAATTAGTTGAGGGAAGCGATGTCATGGTAGCTAAATTTGCAGATGACACAAAGATAGGTAGGAAGATATGTTGTGAAAAGGACATAAAGAGCTTGCAGACCGATATAGATAGGTTGAGTGAGAGGGCAAAAATCTGGCAGATGATGGAGTATAATGTGAGAAAATGTCGTTGTTCACTTTGGCAGGAAGAATAAAAAAGCAGAGTATTACTTAAACAGAGAATGACTGCAGAACTCCAAGGTGCAGAGGGATCTAGGTGTTCTTGTGCATGAGTCACAAAAAGTTAGTATGCAGGTACCGCAAGTAATAAAGAAGGTTAATGGAATGCTATCCTTTATTACGAGAGGAACTGAAAATAAAAGTAAGGATTTTATGCTTCAGTTTTACAGGACATTGGTGTGGCCATTTCTCGAATACTGTGTGCAGTTTTGGTCTCCTTTTTTTAAGGCATTGGAGAATGCATTGGAGGTGTTTCAGAGGAGGTTTACTAGATTGATACCTGGAATGAGCGGGTTGTCTTATGGAAAGGTTGCACAGACCAGGCTTATTTTCATTGGAGTTTAGAAGAGTGAGGGGAGACTTGATTGAAGTTTATAAGATCCTGAACGGTCTTGATTGAAAAGCATGTTTCCTCTTGTGGGTGAGTCCAGAACTAGGGGACACTGTTTTAAAATTAGGGATCACCCTTTTAGGACAGAGATGAGAAGACATTTTTTTCTCTCAGAGGGTTGTGCGACTTTGGAACTCTCTGCCTCAGAAGGTGGTGAAGATGGGGTCATTGAAAAATGTTAAGGTGGAGGTAGATTGATTCCCTTGCCTAACAAGAATCTAAGGTTATCGCGGGTAGATGGGAGTGTGGAATTCGAGACACAGACAGATCAGCCATGATCTTAATAAATGGAGGAGCTGGCTGGAGAGACCAAATGGCCTACTTCTGCTCCTAGTTCGTCTGGAGCTCCAGTGGAGATGGCTGTTCACGGGGGGGGGGGGGGGGGGGGGGGGGGGGCGGTGAGAGGAGAAAAGAGAACCCTCCGTTGGGCACAAGGTGCCCAATAAGGGTCCTCCCCACAGCCCGCAAAGAGGCCGTCAGGTTTACCGGGTGGCCTTCTGAACCGTCCGTCTGCCACTGGTCATATACCAGCAGTGGCAGTTGGAGGCCCTTAAGTGGCAATTAAATGGCTTAGGGCAGGTGGGCCATTTGTCACCTCCCCCGCCACTGGCAAAATTGCAAGGGGGGAGGGAAGGCAATGGGAATGGCACCCTCGACTCCCACTCCATTTTACGCACTCTTTCCCCCACCCGCTCCTGCTGGGGACGAAAAATTCCAGCCATTGAGTCCAAAACTGCCTATGAAAACAAATTAAGGGGTTAGAAATCGTAGCTATTGGTTAGACTTGCAAGAGTCATAAAGAAGCTGCGTCATTGAAGAACTGAAAGGAAGATTTTTCTTGCTCATTAAAGGGAATTTAGAACAAAGTTAGAAAATTGCACAAACCAATGAAGTATTTTAGTCATTGAAATGTATTGCATCAAACAGACTTGCATTCAATACAGACGTTTCTAAATGTGTCCGTTTTTAAAAAGATAGAGTCTGATACAGTCACATGACTTTCAACTTAAATCCATTTACGTGCTGGTGTTATTTAAGTGAATGTTCACAGCAGATAGCAATTTAACACAAGTGCTGTTCCCCTTCTGTTTTGTTAAGGCATAAAAATATAAAAAAAATTAGGTATCTGATGGTTCAGTGAGTAAAAGCAGCACCAAGTAGAGCACTGAGCCGGTCAGACCAGTAAGACCCCAAGTTCAATATCTGAACTGTGCTAAAGTAGTTGATTGCAATCACAATAGTGATGTGGTACGACAGTAGTCCTCAGTTTCCTCAAGCTTGGAAGGGAGCAAAAATCAACTACCATGGTTCCACAACTCAGTTCAGTGCTGAAAAGCATACATATTAGTTCATTCAATGATTATAAAGTTGAGTAGAGTCAGAAAGATATGGGCGGAAGTTCAATACCTCTGACTGTGATGTCCAATTTGTGTATTTCAAGCCACCTACTGCACTATTTTTCCAATTTTCTTTTCCACCTTCCTCTCCATCATGTCCCCAGCTCACTCCAGTTGAATAACCTACTGGCACCTATTAAGGTACCAAAGGGCTGTTGATGTAAGAACATAAGAAATAGGAACAGGAAGAGATCATACAGCCCGTCAAGCCTGCTCCACCATTCAATGTAATTATGGCTAATCTTCGGCTTCAATTCCACTTTCCCACCTGCTCCTCATATCCCCCGATTCCTTGAGACACCAAAAATCTATCTATCCCAGCCTTAAATGTATTCAACGATAGAGCATCCACAACCCTCTTGGGTAGAGAATTACAAAGATTCACAACCATTTGAGTGAACTAATTTCTCTTCATTCTCAGTCCTAAATGATTGACCCCTAATCCTGAAACTATGCCCCCTTGTTCTAGATTCCCCAGTCAGGGGTAACAACCATTCAGTGTCCACACTGTCAAGCCCCTTCAGAATCTGGTATGTTTCAATGAGATCACCTCTCATTCTTCTTAAATCCAGAGAATATTACAGAATCACAGAATTGTTACAGTGCAGAAGGAGGCCATTCGGTCCATCATGTCTGCACCGGCTCTCCGAAAGAGCACTTCACCTAGTGCCATTCCCCTGCCTTCTTCCCATAACCCTGCACATTCTTCCTTTTCACATAAGAGTCTAATTCCCTTTTGAATGCTTGAAAAAGCTTTTCCTCATGTCGCTTTTGCTTCTCTTACCCATTATTTTAAATATGTGCACTCTCATTCTCAATCTTTTCACAAGTGGGAACAATTTCTCCCCATTTACTCTGTCCAGACCCTTCATGATTTTGAACACCTTGATCAAATCACCTCTCAGCCTTCTCTTCTCCAAGGAAGACCGTCCTAACTTCTCCAATCCATTTTCATAACTCAAATTCCTCATCCCTGGAACCATTCTCGTGAATCTTTTCTGCACTCTCTCCAATGCCCTCACATCTTTCCAAAAGTGCGCCGCCCAGAACTGGACGCAGTACTCCAGCTGAGGCCGAACGAGTGTCTGATCGAAGTTCATCATAACTTCCTTGCTCTTGTACTCTATGCCCCTATTAATAAAGCCCAGGATACTGTATGCTTTATTAACTGCTCTCTCAACCTGTCCTGCCACCTTCAATGACTTATGCACATATACAACTAGGTCCCTCTGCTCCTGGACCCCCTTTAGAATTGTACCCTTTCCTTTAGATTGTCTCTCCATGTTCTTCCTACCAAAATGAACCACTTTACATTTCTCTGCATTGAACTTCATCTGCCACCGATCCATTACACCAACTTGTTTATGTCCTTTTGAAGTTCTACACTATCCTCCTCACAGTTCACAATGCTTCCAAGTTTCATATCATCTGCAAATGTGGAAATTGTGCCCTGCACACCAAGGTCTAAGTCATTAACAAAAATCAGGAAAAGGGTCCCAAACACTGATCCCTGGGGAACTCCAGTACAAACATTCCTCTAGCCTGAAAAACATCCATTAACCACTACTTTTTGTTTCCTGTCACTCAACCAATTCCATATCCATGTTGCTACTGTCCCTTTTATTCCTTGAGCTATAACTTTGTTCACAAGTCCGTTGTGTGGCACTGTATCAAATGCCTTTTGAAAGTCCATGTACAGCACATCAACTGCACTGCCCTCAACAACCCTCTCTGTTACCTCCTCAAAAAACTCCAGCAAGTTAGTTAAACATGTTTTTCTCTTAAGAAATCCATGCTGACTTTCTTCAATTAACCCACATTTGTCCAGGTTACTATTAATTTTGTCCCAAATTATTGTTTCTAGAATTTTCCCTGCCACCAAAACTGACTGGCCTGTAGCTGCAGGGCTTATCTTTACATCCTGTTTTGAACACAGGTGTAATGTTTGCAATTCTCCAGTCCTCTGGCACCACCCCCAAGTCTAAGGTAGACTGAAAAATTATGGTTGGCCACTAGCCTTAGGAGTTCAGACTTCCTAGCCTTGCCACGTACAGTGATCCTACACTGCTCAGCCATTTTCCTCGACTCCTCCATAGACAGTGCTTTTAACCTATCCCAAATTACTTCACCCTGGCTTGGAGAGCTACTAGCTTCAGTTGCAGACATGCTAGTATTCAATCACACACAACCACAAGAAAACCTGTACTAAAATCTTGCACTTTTTTGTTTGGGAACAATTCGGCTTCCCACTTCCAACTTCTCCCATATGTCTGTGGGTAAATTCTGGACACCAGCACCCAAATTTCTGTTATGACTAGGTGAGAAAGAGGTCTAGGGTTCCCTTTCAGCCTTCACCTGGGCTTACCGTAACAGGGTTTAATTTTAAACACAACATGTTTTTGGCTCCCCCTTGGTGAATCCTTGTTCACCGTTTTCCAATTATAAGGCCAAGAAATCAGCACAAACAAGCTAAGGTTTAAAGCAAAAAAGTTGAAATTTATTAAACTTTAACTGAAAATCTAATTCAGTTGATGCGCCCACGCTAAAATGCATTTGCGATACACACATGCAAATAGAGACAGAAAAGAGAAGAAAAATAAAGTGGAAAAGTTTGAGGCAATATCTGAAGAGTTGTTGTTATGGTTCTTCGAGCTCACTGTAGAGTTCTTGATTGTAGGTAGCTCTTGCTTTTCGTTGGGGCCCAATATTCTTCTTCAACCTTGTTTACTGTAGGAGATTTTTCTTTCTTGGGGTTCATGTGTCTTCAGTGCATTAAGAGGCTTGTGAGACAGAGATGGGAGCAGGCAGAAGAGATCTTCTCAGTCCAGGAGCAAACAGCTTTCTGCCCAAACTGTTTGTAGAAATTCAAAAAAACTCAGGTTGCCCAGCAGGTTAGTCATGTGACTAGCTGGTTTGACCATGTCTGTTTGTGTATTCGGCCATCTTAGCAGTCAACCTGAAATGTAAGCTCCCCTTCAACGCCTTGTGATCAAAAGTCCATTGTGGATTGAATGTGTCAGGGAATAGCTGCTTTGTCCTTCCAAACACTGTCTGTTATTATGCAAATATCTTTTCCAGCCACGTCTGATCTGTTTAACAGGTCCTTTCTTCAATCCAGTAACAGTTTAAAATCAATGTTCATGACAAAATTAATGTGCCTCATTCTTGGCAGGTGGAGGCCTAGCATGACAGAATTTTTTTTAAAGTACTCATTTAATACCTCAGCTATGCCTGTTGTCTCCATGCGTAAATCCCCTTTATGGTCCGTAATCAGCCCAACTCCTGCTTTTACCACCCTTTTACTATTTATGTGTCGATAGAAAACTTTCGGATTCCCTTTAATATTAGCTGCCAGTCTCTTTTCATGCTCTCTCTTTGCTTCTCTTATTTGTTTTTTCACTTCCCCTCTGGACCTTCTATATTCAGCCTGGTTCTCAGCAGTATTTTCTATCTGGCATCTGTCATAAGCATACTTTTTCTTCCTTATCTCAATTGCTATCTCTTTTGTCATCCAGGGAGCACTGGGTTTGTTTACCCTACCTTTCCCCTTCGAGGGAACATACCTTGACTGTGCCCAAACTCTCTCTTCTTTGAAGGTAACCTACGTTTCAGCTACCGTTTCTCCTGCTAACCTTTGACTCCAATTTATTCGCCCCAGCTCCGTTCTTACCCCATTGCAGTTGGCTTTCCCCCAGTTAATTATTCTTCCTCTGGATTGTTTTTTGTCCTCTTCCATAGTCAGCCTAAACCTTATGATACAATGATCCCTGTCCCCTAAATGATCTCCTACTGATAGTTGACCCACTTGGCCCACCTCATTCCCAAGAACCAGGTCGAAGAGTGCCTCCTTTCTCATTGGACCCGAAACATACAGCTGTAAAAAAAAACTTCCTGAACACATTCTAGAAACTCTTGCCCCTCGCTACCCTTTACACTACTTTATTATCCCAGTCTACGCTTGGATAATTAAAGTCCCCCATTATAACTACCCTCTATTTTTTGCAGCTCCCTGTAATTTCCTTGCAAATTTGTTTCTCCATGTCCTTCCCACCTATAGACAACACCGAGCAATGAAACTGCACCTTTTTTGTTCCTTAGCTCTAGCCAAATTGATTCTGTCCTCAACCCATCTGGAACATCCTTTTTCTCCAGCACTGCAATGCTCTCCTTCATTAATACCACCACCCCTCCCCATTTTTTCCTTTCCTATCTTTCCTGAACACCTTGTATCCAGGAATATTCAATACCCAGTCTTGCCCTTCTTTGAGCCAGTCTCTGTTATAGCTACATCATCATATTTCCACATGTTCATCTGAGCCTGTAACTCACCAACCTTATTAACACTCCGTGCATTCACATACATGCACATTGACCCTGCTTTAGACTTTATTACTTTCTCCCTTACTCTCACCCCACTTAATAACTTATTCTCTACTCTAGTGCTATCTATCTCCCCTCGTATTCTATGTACATTGGTATTCCTCTCTAATATTTCCTTCTGGTTCCCACACCCCGCCAAGTTAGTTTAAACCCTCCCCAATAGCACTAGGAAATCGTCCTGCAAGGAAATTTGTCCCAGCTCTGTTCAGGTGCAACCCGTCCGACCTGTACAGATCCCACCTTCTTCAGGATTGGGCCCAGTGTCCCAGGAATCTAAAGCTCTCCCTCCTGCACTATCTTTTCAGCCAAGCATTCATCTGCACTATCCTTTTAATTCTATACTCACTTGCATGTGGTTCTGGGAGTAATTCAGAGATTACTACTTTTGAGGTCCTGCTTGCTAATTTCTTACTTGGCTCACTAAACTCTTTCTGCAGGACCACACCTCTCTTCCTACCTATGTCGTTGGTACCGATGTGGACCACGACTGCTGGCTGTTCACCCTCCCTCCTCAGAGTGCTCTGCAGCTGTTCAATTGCATCCTTGACTCTGGCACCAGGGAGGCAACATAACATAATAAAAGCAAAATACTGCAGATGCTGGAAATCTGAAATAAAAACAGAAATTGCTGGAAATACTCAGCAGATCAGGCAGCATCTGTGGAGAAAGAAGCAGAGTTAATGTTTCAGGTCTGTGACCTTGCATCAAAAATGAATCATCGGTTCTGATGAAAGGTCACAGACTGAAATGTTAACTCTCTTTCCACAGATGCTGCATGACCTGCTGAGTATTTCCAGCACTGTTTTTATTTTAGGCAACGTACCATCCTGGATTCAGGTCTACGGCCACAGAAACACTTGTCTGTTCCCCTGACTATCGAATCTCCTATTACTATCGCTCTTCCAGTCTTCCTCGCATGGTGCCATGGCTTTGCTCTGGCTGTACTCCCCAGATGAACTATCACCTTCCTCAGTATTCAGAACTGAATACCAGTTGGAGTGCGAGATGCACTCAGGGGTCTCTTGCACTACCTGCCTGTTTCTTCTTGACTGTCTGGTGGTCACCCATTCCCCCTCTCCCTGCATACTCTTAAGCTGTGGGGTGACCATATCTATAAACTTGCTATCCACAAAGCTCTCATCCTCAGGAATGTAAAAAACATTTAGTTCTTAACAATTTTTTTATTACAGCATTTGTATATAGAGCTAATTTTTACTCAGCTTCTCGTCATAGGACAAATCTTTCATCCCAGGGACCAATCTAGTGAACCTTCACTGGACCACACCAATGCAAGTATATCCTTCCCTAAATATGGAGACTAAAACTGCACACAGTACTCCAGATGTGGTCTCACCAAAGCGCTGTACAATTGTAGCAAGACCTCTTTATTCTTATACTCCAATCACCTTGCAATAAAGGCTAACATGTCATTTGCCATCCTAATTGTTTGCTGTACCTGCATGCTAACCTTCTGTGTTCCTTGTACAAATATACCCAAGTCTCTTTTACAAGTTTCACACCTTTTAAAAAATATTCTGCTTTTCTATTCTTAATACCAAAGTGAATAACCTCACACTTCACATTATACTCCATCTGCCTTTTTGTTGTTCACTCACTTAACCTATATCTCTTTGCAGCCTCTTTGTGTCTTCCTCACAGCAATGCATTCCCACCTTGCTTTGTATCGTCAACAAACTTAGACAAAGAGACAGAGAGTAATGTATCTAAATCATGAATATAGATTGTAAATAGCCGAGGCTCCAGCACCGATCCTTGTGGCACTCCACTAGTTATGGCCTACCAGTTTGAAAATGTCCTGTTTATCCCTACTCTTTGCTTTCTCTTTGTTAACCAATCCTCTATCCAAGCTAATATATTACCCCCAACTCCATGAGCCTTGATCTTGCAGATTAACCTTTTGTGTGGCACTTTATAAAATGCCTTGTGGAAATCAGAGTATACTACATCTGCTGGTTCCCTTTCATCTACCCTACTAGTTCTTCTTTGGCCTCCTTATCTCGAGAGACAATGGGTAAGCGCCTGGAGGTGGTCAGTGGTTTGTGGAGCAGTGCCTGGAGTGGCTATAAAGGCCAATTCTAGAGTGACAGGCTCTTCCACAGGTGCTGCAGAAAAATTTGTTTGTCAGGGCTGTTACACAGTTGGCTCTCCCCTTGCGCTTTTGTCTTTTTTCCTGCCAACTGCTAAGTCTCTTCGACTCGCCACACTTTAGCCCCGCCTTTATGGCTGCCCGCCAGCTCTGGCGAACGCTGGCAACTGACTCCCACGACTTGTGATCAATGTCACAGGATTTCATGTCGCGTTTGCAGACGTCTTTAAAGCGGAGACATGGACGGCTGATGGGTCTGATACCAGTGGCGAGCTCGCTGTACAATGTGTCCTTGGGGATCCTGCCATCTTCCATGCGGCTCACATGGCCAAGCCATCTCAAGCGCCGCTGACTCAGTAGTGTGTATAAGCTGGGGATGTTGGCCACCTCGAGTACCTCTGCGTTGGAGGTACGGTCCTGCCACCTGATGCCAAGTATTCTCCAGAGGCAGCGAAGATGGAATGAATTGAGACGTTGCTCTTGGCTGATGTACGTTGTCCAGGCCTCGCTGCCATAGAGCAAGGTACTGAGGACACAGGCTTGATACACTCGGACTTTTGTGTTCCGTGTCAGTGCGCCATTTTCCCACACTCTCTTGGCCAGTCTGGACATAGCAGTGGAAGCCCTTTCCATGCGCTTGTTGATTTCTGCATCTAGCGACAGGTTACTGGTGATAGTTGAGCCTAGGTAGGTGAACTCTTGAACCACTTCCAGAGCGTGGTCGCCAATATTGATGGA
This sequence comes from Heterodontus francisci, assembly GCF_036365525.1. Taxonomy (NCBI): domain Eukaryota; kingdom Metazoa; phylum Chordata; class Chondrichthyes; order Heterodontiformes; family Heterodontidae; genus Heterodontus; species Heterodontus francisci. The sequence continues at coordinate 125,874,646 of NC_090374.1, forward strand.
TGGAGCATTTCTGACGTCCTGCCCCATGATGTTCATTTTCTTGAGGCTGATGGTTAGGCCAAATTCATTGCAGGCAGCCGCAAACCTGTCGATGAGACTCTGCAGGCACTCTTCAGTGTGAGATGTTAAAGCAACATCGTCAGCAAAGAGGAGTTCCCTGATGAGGACTTTCCGTACTTTGGACTTCACTCTTAGACGGGCAAGGTTGAACAACCTGCCTCCTGATCTTGTGTGGAGGAAAATTCCTTCTTCAGAAGACTTGAACGCATGTGAAAGCAGCAGGGAGAAGAAAATCCCAAAAAGTGTGGGTGCGAGAACACAGCCCTGTTTCACGCCACTCAGGATAGGAAAGGGGTCTGATGAGGTGCCGCCATGTTGAATTGTGCCTTTCATATTGTCATGGAATGAGGTGATGATACTTAGTAGCTTTGGTGGGCATCCAATCTTTTCTAGTAGTCTGAAGAGACCATGTCTGCTGACGAGGTCAAAGGCTTTGGAGAGATCAATGAAAGCAATGTAGAGGGGCATCTGTTGTTCGCGGCATTTCTCCTGTATCTGATGAAGGGAGAACTGCATGCCAACGGTCGATCTCTTTGCACGAAAGCCACACTGTACCTCAGGGTAGACACGCTCGGCCAGCTTCTGGAGCCTGTTTAGAGCGACCCGAGCAAAGACTTTCCCCACTATGCTGAGCAGGGAGATTCCACGGTAGTTGTTGCAGTCACCGCGGTCACCTTTGTTTTTATAGAGGGTGATGATATTGGCATCGCGCATGTCCTGAGGTACTGCTTCCTCGTCCCAGCACAGGCATAGCAGTTCATGTAGTGCTGAGAGTAGAGCAGGCTTGGCACTCTTGATTATTTCAGGGGTAATGCTGTCCTTCCCAGGAGCTTTTCCGCTGGCTAGAGAATCAATGGCATCACTGAGTTCCGATTTGGTTGGCTGTATGTCCAGTTCATCCATGACTGGTAGAGGCTGGGCTGCATTGAGGGCAGTCTGTGACAACATTCTCCCTGGAGTACAGTTCTAGGTAGTGCTCAACCCAGCGGTCCATTTGTTTGCGTTGGTCAGTGATTATGTCCCCTGATTTAGATTTGAGGGGGGCGATCTTCTTGATGGTTGGCCCAAAAGCTCTCTTAATGCCATCATACATTCCTCTGATGTTTCCGGTGTCTGAGGCCAGCTGAATATGACTGCATAGGTGTTGCCAGTAGTCATTTGCACAGCGCCTGACTATTCTTTGTGCAGTGCTTCTGGCTGCTTTAAGTGCTACGGATGTTAACTCGCTGGAGGCTTTCTTGTAGTTCAACAGTGCAATGCGCTTAGCGGCTATGACAGGTTCCAGCTCTTCATTATGAGTTACATCCTCATAAAAACCTAATAAGTTTGGCAAATACAATTTCCCTTTCATAAAACAATTTTGACTTTGTCTGATCATACTATGATTTTTTAAGTGCATTGTTAAAACCTCCTTAATCGTAGATCCCAGCACTTGCCAGACAACTGACTGGCCTGTAGTTCTCTGTTTTCTCTCTCCCTCCATTTTTGAATAGCAGTGTTACATTTGCTTACTTCCAATCTGCTGGGACAATTCTAGAATCTAGGGAATTTTGAAAAATCATAACCAGTGCGCCCACCACCTCTTACAGAATCATAGGATGAAGGCCAACAGGTCCTGGCGATTTGTCAGATTTTAGTCCCTTAAATTTCTCCAATACTTTTTCTCTGCTGATATCAATTACCTTAATTTTCTCATTTTTATTAGCCCCTAGGTTACCCTCTATTTTTGGTCTGTAACTTGTGTCTTCTACTGTGAAGACAGACACAAAATATTTGTTCATGTCTCTGCCATTTCCTCATTTCCCATGATAATTTCTCCAGCCTCTGCCTCTAAGGGACCAATGTTTACATTATCTACTCTCCTTTTCATATCCTTATAAAAGCTCTTATAATCTGTTTTGTATATTCTTGGCTAGCTTACTCTCGTATTCTATTTTATGAAAAGGGGAAAAAATTTTGGTAGCCTTTTGCTGGTTTCTAATATACTCCCAATCCTCAGGCTTACTACTATTCTTTGCCACATTACAAGCCTCTTCTTTTAATCTAATACTGTCCTTAACTTCCTTAGTAAGTCACAGATGTATCTTTCTTGTTGAGTTTTTATTTAATGGAATGTACTTTTGTTGAACATTTTGAATTGTTTCTTGAAATGCTTCTCAGTGTTTATTTACCACCATAACTTTTAGTCTACTTACCCAATCAACCACAGCCAGCTCTCCCCTCATACCCAAGTAACTGGCTTTGCTTGAGTTTAAGATTTGTACTTGGGACTGGAGTATGTCGCTTTCAAGCTTAATATGAATTCAATTGTATTGTGATCACGTTTTCCCAGCAGATCTTTTACTGAGAATATTAATTAACCCTGCCTCATTAAACATTACTAGATGTAAAATATCTTTATCCATAGTTGGTTTCACAATGTATTATTCCAAGAAACTGTCAGGAAAGCATTCTACAAACTCATCTTCCAGATTGCCTTTGCCATTTTGATTTGTCCAGTCTATGTGAAGATAAAGTCTCCCACAATTATTAAATTGTCTTTGTTACAAGCTCCAATAATTTCTTGCTTAACTACTGTTATAGGACCTACAAACAACTTCCACCAGCATTTATAACCCTTGCTATTCCTAATCTCCACCCATGCTAATTTTACTTCCTGATCTTCTGAGCCAAAATCCTCTCTCATTACTGTCTTTATGTCATCCTTTACTATAAGGCTACTGCTCCTCCTTTTCCATTCTGTCTGTCATTTTGAAATGTTGTATACCCTGCAATAATTATTTCCCAGCTCTGGTCACCTTGTAGCCATGTCTCTGTAATGGTGATTAGATCTAAACCATTTATCTCTACTTGTACCACTATATATCTGACTGCGTGAAGCATCTGCAATAAGATAAAGAGCTGTTTTTTTTAACTAAAATTCTTTGCATGGATCTTATTCACTGATGTACTATTAACATTAAAATCTCTGTTCCTTCCTATCCATTCTGCTTGTCTTCACCCACATAGCTGTTATGAATGCTGGATTTTGTAACCTGATTAAGTTTTAAAAATGGTGATTTTTTAAAAGTTTAAGATGGAGTCAGACACGTCAGGTGACCTCATCAACTCTGCTTAAAGACCATACAGAAATCTTGGTTACCAGGACAACAGAGAACCCAAATCAAAGAACTTTCTTCGAAAAGCAGAGACTGCAGGTGTATAACACCTGAAGAACAATGGGTTTCACACTCCCTGACTTTCGTATCATAAACAAGGAGTCAGTGATTCTGAGAATGCAAATATACATGGCAGCTGCTAACACCTGGAAACAATGGAAAGCCTGGGTGGTGATGCTGAAACCAGACTTCCGGACTTTGCACATTGGATAAGGACAATGAGCTATTGACTTTTGATTCCAGATAGAGTTAACAGATTTTCTGAAGGCAGACAGGCTGTAAGAAAGGAAGATGATCAGCGGTGGCAGCCTCAAGGGGGAGAGAGAGAGGGAACACCTGCTCTCAGAGAAGACTGATAGAGCAAAAGGCTGCAAAGACTTGAACCGGTTTTGAAAGTTGAAGTTTGTGGATAAGTAGAAGACCAACAAGATCACCAGGGATCACCTTATTCACAGATGTCCAGGTCAGAAATGCTCAGAGAAGTGAGTGAAGAGGACATTGATTTTAAAAAGGTCTGAGAGATCCAACCCATTGCAACAGGGAGTAGTTTTGTACCTTTAACTGCAAAGATTTCACCATCAGAGAGGACTGTGTAACATCTAAGTGTGGTGTGAGGTTTTCAAGTGTTTTGATAATACAAAGAAAGATATTTTCTTTACTTTTGGGGGTATCAGCTACTTACAAAATCCTATTTAGTTAATGGGGATTACTTTTAGTTTAGTTATTATTTAAAAATGTAAAATCTTGTCATGTAATTCTTTAAATTGGTCTGGGGGTTCATATCTCGTATTTTAATGTTAATGGTCTCACTGAGGTCATAACAAATTGGGGGCTCGTCTGGGTTAAGAATTCAGATGCTGTTAAGTGAGTTTGCTGGAATTTTCCAGAGTTTTAAACAAGATTTCACATTTACTTTGGTTGGGATCAGTGGGAAATCAACATAAGTACCATTAATGTAATTTATTAAAAGAGATTTGACTTCTCAGTATATTTCAGCAGTTGAGAATGGTTGATTTGGTCATGATATCAGCACACGTGGGAGTTAGTATAAGCCCAGGGCTAGGAAAGTGGAGATAATACAAGGATTGGTTTCTTGCTTGAAGCTGGAAAAAGAAAAGGATGTTTCCGCTAATGTTCAAGTGGAGTTAGGTAAAAATCGAATTGGAGATGCTGAGATTGGAAAGAGAAAAGGAAAGAGAGACAGAGAAGAATGAAAGGGAAAAAAACAGACGATTACAATTTGACACAAGAAATTGAATTCGAAAGAGAAAGGAAAGAAAAAGACCAAAAATTGCCATTAGAATACAAAGTGAGAATGCAAAATCTTAGATTATGAAAGCAAAGAGTGACAGAAAGGTTTGAGGATGATTCCTATTTAACTCCTGGTTTTGATTTGGCAAGGAATATTTGCTTAGTGTCTAAATTCAGTGAGAAAGGAGTTGAAATGTACTTTGTGTCTTTTGGAAAAATTGCTACGAAGTTGAAATAGTTGAAAGAAAGTTGGTCAATTTTATTGCAAAATGTGTTAGTGGGGAAAAGCATTAGAGGTATATTCAACACTTTCAAAGGAACAGTCAAGTGATTATGAAGTGGTTAAAACTGCAGTTCTCAATGCTTACGAGTTGGTACCAGAGGTTTACAGACAAAAATGATATCTGATTGTTGGTATCGGCCCATGAAGATTGAGCAAGATTTTAAAAGCTTTCAGAAAGTAATCCTAATGTAAAATTTAAAAATAGTATCCCCTTAGGAATAAGGTCCCATCTGGAAGAACAAAGTCTTAAAAGTAAGGAATGCTGCAGAAATTGCGGATGATTACAAATTGACCCACAATAGCAGTAGTTAAAACCCCTGTTTGGAAACTTTGAGAGGAGTTGAAAAGATGGGGATAATGAGAAGACATATGGTTTCAGTGAAAGGGTAAAGGAAAGGCTACAGGCAACCCTCAGAGTGGTTAAAAAAGTTAGGAGACTTGCATTAAGTCAAAAGGACCAATGTGTTATTTTTGTAATAAAAGAGGGCAAATAAAATCAGAATGCTGGAAGTTGAAAGGAAATCTGGTAGCTATGGTAGGTTTACTGAATGCCTGTCCTGAAAAGGATGCCCCAATAGATGGTGCTGTTGACAAGCCAGTGGCTTTGGCGATGTTGGATAGTGATCAGGAACGTGCATCCGTGTGCTAATAAATTAAATCAGGTCCCTTAAGATTATAGAAGTTTTGTGTTTGGGGTAATGTGTTCCCATATTTGTCAGAAGAGGTAGGCAAGCTGATTGTGCTTCTTAGAGATACAGGTACAACACAGTCATTAATGGCAGCAAAGAATGTACACTTTTTCCCAAATAATGCTATGAATGCAAAAGTCATGGTGCACTGCATTGAGGGGGGTTATTTATCTGTTCCATTGGATAAGGTTAATTTGCAATGTGATTTAGTCACTGGTCCGGATTTGTCAGGGAATGACTTAGCTGGGGATAAGGTATTGGCGCCTTCAGTAGTTTCAGAAAAGCCAGTTGAGGTTGCTGAAATGGAAGTGTGGCAGGAGGAATTTCCTGGAATATTCCCAGATTATGTAGTGACAAGACCCCAGGCTCATAAGATTAAACAAGATGAGGATTCAGTTGTTGTGCAGGACAATTCAGGTGTTTGGTTGGCTGAAACTTTTGTCAAGGATTTGGATGGGGTGTTGGTGGAAAAGGCTCCAACGCTAACAATGGCGAATTGTTTAGCAGATCATTTTTGTTTGAGGCACAACAGGCAGACAGGCAGACCCTGACTCAAACGTTTCTCTCAAACGGCGTGTTATGAGACAGAAGCTGAAAAGCTCCCTGAGTGCTATTATATTAAGAATGACATTCTAATGACAGAGTGAAGGCCTCCCCAGAGGCCCACTCATGATGTTTTTGCTCCCCTGGGGTACTGTAGTGAAATTTTGAGAATTGCCCATGAGATCCCAGTGGCAGGTCATGTGGGTATTCGAAAGACCCAGGCCAGGATAAGACAGCATTTTTATTGGCCAGGTTTGTATAAGGATGTGGTTGAATTTTCAGAACTTGTCATACATGTCAGGTAATTGGGAAGCCACAGCCTTTGATTAAGCCAGCTCCATTGATACTGATACCTACTTTTGATGAACCATTTAGTAAGGTTCTTGTGGATTGTGTCAGATCCTTACCCACAACTAAGTTAGGTCACAAGTTTCTCCTAACCATCGAGGATTTGTCCACTAGGTTTCCAGAGGCAATACCTTGACAAAGATCACAGCAAAAGTTGTGATTGAGGGGTTACTAGTTTTTCACTAGATTTGGATTGCCATAAGAAATTCAGTCAGACCAGGGATCAAAATTCATGCCAGGGGTATTTCAAGAGGTCTTGAGTAATTTGGAAGTGAAGCAGCTCAAGTCATCCACTTATCACCTGCAGTCACAAAGTGCTTTGGAAAGGTATCACCAAACTCTAAAAAGTATGATAAAGGTTTATTATTTTGAGTATCCTTATGATTGGGATAAGGGGATATCATTTTTATTATTTGACACCAGGGACACACCAAATGAGTCCACTGGTTTCAGTCCATTTGAATTGGTCCATGGGCATGAGGTTAGAGGTCCCCTTAAACTCATTTGAGATTTTTAGCTCAGGAAGAGGAAACTACCCTCCTAGACTATGGGGGGAATTTTATGCTCTCCCCACGCATTGGGTTTGGAGGTGGGGAGAGCATGTAATTGAGCGGGGAGGGGGGACCCTGCCACCTTCCCGCTTCCACCCAAATTAAGTCCAGGGCGAGAAGGCTTGTGAACGGCCTTCCCGCCCTGCCAATTGAGGCCCTTAAGTGGCCAATTAAAGTCCTCATCCCACCATTGCTAGAATTAGTCCAGCTCTCAATGAGATAAAGTTCACTGAACCTAGCTTTCGATGGTTCCCCAAGCAAAGAGAACAACACTAACACCTTGTCTCCAGGTTGCAAACTGCATACTTTAGCTGTTCTATCTGCTAGGGTTTTCATCACTCGCTGAGAAATCTGGGCATCTCATGCTTTTGTGAGTCTCTCTTGAAACTCAGACTCATAGGCCAGAATGTTATCTGGGCGATGAGGGTCTCAACCACCGGCATAAGCACCAGCTAGAGACCTGCGGCGCCTCCTTTGGGGAAGGCCCGCTGTATTAAGCACCAACTTGGCACTTAAGTGGACATTGGCGGGCCTTTCCCGGGATCAAGGACCTCGGTGCAGAAGTCCCACCTGCTGAGAGCTATCGGCCAATCAGAGATCAGCAGCTCTTTAACTGAGCAGTACCATTGCAGAGGTGGTGGCTGCTGCCGGTACTCGACTCAGACAGACGGAAAAGTCAAAGGGTGTATCATGTGAATCCGTTGAAAAGATACTATGACCATGACCTTGTCAGCCAGTAAATGTATATCAAATGACAGAAGAGGAGGTTAAGGATTGTGTTACTTTCAATGAACTGGATGAAGGGACAGAGACTGAGAACTCTCAGATTGAACCCCCTGCAATGAAACTGGCAAACACAGACGTGTTGCCAGGTCGACATCCTCTGGCTATTCATCGGGTTGATGTAGGGGCACCTACAGCTATTAAACAGAATCTTTATCAACTCAAAAAGAAGCAAAATACTGCCGGTGCTGGAAATCTGAAATAAAAGCAAGAAATGCTGGAAATACTCAGCAGGTCTGACAGCATCTGTGGAAAGAGAAACAGAGTTAATGTTTCAAGTCTGTGACCTTTCATCAGAACTGGCAAAAGTTAGAAATGTAATGGGCTTTGAGCAAGTGAAAGGGTTGCGGGGGTGGGGAAGAAGAACAAAAGGGATGGTGTGTGAGAGGGCAGAGAACACGAGAGATTAACGACAGAGATGTCACAGAATAAAAGGCAAAGGGAGTGCTAATAGTTGTAGTAAAAGACAAAGCATTAGACCATATAGTGCTAATTGCATAAAAGCAAAATACTGCGGATGTTGGATATCTGAAATAAAAACAAGTGCTGGAAACACTCAGCAGGTCTGGCAGCATCTGTGGAGAGAGAAGCAGAGTTAACGTTTCAGGACAGTGACCCTTCTTCAGAACTAGCAAATATTAGAAATGTAAAAGCTTGTAAGCAAGTAAAGCAGGGGTGGGGCAAGAGATAACAAAGGAGAAGGTGTAAATAGGACAAAGTCACAGAATAGCTAACCAGAAGGTCATGGAGCAAAGGCAAACAATATGTTAATGGTGTGTTGAAAGACAAAGCATCAGTACAGATAGGGTGTTAATGGACTAAATATTGAACAGCCGCAAGTACAAACATGAAAAAAACAGTGGGTAAGCAAACTGAACAAACTAAGATGAAATAGAATAAAATAAACACAAAAAGATATATTTTTAAAAAAGGAAAAAGAAAAAATTAACTAAAAATGAAAGTAAAATGGGGAACCCGTCATGCTCTGAAATTATTGAACTCAATGTTCAGTCTGGCAGGCTGTGGTGTGCCTAATCGGTGAATGAGATGCTGTTCCTCGAGCTTGCGTTGATGTTCACTGGAACACTGCAGCAAGCCCAGGATAGAGATGTGAGCATGAGAGCTTGGGGGAGACTTGAAATGGCAAGCAACCGGAAGCTCAGGGTCCTGCTTGCGGACTGAGCGAAGGTGTTCCACAAAGCGGTCACCCCAATGTAGAGGGGACCACATTGTGAGCAGCGAATACAGTAGACTACATTGAAAGAAGTACAAGTAAATCGCTGCTTCACCTGGAAGGAGTGTTTGAGGCCTTGGATGGTGAGGAGAGAAGAGGGTAAATGGGCAGGTATTATATCTCCTGCGATTCCATGGGAACATGCCGTGGAAAGAGGACGAGGTGCCAGGGGTGATGGAGGAGCGGTCCAGGGTGTCACGGAGGGTTCGGAATGCTGACAGGGGAGGGGAGAGGAAGATGTGTTTGATGGTGGCAGAAATGGTGAAGGATGATCCTTTGGATGTGGAGGCTGGGGGGTGAATAGTGAGGGCAAGGGGAACCCTGTCACAGTTCTGGGAGGGAGGGGAAGGGGTGAGGGCAGAATCCACTCAATCTGGATAAATTAGTTCAGGTCAGAGAGCAGGTTCGATATATGCTAAATTATGATAAAGTAGCTGGAGTTCACCAGTGGTGCTAGTACCAAAATTGGATGGTTCCATAAGATCAGAAAGTCAATGCAGTATCTAAAACAGACTCTCGCCCAATCCCACGACATGAGGGTTGTATTGACAAAATGGGGATTCAGTATTTATCAGCAAGACTGATCGCAGATGGCCTATTTCAATGTACGGTCATGTCGTTTGGTATAAATAAAAAGCACTAGCCAATATCAATGGATGACTAACCAGGTGATTGCTGGACTAAGCAGTTGTGTTGTGTATATTGATGATCACTTGGGAGGATCATGTTGAATAATTAAAAGCTCTGTTTAACAGATAAAGAAAGCCAATTTGGTAATGAACTTAACGAAGAGCGAGTTTGCCAAGGCTAAGGTCACCTTTTATAGGGCATGGTGAGTCAAGGTCAAGCGTTGTCCAGAGAAGCTAAAGTTCAGGCAATAATAGGCTTTGCAGTCTCCAAGACAAAAAGGCAGCTACTATGATTCCTAGGGATGTATGGGTTCTAGGCTGATTCCTGGTATAAGTGGTTTGTCTTACGAGGATGCTTCACCTCGTGGGGGAATCTAGAGCTAGGGGGAACAGTTTTAAATTAAGGGGTCTCCCATTTAAGATGGAGATCAGGAGAAATTTCTTCTGAGAGTTTGGAATTCCCTTCCCCAGTGAGCAGTGGAGGCTGGGTCATTGAATATATTCAATGGTGAGTTAGATTTTTGATTGACAAGGGAGTCAAGGGTTATCGGGGAGAGGGGGCAGGCAGGAAAGTGGAATTAAGGCCACAATCAGATCAGCCATGATCTTATTGAATGGTGGAGCAGGCTCGAGGGGCCAAATGGACTATTTCTGCTCTTAGTTCTTATGTTATGTTCTACCAGAAGTTTGTTCTTAACTTCAGTAGTAACTCCACTGACAAATTTATTAAAAAGGGTGTGAAGATCCAGTGAACAGAATCTTGTTAAGTGACATTTGAAAAGTTAAAGGCCATTTTAATAAATGAACCTGTTCTTGTCGTACCAAATTTTGGCAAGCCCTTTAAGTTAGCTATTGATGCCAGTGATGTAGGAGTAGCAGCAATATTACTCCAGGATGGTGATACTGGTGTTGAATGACCAGTTATTTTTCTAGAAAAATCAGTAAGTACCAGAACAAGTATTCCACTATTGAAAAGGAGGCTTTAGGTCTCGTACTGACCCTTCAACATTTTGAAGTATATGTCAATAATGGCCAAGGGGAGATAACCATTTACACCAAAGATAATCCATTAAAGATTTTAGAAAAGTTCAAAACTAAGAACGCCAAATTATTTTGGTGGAGTTTAATGTAAAGGCCTGCTCGGTATAAATTTGAAACCCGACCCAGGCCCGACCCCACCACAGCCATCCCGAACCCGACCTGAGTCCTTCAATTTTTTTTCACGCCCGACCCAACACGAATATCGTAATAAAGTTAATGAACTCAAACATATTATTGTGCCTAGTACCTTGTCCAAATGGTAATACTTGTGATCCTGTTCATCCGTTTCGACAACAGGCTATTCCTGCAGATGGAGTTGTGGGGAATCATGGGCAAGCCTGATCCTGAGAGTTCCCGGAGGCAGCAGTGTCCAGCCCGACCTGACCAGAGCCCGAATGCTGGACTCAGAATATAGACTTGACCCGAACCCGAAATATGTAGTCGGGTCTGGGTCGAGTAGCCAGGCTTTAGTTTAATGATACAACCATTTACACGAAAGATTGTACATGTTGCAGGAAAGACCAATATAATTGTCGATGCTCTATCCAGAATTTAAAGGATATAATGGAGGAAAACAACTCAAATATAAGATATTGTTGGCACCTGTGTTAACTGTAAAATGTTATTAATGGAAATGTTTACAATGTGATACGTGATTATGTTGCAAGAAAAATCATTACTACAGTAACAAACTTTCTATTTTTACAGGGGAGGTGCTATGAACATTGGACTTTGCAACATGATGGTTTTAAAAACTTTTTTATATATATAAAAGGTTTAAGATGGAGTCAGACAAGCCAGGTGACCTTACATCAACTCTGTGTTAAGACAAGACAGAAACCTTGGTTACCAGGAGAACAGAGAACCCGGATCAAAGACCTTTCTTTGAAGCGCAGAGACTGCAGGAGTATAACACCTGAAGAACAATGAGTTTCACCCTCCCAGACGTTTGGATCATAAACAACGGGCAGGATATTACATTGGCCGGATGAGAGTTGACCACCGACATAAAAGTCGGTGACGAACCCGCTTCCGCCACACCTGAGGATCCATTCCTCATTTTATGGGTCCCCAGGTGGGACTTCCACCCGCTTGAGGGAGGAAGTCCTGCCTGATTGAGCTGCTGGGAGCAGTGGCCACTGCTGGTATTACAGCCCAGCCGACCGAAGAGAATGCCTGGGAGCCGGGATCCAAGGTAAGTTTTGGTTGCCTTCCTGGGGGTTATTGGTCGGGCCCCGGCAAGGCAAGGGTGGTCATTTGGGGGGAAGTGGGGGTGCGTCTGGAGTCCTGGGGATAGTTGAGGAAGCAGGGATGTCCCTCAATCAGGCTCTGAGAGGCCGCAAACTTTTACCAGGCGGCCTTTCCCGGCTCCAGGACGCTTGCTTGCCATGCATAAAATCCGCATGGAGGCGGGCAAAGGCCCTTAAGTGGCCGTTTATTGGCAACTTAAAAGGCCTTGTTTGGCCGGCCCATTTTTTGCCCACTCCCCCACTACATAAAGGGGGGCAGAGGCAGGAGCGGGTCGGGAAGGCTCGTTGGGGTGGGGTAAAATTCCGGCCAAGGAATCAATGATTCTGAGAATGCAAATATACATGGCAGCTGCTAACACCTGGAAACAATGGAAAGCCTGGGTGGTGATGCTGAAACCAGACTTCTGGACTTTGCATATTGGAAAGGACAATGAGCTATTAACTTTTGATTCCAGATAGAGTTAACAGATTTTCAGAAGGCAGACAGGCTGTAAGAAAGGAAGATGATCAGCGGTGGCAGCCTCAAGGGAGAGAGAGAGGGAACACCTGCTCTCAGAGAAGACTGATAGAGCAAAAGGCTGCAAAGACTTGAACCGGTTTTGAAAGTTGAAGCTTGTGGAGAAATAGAAGACCAACAAGATCACCAGGGATCACCTTATTCACGGACATCCAGTTCGTTAAGTGCTCGGAGAGGTGAGCAAAGAGGACATCGATTTTGAAAAGGTCTGGGAAATTCAACCCATTGCAACTGGGAGTAATTTGGGACTTTCAACCACCTTCCTTCCTTCATAAGGTCAGAAGTGGGGATGTTCGCTGATGATTGCACAATTTTCAGCACCATTTGCGATTCCTCAGATACTGAAGCAGCCCATGTCCGGATGCAGCAAGACCTTGACAACATTCAGGCTTGGGCTGATAAGTGATAAGCAACATTTGCACCACACAAGTGCCATGCAATGACCATCTCAAAGACAATCTAACCATTTCCCCTTGATGTTCAATGACATTACCATCACTGACTTCCCCACCAACATCATCCTGGGGGTTACCATTGACCAGAAACTGAACTGGACCAGGCACATCAATACTGTGGCTACAAGAGCAGGCCAGAGGCTGGGAATTCTGCAGCGACTAACCCACCTCCTGTCTCCTCAATGCCTGGATGGGGGCAGCTCCAAAAACACTCAAGAAGCTCAACACCATCCAGGATAAAGCAGCCTGCTTGAGTGGTACCCCGTGCACCACCTCCAATATTCACTCCCTGCACCACCAATGCACAGTGACAGCAGTGTGTACCATCTACAAGATGCATTGCAGCAACCCACCAAGACTCCATCGACAGCACCTTTGAATCCCGCGACTTCTACCACCTAGAAGGACAAGGGCAGCAGATGCATGGGAACACTACCACCTGCAAGTTCCCCTCCAAGCTACACACCATCGTGACTTAGAACTATATCGCCATTCCTTCACTGTCACTGGGTCAAAATCCTGGAGCTCCCTTCCTAACAGCACTGTGGGTGTACCTACACCCAAAGGACTGCAGCGGTTCAAGAAGGCAACTCACCACTACCTTCTCGAGGGCAATTATTGATGGGCAATAAATGCTGGCCTGGCCAGCGACACCCACATCCCATGAACGAATAAAAAAAAAAGATTTTGCCATCGAAGAGAACTGTGTAATGTGCAAGTGTGGTGTGAGGTTTACAAGTATTTTAATAAGTAAAGAAAATACCTTTCTTTGTAATTTGGGGTATCATCTACGTACAAAATGCTACTTAGTTAATTGGGATTTCTTTTAGTTTAGTTGTGATGAAAGTCTTAAAACGTGAAATCTTGTATACTTCTTTAAATTGGTCTGGGGGTTCATATCTCATATTTTAACGTTAATGATCTCAGAGTTTGTAACACTGCTCTATTGTCCCAACTTTTCTGTTTGGATTTCTAAATTTACCTTCGCCTGAACCCTCACACACTCCATCCCGCACCCCTTAGTTTAAAGCCCTATCCACAGCCCAAGTTATACGATTCGCCAGAACACTGACCCTAGTCCAGTTTAAGTGGAACCCATCCGAACGGAACAGCTCCCTCTTTCCAGAGTACTGGTGTCAGTGCGTTATGATTCAAGACCTCGTCTTGCTACACCACTCTTTGAGCCATATGGTTAATTCTCTAATCTGCTTGGCCCTATGCCAATTGGCACGTGTCTCGGTAACAATCCAGAGATCATTATCTTTGAGGTTCGGTGTTTTAATTTGGGTCCTAATTCCTCAAACTCTCTCAAACATCATTCCTAGTTCTACCTGTACTGTTGGACCACAACAACTAGATCCTCACCCTCCCAGTCCACATTCATCTCCAGCCACAGGAAGATGTCCTTAATCCTGAAATCGGGCAGGCAACACAACCTTCGGAGCTCCTGGTCGTGGCTACAGAGAACAGTATCTATCCCCCTGACTATACTGTCCCCCATCAGCACCACATTCCTATTCGCTCCCCCACTTGAATGGTGTCCTGCACCTAGGTGCAATGGTTACTTTTTTCATCTGCCCTGTGGTCCTTGTCACATCCACACAGATAGCAAGCACCTCGTACCTGTTGGTCAAAGTCAAGGGTTGAGGCTCCTCCATGACTACACGTGGATTCCCATACTTGCCTAGCTCACAGTCACACCATCCTGTCCCTGACCATTGACAAACTCTAAAGTCTACATAACCTAATGGGGGTGTGGCTGCCCGCCAGAACTAAGTGTCCAGGTAACTCTACCCCTCCCTAATGCTCTGCAATGTCTGCAGCTCAGACTACAGCTCAGCAACTCTGAGCCAAAGTTGCTCAAGCTGCAGACACTTACCACAGATATGGTTGTCCAGGACTGCAATGCGTTCCACAGATTCCCACATGTTGCAGTCATTGCACACCACCAGCCCGGCCATGTTTGTCTAACCTTATTTATTTGATCAGTCAATTAGTTACTAATTTAGTTAGCTAAAGTAACAGCACATTACAGTCTTCTAGCTTGGAGACAAAAGTAGAACACTCACCAACCACTGGAGGTGAAACAAAAAGAAAAAGCAGCACCTCCTTTCCCCTCTACACTGAAATCTCACTTCCACCAAATTCCCGACTTAACACTTGGTCCTCAAGGCACTCTGTTCACACATTGCTCAGATTTCTGAGCATCTATACAGGTAATTTTCCAAGCCTTGCTGGTTTGTGGTGCATTTTGGCAAATTCAGGCATGCTGCTGTGCATGATTTTCTGACCACTAATTTAACTTGTCTGAAAAACTCACTCAGTACATGTCCAGAATTGCCAATACATGCTCAGTGGGTATGCCTGACGCACAGTCGCTAAATGACTGCTTACTTCCCAGCCTGCACACGAGTATGGAGAAAGAAACTGGAAAAATAGTACTGGAACTGATATACAGATCACAATCAGATTTATTACTTTTCACCCATGTCTCACCAACTCTACCAAACATTCTCAATATGCCTGCTAGAAAGCAAGCAATTTAAAAAAAATTCTATTCATGTGTATGAAACAAAATAAATACCTGTAGTTCATTAAAAGCTGTAATTCAATGTTGACATTCATAAAATGCAGGAGCATCTCTAAAGTGTGAATCATAGCCAAGGTTATTCACTCTTGGGTATCTTTTCTATATAAAACAGCAAACACACACTGATGCAACAGGTAAACAGTAAGAATTGGCATGCAAGAATTTATGTAGTTTGTAAAACATTTCAGAAAGTTCTTGTATGTAATTCAAATAGAAATGGATTTGCATGAAAAGGAAAAAAGCATGTGGCTTTTAATAAGATTGAGGAAAGGTTTCTTTTCTGGTTCAATATAACTGCATATTGTTTCGACATCTGAGAGAGAAAAATTAAGCCATACATTCAGTCTTATATGGAAAACTTTCATTCAGCTAAAAAATGATAGCTATGTCCATAAGATAAAACATCATTTCATTTGATTGGTTGCCTCAGATATTGAAACCAAATTGTTATGTTACCTGAGTCAGAGAAAATACTGTAGTATTTTGGTTACCAGCATGCATCAGTTGTCAGCACTCCAAGAAGGTCTTGAGTTTAAATTGCACTCCAATACATAATCTAGGTTGACACTTCAGTGCAATATCGAGGAGGTGCTATGCTGGTGTAAGTGCCATCTTTTGGATGAGACATTCAAATAGAATATCCCAAAGGCACTATTTAGTGAGCAGCAGAATACTTTTCAACATTTTTCACTCAACAATCACCACCTGAAACAGATTAATTGGTCATTTTTACCTCATTGGTGTTCCATATTACTGTTTGCCAGTTGGGTGTGATATTTGCCATTATGTCAAGTGATTGCACTTCAAAAGTAATTAATTGGCTGTGAAGTATTTTGGGATCTTAGGAGGACATAAAAGGTACTAAGTTCCTTTTAACTGCATATAGGGCAAAATGAAGTAAGGTGGAATGAGGCTTGTGTGAAGCATAAACATCAGCATAGACTTGTGCCAAATAGCTTCTTTCTGTGCTGTAAGATTCTATGTAAAGTGTAATAAAGGTTCCTTCTTTTCAGCTTCTTGGGGTTTTTACTCAAGTATAACAAAAGATCAGTTAAATTCACGGATAAAAATAAATTATTCCAGCACATGGAGAATAACTGATACGATCCAAAAGATTCCATTAATCTTTACTCTTTGATAATTTCTCCTTTCATGTTTTCCTGTGTTGGAAGAGAGTTTTATTGCTACATGACATTGGGTGAGAAATAGCAGAAGCCCTTTCTGTGCTTATCTATTTGCATATAGAGATGCAGATCAGTTCTTAGGAAACAGGAACAGCTCAGTTTCTACCTCAACAGCAGATAGCCTTGGGTGTAGACATTTGCATTTTATTTTTCACGTTCTTCAGCTTGTTTATTCAAGGTCACTGATAAATATCTCAGCTATTTCATCCTGAATATAGTACCGTCATACTAAAAGTTACGATAAGTTAAAAACCAACCACTTGATCACAGTAAGATCACAAGCACCAACATTGCAAGTAATTATTAATACAAGCATTTGGATGTCAGGAATGAGCCCAAAGCCAAAACAGAGTTCAGATACAATTGAGACATGTTTAGGAAGGTCCAAGGTACTTGGTACTTTTTTAGATCTGTTAAAGTGGCATGTTTTGCTGATTGTATTATCCTTTCTAAAGCAAATGGACAAATCTCCATTAATGCAGCAACAAAAAATTTTCAGTAGTGCATCTGCTCAGCCCAAAACAAAGTTATTGTTTGTTCCCTTTGGAAAAGGAATACCTCCGCGTACTTGATCTTTGATGAGAGGAATATTGTAACTGCCTGATGTGCCATTTGGAGAAATTTCATTTTTCAAACTTGTGACCTGCAAATAAAATTAACTTAAATTTTCTTTGCAGAAAACAGCATCTTTACATTAGTCACATTAGGTGACAACAATCTAATTTTTGCACTAGTACATAAAATTAAACTTTATCAAATATTCTTTGTACTAATATTAAAGGCTAAGAAACTATTTCAGAGGGAAGTTAAGAGGCAACCACAATGCTGTGGGTCTGGAGTCAGATAATAGGCCAGACCGAATAAAAACAGCAGATTTTCTTCCCTAAAGGAACATTAGTAAACCAGATGGTTTTTATAACAATCTGGTAGTTTCATGGCCACCATTACTGATACTATCTTGCAATTCCAGATTTTATTTTTTAATTAATTGAATTTAAATTCCCAAGCTGCTGGATGGGATTTTGAACTCATGTTTCCAGAATATTAGTCAGGCCTCTGGATTACTAGTCCAGTAACATAACCACAATGCTCCTGTGAAGTATAAACTAGAATAGTTTCACATTAATGATATAATTATTGCCCATCCCCAATTGCCCTCGAGAAGGTGGTGGTGAGCTGCTTTCTTGAACCGCTGCAGTCCATGTGTGTAAGTGCACCAACAGTTCCAGGATTTTAATCCAGTGACAGTGAAGGAATGGCAATATATTTCCAAGTTAGGATGGTGTGCAACTTGGAAGGAAAATTTGTAGGTAGTGGTGTTCCCATCCACCTGCTGCCTTTGTCCTTCTAGGTGGTAGAGGGTGCAGGTTTGGAAGGTGCTGTCAAAGCAGTCTTCACGAGTTATATTAGAAATAACATACTGGAATACTGGTAGCACAAATATAGGCTTAACAGAAACTGGACCAGCAATAAAACCAAAAAATACACAATGAATCCAAGGCAAACCTAGGTAGAGTCACATTGTTGATAAATGGTAGATTTATACAACAGCAATTTGGTGGAAATTAACAAAAATTAATAATGGTCAACTCCTTCCAAACTTCATGGAGAATTACAAGTGTGTCTCAATTTCAGTCACTGGTCTGAGCTGAGTTAGCTGATTTATAGCTTTTATGTGCTGTAAGTTGACCTCAGTGGCCTTGGACTAAGAAGAGATGAGGCTACAAGCCACTAACTGCCGCTGGAATTGCATGTGTGTAGACATCAAGTGAGAGTAGGATTGATTGTACAAGTGGATATGGTAGAGTAGTGGTTAATTACCCATCATGGAAATTGTAAAATTGAATTCAATGAATCTGGTAATTTTGGGGCTGGTACCCGAAGAAATGTCTATCAAAATGTTGTAAAAATCCAGTTCCTTACGTCCTTCAGGAAAAGGAGCTCACCACCATTACCCAGTCTGATCACACTATGTGGTTGACTCTTAACACCCACTGAGTTGGAAGGCCCAGAACCAATCGACGGCCTACCACTATTTTCATTGGGTCAGTAAGGTTGAGTTAAAACATGGTCTTGTCAGTACCACCCACATCCCAATTAGAAACCTATACTAAAAAAAAACTTGGAATGTAGTTTTATATTTCAAATTCTTTAGTTGTTGGATGTTGTAACTATGGCAATGATAACTTACTCATAAAACAAGAATAATGGCTCTATTTCTTGTTCCTTAAATAACTGCATAGAAACTAGGCTGGTTTCATGGTTGTATCTCATTTTTTTAAAAAATGTATGTGAAGAATTCACTGAAAAAACATGCAATACTCGAGATCTAAACTGATTCCTTAACAGGATATATGGAACAAGGCATGTTCAATCTCATTCTGTAAACACCAAAGCTCAACAGTTTTAAACTATATCTAATATTACCATCAATATCCAAGTGCTTTAAATAATAAGTACCTCGGCCATTCCCTGGTTATTGGTTAAGATGTACAAATAGATCTCTTCCTTCGTTTCCTTTCGGACTGGCTCTGGAAACAAGGTACCATCCCTGACACAGGAACATGGAAGTTTACCATTCATAACAACATATTATGCCATTGTCTTTGAAGAAATTAGTGGGATAATTTTTAATAACCAACAGGCATTTTCTATTACTGTAGAATTATCGCACACACTTATTCTCCCAGTATCTTCCACACAGCTAAAGCAATAAAGTCGTCATACTTTTTAAATGATCCAAACTGAGGTACCATCCTTGAAGCAACCATATATTGCTTTCTGTCCTTACAAACTCCTTGGGGTATATTCTTCAAGTGATGTGTTGTTCTATAAAGGATCATATTTGTGCCAAAATCCATAGAAACATTTCATTAAATATGCACAGAGGGATTTCATATGAATGTATGGTCACACTCAAGAAAGGAACAGTTATGAACTAAAGTGAACTGGAGCAATTATGAACTGTAAAAATGAACTGGTGAATTAAACTCCAATAAATGGACACATTTTGCTGCAAACAAGATAGAGTAAGAGGTCAGATGCCCCTCCTGTACTGCAAATATACATCGTGACTGTTGGAGACTAAACCCATCATCATGCCTGGACTAGTTCACCTTAAAATGCTAAGCAGGCCATTCAATGCTAAATGGCTCCTATATTGGGTTGACAAAGACCTTCACAGACAGGGCGACTCTGGATTCAAAGCCAAGATAATAGGTGTGACACAACACTACTTGCTCACAGTGTGGTCTCCTCTACATTGGGGAGACCAAGCGCAGACTGGGTGACCGCTTTGCGGAACATCTCCGCTCAGTCCGCAAGCAGGACCCTGAGCTTCCGGTTGCTTGCCATTTCAACACTCCCCCCTGCTCTCATCTCTGTCCTGGGATTGCTGCAGTGTTCCAGTGAACATCAACGCAAGCTCGAGGAACAGCATCTCATCTACCGATTAGGCACACTACAGCCTGCCGGACTGAACATTGAGTTCAATAATTTCAGAGCATGACAGCCCCCCATTTTACTTTCATTTTTAGTTATTTTTTTCTTTCTCTTTTTTTTTTACATTCTTTTTTACATTTTTTACAATTTTTTTTTTTTGCATTTTTTTCATTTCATTTTAGTTTGTTCAGTTTGCTTGCCCACTGTTTTTTTTCAGGTTTGCACTTGCTGCTGTTCAATATTCAGTGTATTAACAGCTAATCTGTACTAATGCTTTGTCTTTCAACACATCATTAACACATTGTTTGCCTTTGCTCCGTGATCTTTTGGTCAGCTATGTGGCCTGGTCCAATCTAGACCTCCTTTGTTGTCTCTTGCCCCACCCCCACCTCACTTGCTTATAACCTGTGACTTTTCTAATATTTGTCAGTTCCGAAGAAGGGTCACTGACCCGAAACGTTAACTCTGCTTCTCTTTCCACAGATGCTGCCAGACCTGCTGAGTGGTTCCAGCATTTCTTGTTTTTACGACTTTATCAAGTTAAGCCACATTCAAATTCCATTGTGTAACAACTGCCCAAAGTTCAAAGACACAGTATGAACACATCAGGGAGAGCATCAATGGCCACTTGACCAAAACCAAACCTAATAAGGTTTTCTTAAAAAAAAGGATTTCTATGAGAGAGAGAAAGTAAAAGCCAGCAGCTGAGAGATCTATTCCAACCAATAAGACCCTGCCTGTAACATTTTTAAACCACTGTGGCAGATACTGAAAAAAGACAACCTTTAAAACTCCCATCTGAGAAATTTTAACGAGATTGTCCACCAACTTTGACTGAGTCTTAAACAAAGGAATCTACAATACTTCAGAGGACCAGGAAAAGGAACATCAGGCCTGCAAATGCTGTTTAAAAAGTCCTCCCGGAAAACTAAGGTGGTTTCAAAGAGAAATCTTTTTACAAGAATCAGAATTAAATGCAGGCTATCCTCCAATCTCCATCTTTTCTTATCTGTGTGTGCTTACATGTGTCCGTGTGAATGGGCAAGGTTGTAATATTTTCAGGTATTGTTTAATAGTTATCTTTCTTCTTTCAACCTAGGACAAAACCTATGACCCTTAAAACACTCAGGGCCTAAAACACTTTTTAAAAAAAACACTATCTACAGTCAGTTGAGAGGTGAAAAGTGGAAGTCTCCCACCTGTTTGTAAACATTCTTAAAGGAACAGTATGGTTTGATGCATGTCAGGTGAATTCTTCAAGCAAGAACCGGGCCAATTACAGTAAGTTGAGAGAAGAGGTGAAGAGAAAAATAAGATTGGCAAAGAGAAAATATGAGAATAGAATGGCAGTTAACATAAAAAGGAAATTCAAAAATCTTCTACCGGCATGTAAAAAGCAGGTCATAAGAGGTCAGTGGGTCCTATTAGGGACAAAGAGGGTAATATATGCTTAGAGGCACAGGGCAAGGCTAGAATACTTAATAAGTACTTCGTATTGTTGTTTACTAAGGAAGTGGATTCTGGCAAAATAATCGGTACAAGTAGAAATGGTAGAGGTAATGGATGGGGTGAAAATTGATAGTCTAGATGTACTTAAAAGACTGACTCTGCTTAGACAGGATACGTCGTCAGGTCCGGAAGACTTGCAACCCAGGTTACAAAAGGAATTGGGAGTGGAGAAAGCAGAGGGCTGATCATAATCTTGCAATCTTCCCTTGATACGGGGGAGGTGCCAGAGGATTGGCGAATGGCAAATGTGACACCCTTATTCAAGAAAGGTGCAAGGACAGTCATAGTAACTACAGGCCGGTTAATTTATCAATGGTGGGTAAGGTTTTAGAGACAATAATCAGGGAAAATGAATCAACAGACACTTGGAGAGTTAATTAAGGATAGCCAGCATGGATTTGTAAAAGATAGATCATGCTTCACTAATCCAACTGTATTTTTGATGAGGTAACAGAGAAAGTTGATGATGGGAAAGCATTTGACAAAGTACCACATAAAAGGCTGGTTAACAAAATTAAGGCTCATGAAATAGAAGGGCCAGAGTCAGCTTGGATAAAAAAAATTGGCTCAAGGACAGAAAACAGCGAGTCATGGTAAATGGCTGTTTTTCAGACTGCAGGATGCTAGATAGTGGTGTTCCCCAAGGTTAGTACTGGGATCACTGCTTTTTGAATTTAATACAGAAAAGTGTAAGGTGATGAATTTTGACAGAAGTGATAGGGAGAAGCAATAGACTTAATGGCACAGTTTTAAAGCATGTGTCGGGTCAGACGGACCTGGGGGTTTCATGTGCATAAATCCTTGAAGGTGTCAGGACATACTGAGAGAGTAGTTAGCAAAGCATATGGGATCTTGGGCTTCATAAATAGAGGTATTGAGTACAAAAACTGGGAAGTTATGCTGAACCTTTATAAAGTTCTGGAATATTGCATCCAGTTCTGTTCACCACACTTTAGGAATGATGTGAGAGTCCTTGACAGGGTGCAGAGGAGATTTACTACAATAGTTCCAGGGATGAGGGATTTTAGCTACAGGGTTAGGTTGCAGAGGCTGAGATTGTTCTTCTTGGAGCAAAGCGATTGGGGGAGATTTGATACAGGTGTATGAGTTTATGACAGGTTTAGACATGGTAGACAAAGAAAAGCTGTTCCTATTAGCTGATGGCACAAGGACTAGGGACAAAGATTTATGGTTTTGGGAAAGAGATGCAGGGGTAAAGGCCTGCTACCCGACCCGAACCCGACGACATGTGTCGGGTTCGGCCCATCTTCCGGATCCAGCTTTCGGGCTCGGGTCGGGTCGGGCTGGACACACACGATAAGTGCTCTGCTGGTAAGTATTGAAATTGAAAAAAAAAATTACCTCAGCTGGGAGTCTGGGACAAAACCGAGTCTGCGCAGTGAGCGAGTAATGTCACTATAATGTCATCACGCAAGTGCTGCAGCTTCCTGGAGGCTCAGAGTCCGAAGGTAAGTAAAGGGGTGGTCAAGTCGGGATCGAGGCAAAATCGGAGGGACTCAGGCCGGGCCGGGTCGGGCTTGGGTCTGCTGTGGTTCGGGTCGGGATCTTCTTCCTGACCTGAGCAGGCCTTTAGCAGGGGGGGGGCACATTCTGAAGCTGTGCTGTGGAAGACAGCTTGATTGCAGGAACTGTGTGGGATGAAGCAACACAGCCCAGGATGGGGTTTGGCAATTTAAATAATACAGAACTGCCAACATCAAGAGCAAAGAGTGCGCTGGAAAATTAACTTTAGTTGGAACATATGGATGCAAGGTACTGCTGTAATTCTTGAGTGGGAAGACTGTCAGAACGCGGCCGTTAGCCCCAAGACCAACAGTTAAACTGCCTTCCCATCATCATCAATCACATTGGACTATCACTACTACCTAATATGGCAGCAGATAAGTGTTCAAAAAGTCTGATAGTAATTTTTGTGTTCAAAAACATCTTTGTTGAAAGCATAAATTATTAATTGAATGATAAAGGACAACTACAATACTGAGGCTACTGAAAGCAGATAGTTGTAGAATGTCTCAGTAGGTTGTTTTCCCAGTGGTATTTCCTCAGAATCGTGAATGAGACCATTTCAGAGTTCAAGGTCACAACTACAGCACGTTGAAGAAGTTGTGTTAAAAGTCAACCTACCACAGCTCAGCTAATAATATAATTTCCTTGTGGCTTCTCCTACTCCATTGCCATAGCTGCAGTTGAAACACTGCTTATACATGTAAATAGATATCTGCTGAAGTTCAGCCAAGGCTACAATGGCAGAGTGAAAGAAGCCCCAAGGAAATTCATCCCTTAATCTATTAACTCCAAGTAATACCAAATTTGTTGCAACTTGAGAAACTTGTGAGGTATGTCCGTATGTACTAAAAACAAGCAATAAATTATATAAGATTTGCATCGTTTTACGAATATCAGCTCGAACCAGCTAAGAAACTTGACTGACTAATGCGATATCAATTTAGAAAAGCAACGTGTAAGGAAAGCTAAGGGCAGAATGCAACTGAATGTAACTGAACATTTTTTAAAAATCTTATTAGTTTGACAAAGACTTTGAAAGTGTAGCTACCAATCCTACAAGCAGGGAGTATGCTATAACTTACCAGTAGAAGTAATGACAAGAGCAGTGTAGCTACAATAGCAAATAACCATAGCTAAAGTGATCTAAGCTGTGCATACAATTAATTCAGACAATGATGCAGTTTTACTCAACAACAAACGTTTGCTTTCCTAGTCACAGAATTCATCTGTTGGGGGTCGGGGTTCAGGATTTTTGCACCCTCTGTAACACAATTGTTCTAAATTCATATTTAGTCATTTTAATTAGGTCTCAACAGAAAAAAAAACTTGGGTACTCTGGTTGTTGATCTATTGCCCTTACACTGGTCAATTTCCAGAACCAATAAATTTTGTCGTCAGCTACTTTCTTGTCTCGAACAGTCTCATCTGAGCATTCACCATCGAGTAAGATAACGTGGGCTACCAGTTATTAACCCAACAAGGCCTGAACTGGTTTCTTACACTAAGCAACCAAAATCAAGTTTCCTATTTTAGGCCAATTGCTCTTGCTTTCCAATCTAAAAACAATCCATCAGGAAATAAATTATGTCACTCATCTCCTGAAAAGAAATGTGAAAACATATTTAGCTTAGTTTTTAAAGCAAGATTTTTATATGACAAAACTCAACAAATGTCAGATATAGAGTGATTTTTCAGGTTCAGCCAGAACATGCACAATTAAGCAACCATTATTAATCAACAAACTTAATTGAGTTTATTTACAAATATGATCGCTTTAGAAACATTATGGGCGTCAATCTTGATCAAGATCAAGATTCCAATTTGAATCTCCCAGCAATTACTTTTGTGCTGTTAACAAACCACAGACCCACGATCAGGAATTAATGCCCTTTGTCAGCTAACCAGCCAGTTTCAAATACAGGGGACAAATTTCCTTGGGGCTTCTGCTGCTTCATGGCCATAGTTCCGGAAACTCCATTTACATATGTAAATGCATATGCTGAAGTTCAGCCAAGGCTATGATGGCACAGTGGGAGAAGCCCCAAGGAAATTCACCCTTTAATCGATTCATACTATACGTAATACTAAATTAGTTGCAACTCAAGCAGCTGTGAGTTGTGCAATAAAGTGTACCATTCAAGAATGGTATGTACGAAAAGTAACAATTAGATAAGATTTGCATTGTTTTGCGCCATGTTCACAACACATGCATGTTATTTTGCGAGTATAAATCTAATAAAGTACAATGAATATTTGCTTTGAGTTTTATTGTGCAATTCTGTTTAAAAAGAAACTATTTTAGCTTATAATTAAAAGTAGCCAACCCACATATACACTTAAGCAAAAATTGTGCAGTACCACGTATAACAAACTAGTGGTCAGGGTGAACGATATAAAAATGAGAACGTTTTTCCAGGTCCCCTATAAGCTCAGTTTACAATATTGTACAATAAAAGATTCTAACAGGATCTCAGGGACTGGTTCTGGACTTACAAAACTTTATAAAATTTCAAACTTATGTGCTCATTTACTACATTTAAAACATTCTTCCTTGGTAAAGAGAAGGAAAGTATTTTCACAGTATTAAAAAGGACAGTTTTGCCTCTCCCCCTCCACCCACCTAATATACACAGAAAGTTCATTACTCCTGTTAGCAGATGCTCACTCACCAATAGCTTGACAGAAGAGGTGAACAGATCCAGGGCTATACACAGTGTGTATCTGGTCGCTCAGCAGTGGTGGCAACAGCTGGACCACAGTACTGTCTGCACTGGACCAATCATGAGAAGACCCTTCAGATGGGGTTATAGCAAAGGAAGGAGGTGGACCAGGCCCAACAGGTGGAGAAGGGACCGATAGGAGTGAAAGGTAAAACAGGAGAAGCCGTGAGACAGAAAGGCACAAACTGAACAGAGTTCTACAGATACGAAAATTATCAAGAAGATTGGTCATGCATTAAAGGATAAAAAGAGATTAATGGACCGAGTCAGACAGAAGTTACAGAAGCAGTGGTATTTAAGGACTACATAAAATTTTGGCGTGGCAAGGCAGATTGAGAAAACACACAAGGCTCAATCAAATTTTCAGTAGTCTAATATGCTGTTTCTGTACAAAATGATACTTTTACCACCTTAAACATCTATTTACACAATTAAAAAAATAAAAAGTAGTTTTACACACAATTTTCTATACAATTGTGAACTGGCTTATACCACTAAATGTACCACATGGAACACCAACCTCCCTAGAAGATAGCTCTACATAAAACCTTTTGAGACCTTTTTTTTGAATAAAACAATTTCAAAAGGAACCTGTTTTTGCTTATATACGCAGAAGCAAATAAAGATGCCAGTAAATAAAATGAAATGACTTGTTATACATAAACTTAAAATATAAATGTACATTGCTGCCATAGCAGTGAGAGATTAAAAAGCTGGTTAATTGCACCAGTTGCTCTTATTTTCAATAGCAGTTCAGTGGGTTACTAAAACAATTGAACATCTATAGCAGCAAAACACAGGTTCCAATGCTGTTTTGTCAGTTCCTCTGAAGTCCATCAGAGCAGGCTTTTACAAAATCCAGACCGAAACCGGAACAACTTTGCAGCCGTTAAGAATTTGCTCGTCTAAAGGATGTGGCAAACCGATATTTTTCATTTGTGTCCATGGTATACAGTTTGTCCCATGCCACACCAGTTAGAAAAATCCATCTCTGCGGCAATGCGAATATAGGTGGTACAACGCTCAGCTCAATATTGAAAGTCATCCACAGGTATGAAAAGTCTTTGCAACTAGGCCCTATGCTGCGGCCATGGCTCAGTAACAACATTTTAACAATGTACCTTTTTTCCTTTTAAAATGTATTAGTTCTATAAATCACAGTCCTGTGACACGCACATTATAATCTAAAGTTACCCGACGTCCGTATAACATCGTCTTTCTTTAATTCTTACACTCAACAGACAAGCTAAACACATAAATCTACCATTCATTCTCTGATCCCTGAGATGCTGTACAATGTTAGCATAAAGAAAGGCATCAACCTACATTAGATGCAGCAATAATCTACAATTATTTCTAACAGAATATTACTCAAATTATCAGTGCAATATAGAACACTACATATACAGTATATGCAAAAAAGAGATTTATGCTCCAATTTGGACAGCACTTTGAGATTTACCAATTTGATAAACTAATAATTTCCAATTTGGAATGAAAGTCAAATCACCTGCATATTGAGCACATATGAATACTATTCTGAGATTGCTGAATATAATGCAGGTTGAACATGTGAGATTGATATTCATTTTTAACGTCATTTTCTAAGAACTTCTTTCATCTATAGAAAACCTTTGATAGCACATCATGATTTTCTCTTTTTTCTTTGTTCTCACACTTGCCAACAGCTTATCTATGTACAACTGTAAACAATATGAAAATTGCTAGCAAAGACTCTGGGCTTCCTCATCAATGAATTTAATATCAGGAATATCTGCATCTTTCTCAGGATCAGCAGAACCAATGGAGTAGTTTTCTTGGATTTGCATGAGCTCTTGGGGTTTCTCTGTATTAGGAATTTTGCCATTCCCACAGTCTGATTCAGTTTCATAACCCTTGTCACCAGCAGCAATCTGCTCACTACCTTGATTATCTGAATTGATTTTCACTGCCTGTTGTTTAACCAGCTCCTCAGACACATCATAATCGAATTCTGGCTTCTTTCCATCACCGACTACATACAAGCGTAACTTCAGACAAGGACCCGGCAAGTATTTCATGTAACAATTGTAACCAACTAGTATCAGGAAAAGAAGTGTAATCAGCACAAGGGAAACTAACAGAATGGTATCATTTCTTTCAGCCGTTGAAGGCTCACTGACAGCTTTAGTATCTACTGCTGAATCATCTGCATAATTATCAGTATTTAAAAACATCGGGATTGAGAATGTGGAAACTGAAGTGTACAACACAGTTGAAGTGGACACATCAGTTTGAATCTGGGGGGTGATAGTGGGAGGAGACCTTCGTTCTTTATCTGTGCTTGTCTGAGTTGTTGCAGAATTACCTTCCATCTTAGTAAATGGTGCAGTTGGGGACGTTGTTACAACTTTAGGTGGACCCTCTACGATCAGAGAATACCTTTTCACCAGCTGTTCGTACAGGTTTCCCTTCACAGTTTCTACTGTCCAGCAATCATAGGTACCAGAATCTTCTTCAGTAACAGAGAAAATCAGCAAATTGTTTTCAACAATTCGATACTTTGAATTCTCATTTAGAGTTTTGTTATTTAACTTCCACATAACTTTAGCCAGTCTAGACATAGGTAGGCACTTCAGTTCTTGAAATCCTCCTTGCTCCACTTTGTGTTCTTCAGATGATGCAGATCCCACTATGAAATAAAATATAAAATAAATCTGGTAATTCTTTTCAACATTGACAGTACTGCCAAACTGCTATTCCTGCATTGCAAGCTCATAGTACAGCCACAGGAGAATACATGAATATTCAAAATTTATATAGAGCTCAACTGTAAGAAATGCACACTCCAAAATGGTAATGGCTTAAAGACTTCCAGTTCTGTTTCATTACAAAGAACAATTTTGAATTATTTATACTTCAATCCATTAAATTTAATGTGTTACATCTAACACATGGGAACACCACCACCTTCAAGTTCCCTTCCAAGCCACACACCAATTCCCTCCCCAACAGCACTGTGGGTGTACCAGCACCAGATGGACTACAGTGGTTCAAGAAGGCAGCTCACCAGCCCCTTCTCAAGGGCAATTATGGATGGGCAACAAATGCTTGCCTTGCCAGCGACACTCACATCCATGAAATGAACAAAAAAAAATTCAAATTGAAATGCAATTACAAACACTATTAATACTTTAAGCCCACTTACCAATGTTCAAATATATCCAGAATCTACTGTTTTGATTTTAAATGGGCTGGGAAATGAAAATATGAAGAGTTGCAAAACTTTTGCACATGTAGCAAACTTCTATAAACTTACGCTGGGGACCTAAAATTCTGCATAAAGTAGAGTGAACTATATGGTCTGATTAGATTTACATATTTGAACCAGGCAAATATTTATCTGGAGGTCAGCTATATTCATTAACCATATTTGCCTGTTCCCAAAGGTAATTATGCAGCAGGCATAAAATGCCCAGCCAGTAAAACACCACATGAAGGTAAAAAGATTGCAAACAAAAAACTTTATTCAGCCAACCAATCAGCTGTCAGGTTTCATTTATCTAATAGTTCCTGCTCTACAATGCAGGACAGCATGCCAGGAGCATCACCAGACAGACACAAAAATGAGATGCCAAACTGGTGAAGAGACAACACAGGACAACATGCATGCTAAACAGCAGAAGCTGCACAGGATAGACCAGGGTTGTCCAACTTTTCTGTGTGTGGTGGGTGGGGGGTGGGGGGTGGGGGGGGCACATTACAGGCGGAAAAAATGGCAGCCCGCATATCCGGATCGCATGCAGTCGTGTTGCTGCAATCTACCTCGTGGCAGCCCAGGATAATGGGCCAGTCAGGCTGCACCCCACCACCCCCTACCCCCCACAACCCATCATGTGGAACGGGCGGGCTTTGTGACACCGGCAACAGAGTCAGCTGCCTGTGTGCAAGCGCTGATGCCATATTTAAAGGGCAGCCAGCCCTGCTGATTCATTTAAATTTTTAAAGGACTACCCCCCACCAGTGCACCGCAATATAACCCATCACTCCTTCCCCCGCTCTAATAATTAAATGTAGAAATTGTCCTCTCCTCCACCCCCCCAAAACACTTACCTTCAAGACAAGACCTCCTCCGCCCCCAACAGCACCCCCACAAACTGATCAAAGTGCAGACGTGACTCACCCCTTACCCCCCTCCCCCACTGCACTAAAAATCATAAGTACCCCCCCCCCCCCCCACTAAGGTGGTACCTGCTTTCATTGGACGGAAAAGTGAAGGCGTGCAAGTGCCGGCCGCCACTCAGAAGATCCCGGGAAGAAGGTAAGATCGCAGTGAATGGTATTTAAATGTATTTATTGCCTTTATTTAAAAATGTAAACTGGGCCCCGTCACCCAGCAGTGGGTGGGGGG
Source organism: Heterodontus francisci (assembly GCF_036365525.1). Classification (NCBI taxonomy): domain Eukaryota; kingdom Metazoa; phylum Chordata; class Chondrichthyes; order Heterodontiformes; family Heterodontidae; genus Heterodontus; species Heterodontus francisci. The sequence continues at coordinate 125,904,799 of NC_090374.1, forward strand.
TGGGGGGGGAGCCTCACCACCGCAGGAACATCGGACCCAGCACTCCAGGCATCGGACTCCATGAAATCCTGACCTACACCTTTTTTCTTACATAGGGGGCCGGATAAACAATTTTGAAAAGATGAAGGCATTAAAAATTTATCTTGCTATTAATCAAAACAACAAGTGCACATTTTTGTGAAGAAACTTTAAATGAGAAGATTAATTTATTGACTTACTTTCTCATCACTATGTTGGACACTGATTTAGTGAGATACCTGGCATTTTTCTGCTTGCACAAGTAGTCAATGTTTGCCCATACATTTGTTGTAGTGATGCGGAGTATTCTGGATAGATGTCCATCTGTCAGGCGTGATCTTGATCACTCTCTCTTTGCCCATGTTTCCCCCCTGCCCCCCCAACTCTGTGTCATTCCCCCCCATCCCTCCCACGTTCTGCTCTGCTTTCTCTATGTCGCTCTCTCTGTCACACCCCTCACTCTCTTTCTCTGTCCCCCAACCCCTCGCTCTCACTCTCTGCACGGGGCCCCCCTCTCTCTTTCTCCGTCTCCCCCCACCCCCCCCCTCTTTCACTGTCCCCCACCTCTCTCTTTGACAGTTGCAGACAGCAGGAACGCCCCTCACAGCAGCTTTGTGACTGGTCCGATTTTTTAAAAATCAATTTTAAAATCAACCTGTCAATTTCGCAGCTGACAGGTGCTGGGAGCGGGAACAGCGTTTTCCCAACTTCTTTCAGATTCGGGGTTTTCAAGCGGGTTTTTAAAAAAAAGTCAGAAGGGGCCAGAAAACCCCGAATCTGTCCAAAGTTGGAAAGCTGTTGCTCCCAGTGTCAGTACCTGTCAGCTGTGAAACTGACAATGCAATTTTTTAAAAGCCTTTCTGAAAGACAACAATAGAAATTTTCCCATCTCTGAAATACATGTGCAGGCCGGATGGAAGCCTTTGGTGGGCCGGATCCTGGCCCACAGGCTGTATGATGGACAACCCTGGGATAGGCAGACCTAAGCTATCCCACAACCAATGGATCAGATCAAAGCTCTGCAGTCCTGCCACATCCATTCATGACTCGTGGTGGACAATTAAACAACTGACTGGAGGAGAAGGCTTCAAAAACATCCCCATCCTCAATGATGTGGGAGTGCAGCAAGTCAGTACAAGAAAAGGCTGAAATATTTGCAACCATCTTCAGCCAGAAGTGCAAACTGGATGATCCATCTCGGCCTCCTCCTGAGGTCCCCAGCATCACAGATGCCAGTCTTCAGCCAATTCAATTCACTCCACATAATATCAAGAAACGACTGAAGGCACTGCATACAGCAAAGGCTATGTGGCCTGACAACATCCTAGCAGTAGAACTGAACACTTGGACTCCAGAACTAGCTGTGCCCCTAGCTGAGCTGTTCCAGTACAGCTACAACACTGGCATCTACCCAGCAATGTTGAACATTGCCCAGTTATGTCCTGTCCACATAAAGCAATCCAGCCCATTACCATCCAATCAATCATTGAGTCTACTCTCAATCAGCACTAAAGTGATGGAAGGTGTCACTGACAATGCTATCAAGCGGCACTTACTCAGCGATAACCTGCTCACTGATGTGCAGTTTGGCTTCCACCAGGGGAACGCTGCTCCAGATCTCATTACAGTCTTGCTCCAAACATGGACAAAAGAGCTGAATTCCAGTGGTGAGGAGAGAATGACTGTCCTCGACATGAAAGCAGCATTTGACCAGGTGCAGCATCAAGGAACATTAGCAAAACTGAAGTCAATGGGAATCAGTGGGAAACCTCTCCACTGGCTGGAGTCATACTTAGCACAAAGGAAGATGGTTGTGGTTATTGGTGGCCAATTATCTCAGTTAGTGTCCTAGGCTCAACCATCTTCAGCTGCTTTAACAATGACCTTCCCTCCATTGCAAGGTCAGAAATGGGAATGTTAACTGATCAGTGCACAGTGTTCAGTAGCATTCGCAACTCCTCAGATACAGAAGCAGTCCATGTCTGCATGTAGCAAGACTTGGACAACATTGAGGCTTGAGCTAAAAAGTGGCAAGTAATATTGACCATCTCCAACAAGAGGGAATCTAACCATCTCCCCTTGATGTCCAACAGCATTACCAACAATGAATCCCCCACTATCAACATCCTGGGGGGATACCATTGACCAGAAACTTAACTGGACCAGCCATATAAATACTGTAGCTATAAGAGAAGCTTAGGGCTGGGAACTCAGTGGAGAATAACTCACCCCCTGACTCCCCAAAGCCTGTCCACCACCTGCAAGGCACAAGTCAGGAAAGTGATGGAATACTATCCACTTGCCTGGATGAGTGCAGCTCCAACAACACTCAAGATGCTCAACACCATCCCGGAAAAAACAACCTGTTTGATTGGCACTCCCTCCACCACCAGCATACAGTGACTGCAGTCTGTACCAACTACACAATACACTGCAGCAAATTACCAAGGCACCTTCAACAGCACCATTCAAACCCACAACATCTATCACCTAGAAGGACAAGAGCAGCAGACACATGGGAACACCAAATTCCTCTCCAAGCCACACATCATCCTGACTTGGAACTGGACTCTAGTGGTTCAAGAAGGCAACTCACCTTCTCAAAGGTAATTAGGATGGGCAACAAACGCAGGCCTTGCCAGCAACACCCCCATCCCATGAAACGAATATAAAAAACTGTAAGAACATAAGCAGTAGGAGCAGCAGTAGGCCATTCAGCCCCACGAGCCTGCTTCACCATTCAATAAGATCATGGCTGAATTGATTGTGGCCTTAACTCCACTTTCCTGCCTGCCCCCAGCAACCCTCAACTCCCTTGTAGATCAAAAATCTGTCTAACTCCGCCTTGAATATATTCAATGACCCAGCCTTCACTGCTCTCTGGGGAAGAGAATTCCAAACACTAACAACCCTCAGAGAAAAAATTCCTCCTCATCTCCGTCTTAAATAGGAGACCCCTTAATTTGAAACAGTGCCCCCTAGTCTAGATTCCCCCACAAGGGGAAACATCCTCTCAGCAGCTACCATGTCAAGCCTGCTCACAATCTTATATGTTCCAATTAGACCACCTCTCAATATTCTAAACTACGAGTATGCACCCAACCTGCTCAACCTCTCCTCATAAGACAACCCCTTCATCACAGGAATCAGCCTGGTGAATCTTTTCTGAACTGCTTCCAATACAAGTATGTCCCTCCCCAAATAAGGTAACCAAAACTGTACACAGTACTCTAGGTGCGGTCTCACCAATGCCCTGTACAGTTGGAGCAAGACTTCCCTACTTTTCTACTCCATCTCCCTTGCAATGAAGGCCAACATTCCACTTGCCTTCCCAATTACTTGCTGTACCTGCAAGCTGACTTTTTGTGATTCATGTACAAGGACATCCAGGTCCCTCTGTACCGCAGCACTCTGCAGTGTCTCTCTATTTAAATAATATTCTGCTTTTCTATTCTTCCTGTCAAAGTGGATAACCTCACATTTTTCCGCATTATACGACATCTGCCAAATTTTTTCCCACTCATTCAACCTATCTATTTCCCATTGCATGACTATTTGGATCATCCTCACAACTTGCTTTCCTACCTATCTTCGTATCGCCAGCAAATATGGCTACAATACACTCGGTACCTTCATGAAAGTCATTAATATAGACTGTAAATAGTTGAGGCTCCAGCATTAATCCCTGTGGCACTCCACTAGTTCATTTGCCATCCTGAAAATGGCCCATTTATCTCGACTCTCTGTTTCCTGCTAGTTAGCCAGTCCTCTATCTATGCTAATATATCATCCCCAACACAATGAGCTCCTATCTTGTGTAGTAACCTTTTATCTGGCACCTTATCGAATGCCTTTTGGAAATCCAAATACAATACACTGCTTTCCCTTTGTCCACCCTGCTTGTTACATCCTCAAAGAACTCCAATAAATTTGTCAAACAGGATTTCTCTTTCACAAAACCATGTTGACTCAGCGTGATTGTATTGTGATTTTCTAAATGTCCTGCTAATACCTCTAATAATGGATTCTAGCATTTTCCCAACCGCAAATGTTAGGCTGCTGGCCTACAGTTTCCAGCTTTTTGTCTCCCTCCTTTCTTGAACAGTGGTGCTACATTTGCATTTTTCCAATCCGCAAGATTACAACCAATGCATCCACTATCTCTGCAGTCACTTCTTTTAAGACCCTAGGATGCAGGCCATCAGGTCCAGGGGACTGGTCAGCCTTTCGTCTCATTAGTATTGCCATTACTTTTACTCTAGTGATAGTGATTGTTTTAAGTATCTCCCTGTCTTTTGCCTCCTGATTTTCTCCTATTCTTGGGATGCTTTTTGTGTCTTTAACTGTGAAGACAGATAAAAAAAATACTTGTTCAAAGCTTCTGCCATTTCCTTGTTTCCCCATTATTAATTCCCCAGTTTTACCCTCTAAGGGACCAACGCTAACTTTAGGTACTCTTTTCCTTTTTATGTATTTGTAAAAGTTTTTACTGTCTGTTGTTGAGAGTTATGAAATATCTCCTTAAATGTCTGTCACTGCTTTGCTACCATCTTACTTTTTAACCTATTTTCCCAATCTACTTTAGCCAACTGTCTTTATACTCTTTAATTGCCTTTATTTATGTTTAAGACACTAGTTAGGGACCCGCATTTCTCACCCTCCAACTGATTGTGAAATTCTATCATGTTATGATCACTTTTGCCTAAAAGATCCTTTACCACAAGACCTTTCATTAATCCTGTTTCATTACACATTACCAGGTCCAAAGTAACATATATTCCTTCACTGTCATTGGATCAAAACTTGGATCTCCCTTCCTAACAGCTCTGTGGGTGTACCTACACCACATGGACTGTAGCGGTTCAAGAAGGCTGCTCACCACCACCACCTTCTCAAAGGCTATTAAAGATGGACAACAAATGCTGGCCTTGCCAGTGACGCTCACATCCCATGAATGAATAGAAAAAAATTCTAGATGGAAATATAAACAGCACATGCTGATGCTCCAAGGTGTTGTGTCACTGCAGCTTCCCAAGTTCATGATTTAAATGCAATTTTCATTTACAATGCTTCTCCGTATTTCATCAGGTTTGTGACAGTCAATGCAGATTTGGATCATCAGGGAGTTCTAGTTTCTTTATGCACAAGACCAATGATAAAGGATGATTCATTTGTCAATAATGTATCTTTAGAATTGCAGTAAACAAGATTTAATGCAACAGATATCAAATCTATGTTTCTAGATCATTTTTAACTGTCTGTGAAAAGCTCATATGCTGCCAGCAGTTACTTGACTTGTGGATTACTTCCTGATGTGTAGAGCTAAGACAATTAAAGGGCATGCAGTTAATGATGAGCATGAGCATTTGTCCACATACCATCTTCAGTTCTGCAAGGAGCTGCAGTTCCATTCAGATACTGCATCAAATTGCTGTGGAAAGAAAACAATTCAGATCTATAATTAACAGTTGGAAACAACTACAGTATATATTTGGTGAAAACATTTAAAGAAGAATGTAGTACAATATACTTATACAATTAGAAAGTCTTACAACTAGCATGCCACATGCCAAAACAATCATTCCTCTGGGTTTCATATTTATAGTCAGCCAAAGTAATCTTGCATTTATATAGCGCCTTTCACAAACTCAGAACATCCAACAGTGCTTTACAGCCAATGGAGGACTTTTGAAGTAGAGTCACTGTTGTAATCTGGGAAGTGTGCCAGCCAATTAGCACACAGAAAGGTCCCAAAAATAGCAACCCGATAATAACCAGATAATCTGTTTAAGTGATGTTGACTGTGGGGTAAATATTGCACAGGACATCAGGGAGCAATCCCCTGCTCTTCTTCAAGTAATATCATGGGGATCTTTTATGTCCACCTGAGAGGGCAGATGTGGCCTCAGTTTAACATATCAACCAAGAAACGGCACCTCCAACTGTTTAGCACTCCCTTAGTATTGCACTGGAGTATCAGCCTAGATTACATGCTGAAGTCTCTGGTGTAGGCTTGACTCCACAATATTCTGACTAAGCCGGGAGAGTGCTATCGACTGAACCACAGCTGACACTTAATCGTTAGAATGAAAAAAAACTATAATTGACAAGAATCTATGTTAGAAATGCCTGAAAGAAGTTTCCACCAAACAGGACTGCCCTTTTATTTTGAGCTGGGAGCTAGATTTACCAGTTTCGCCTGGGCCTGGGAATTTCTAGCTATTCTTGCAACTTCAGAGAAGGGGACAGTTGCATCTTGAGATTTGTGGTTTCACCCTGGTCCCATGGAACCACAGCACCTGGCGTGCACAATAAAGGCAATTAGGTAGAAAAGCACTGTGGAATTTCAGGTTCTATTGAGGATGCGGGGCAAGGCGGGGCAGGGGTAAGGCAGACAAACAGGTAACGATAGATAACTGCTCGTGAAATTACAATGTCCACAGTACACTGTGATAAACCAGGGAGAAAAATCTACAAATAATGAGGTGCAGAAAAGTGTAAAATTATCTTTTTTTCCCCAGCATATTGTATAAGTTACTCCATTATATAATTGTTTTGAGAAAACGGTAATGTACTTTGTTTTGCTGGGGCTCACCCGCTGATATTTGCACAAGGGGCAAAGGAGATATGAAGAAGTTTGACGTCGACTGAAACTGCAGTGTTTGAGATCAATGAGCTAGGCCTGGATCATGGCTAATGGCCACTTGTTCAGGTGGTGGAAAGTCGACAGTAGTTATAACTCCCCTCAGCAGGGATATACCAATGACAGCTTCAGCAGGAACCACAAATCCACTGAATTAACTAATACGGTGCGGGGCGGGGGGAGAAAAATCTTTGATAATCATGCGAAAAAAAAATATTTGAGGCGAAAAGAAAAAAAAAAATAAGTAATCGCATCTTAAACAAATACCAGAAATTTTGTGGAAAATAAGGCAAAAACCATTGCATTAAATTGTGGATTATATAAATTATTTAATTGAAATAATTTTTCCTGCTATGAAGTCTGCAATGTTATTTAAATTGCTTAATTTGAATGATTGGATTTTTTTAAAGCACAAAAACAACTTTGATTTATCATGAATTGTAGGTGGTGGTTCTGGGATGGAAGAACAAAGTAACTTGCAGCTGGAGCAATTTTTTAAAAATAAAAAGTGTTACATAAACAGTATTTTAAATATTTCCAAGGCCTACATCTTTCAGCATCAGTAAGGTAAATAATATGCTGCCTGTGAGTTGGTCACATGATATATTTAATAAATTCACTGCACAACATGACGACAGTAAACATCGAAAACTGCACTCCAACACCTAGTATATCGTGAGATACCCACAGGATAACTAACAATAGCTGCACAAATTTAAGACATTTTGCGTTAAATACACATACCCCTTATAGGTATCATCTTTTGTAATCCAGATGCAGCTTTTGTTTTGTGGGTTCCAGGCACAATAGGGATCTCTTGCCAAAATGCAATCCGTGCACGTTTTATATTTTTCACAAAAAGCAACAGGGGCTTGAACAACTCCAGAATGAGACCCTGCATAGAGATACTTCTTGTTCTACAAGTGGAAAGGTCAAACATCAATTGGCATGAATAAACATATTATTAATTTAAACCACTGCATTGTTGAGCTGTAGAAAGATTCTGAATACCATCAAATAAAATTCAATCACATCAAACATTGCTAGCAGAGAACATTAAAAATTAATCAAAATCAAAAATACTTATCTCATCAAAATTCCCAGTTCTGAAGTTATCTCTGTTTTGGGGGTGGAGGGTAACTTTTCTATCTTAGTTGGGGCTTTTGAGGCGTAACAATTCCAGAGGTGAGAGTGACTGCCCTTGACATCAGGGCAACATTTGACTGAGTGTGGCATCAAGGAGCACTAGTAAAATTGAAGTCAATGGAAATTGGAGGAAATATTCTCCACTGGCTGGTGTCATACCTAGCACAGAGGAAGATGGTTGTGGTTGTTGGAGGCCAATCTTCTCAGCCCCAGGACATCACTGCAGGAGTTCCTCAGGGTAGTGTCCTAGGCTCAATTATCTTCAGCTGCTTCATCAATGACCTTCCCTCCATCATAAGGTCAGAAGTGGAGATGTTTGCTGATGATTGCAGTGTGTCCACATCCATTTGCAACTCCTCAGATACTAAAGCAGTCCATGCCCACATGCAGCAAGACCTGGATAATATTCAGGCTTGGGCTGATAAGTGGCAAGTAACATTCATGCCACACAAGTGCCAGGCAATGGCTATCTCCAGCAAGAGAAAATCTAACCAACTCCCTGGACATTCAATGGCATTACCATTGCTGAGTCACCCAACATCATCTTGGGGGTCACCATGGAGCAGAAACTTAACTGGACCAGCCACATAAACATCGTGGTTACAAGAACAGGTCAGAGGATAAGTATTCTGTGGCAACTAATTTAACTCCTGACTCCCCAAAGCCTGTCCAGCATCAATAAGGCACAAGTCAGGAATGTGATGGAAATCTCCCCATTTGCTTGGAACACCTGCTCCAACACTCAAGAAGCTCAACACCATCCAGAACAAAGCAGCCTGCTTGATTTGCATTCCATTCACTACCTTAAAAAATCATGTCCTCCACCACCGTCACACTGTGACTGCAGTGTGTACCATCTACAAGATGCACTGCAGCAACTTGCCAACATCTTCCAAACTCGTGACCTCTAAGGGCAGCAGGCACTACCCACCTGAAGGTTCCCCTCCAAGTCACGTATCATCCTCTCTAACAGCACTATTAGTGTACCTACATCACACGGATTGCAGCGGTTCAAGAAAGCACCTCACCACCACATTTTGAAAGGCAATTAGGGATGGGCAACAAATGCTATTCTTGCCAGCGATGCATGCATCCCATGAAATGAATAAAAAAAAACCTCCTTCCCATATGTATACAAATCTCTGACTTGGACTGGCTATGCTTCTGTTTCGATGTGTACTCCAGAACAGATTCATTGTTTAACACAGCTGCATTGAGCGAAGCCGCTGTCTTCAAGGGAAAAAAAATACATGAAGAAACAAGCAAAATGTGATGGCCTCCAGAACACTCATTTGGGGGGAAATGTGCTAACATTTCTTTGAATGAGTCAAGTTGAGGAGAACAGAAAAGTTGTAAGAAACTAAAACCAATATAGATGTTAAGAACTTTTCTGATCATAACAGCAACAGCTACAATATTGCTGTCAGTGATGCAGAAAAAAGAACTGAGGACCAGCTTTTATACAACATGGGATTCTGAGCTGCTGTACCCATGTTGAGATCTAAGTAACTCTGGTACAGGACTAGCAAACCAGAGGTCCCGAGTTCAAATCCTACCATGGCAAGTTGCGAAACTGAATTCAGTAAATCTGATAATTTGTCACATTAGAAAAATAGGTGCTCGATTGATGAACCAGTTGGAGTTTTATGACAATGTCCTTCAAGGAATGGAGCCTGCCATCCTTACCTGGTATGGCCGACATGTGACTTCAGTCTCAAACTATGCAGGTGACTCTCAATGGCCCCTGGGCAACTAGGGTTGTGCACAGTGGCGCAGTGGTTAGCACTGCAGTCTCACAGCTCCAGCGACCCGGGTTCAATACTGGGTACTGCCTGTGTGGAGTTTGCAAGTTCACCCTGTGTCTGCGTGGGTTTCCTCCGGGTGCTCTGGTTTCCTCCCACATGCGAAAGACTTGCAGGTTGATAGGTAAATTGGACATTATAAATTGTCCCTAGTCTAGGGAAATATAGTGACAGGTGGGGATGTGGTAGGAATATGGAATTAGTGTAGGATTAGTATAAATGGGTGGTTGATGGTTGGCACAGACTTGGTGGGCCGAAGGGCCTGTTTCAGTGCTGTATCTCTAACTAACTAAAAAAAAATGTTGCCTTGCCAACATCATGCACATTCCAATCATAAATATGAAAAAAAGATACAGGAGAGAATTTAAAACTAAAAGAGTTCTGCTTCAACGACATTTTCCTGGCTGGTTCCAAGGTTAGTCAGAATTATTGGCAATTTCTACGTCACAAAAACCTGCTGCCTTGAAGACTCCTTGGGACTATCACAAGTCCATGTGTTCTTTTTCCAGCACTGAAAGGAAATAGATTTCAGTTTCTCCAGCCTTTTCTCACTATTGTAAAGCTTAGATCCTAAGTTTTTCCTGATAACAGTTATAACATGGCAGATCTTTCGCCCATCTTTTATAACAGAAAGTCAGGAAACGCCAATAGCTCAGTGAGTAAATACATTGCATAGTGCAGTACCGATCCATTCAGGTCAGTAAAGTCCTGGGTTTGACCACAATTCTGTACTGAATTAGTTGGTCTCAGCTGAGGTGGTGATGGGAACACAAAAGATGTCTGTAAAAGATTGGAGCTGTGGAGAACAGGTTTAAGGTTTGGCTATGTGGCTGTGATACTTCCATGAACAAACAGCATCAGCACAATGATCATAAAAATCACACCCCAAAGTGAGTCACCAAATTTACAAAGGCAGAGAACTGCATGCGTTGGGAAAAGAAAAGTGGAAGAAAAGGAGGCACAACCTGAAAACTAAAATTAGAGCCAGGCCATTCAGGGGTGAAGTGAGAAAGCAGTGCTTTACACAATAGATATAAATCGGGATCACTTCCCCTGACACCACACCTCCCCCACCCCTACCAAGCCACCCCACACCACAGAGGTTGTTGAGGTTAGGTCAATTGAAATTTTTAAAATTGAGACTGATAGATTTCTGTTAGGCAAGGATATTAAGGGATATGGAACCATGGCTGGTAAATGGGAGTTTAATCGAATGCACAACAGGTTCAAGGATTGAATGACCTGTCCTGTTCTTATGTTCCTAATGACGGCCCCTTTTGCTGCATATAAATCTATAAAAAGCTGTATCGCCATGCAGCTTTAATTCTGTAATATTCTGTTAAATAATCTACCAAAAATAAGAAAAAAATGGTTGCAAAATTTGACTGCAAATATTTAAACTTAAAAATTTTAATATATGAGAACTTGCTTGTCTCTAGCACCTTTCATTTACCAAAAATCCCAAGGTGCTTCACAAAAGTGTAATCAGACAAAATTTGACACCAAGCCACTTAGAGATAATATGACGCATGACCAAAAAGGTAAGTTTTAAGGAGCACCCTGAAAAGAGGAGAAAGTTAGGGTTGTAGTGGGTTTAGGGAGGGAATTCCAGAGCTTGGTGCCTAAGTAACTAATGGCATAGCTGCAAATGAAGGGGCAAAGGAAATCAGGGACGCACAAGAGACCAGATATGGAGAAAAGCAGAGTTCTTGGACGGTTGCATGGCTGAAGGAGATAACAGAGAAAAAGAGACATGACAAATATGTTGCACAAAAGTTTAATCCAAAAAAAATCGTTGCTGCCTTTAAGTGTGACAGTCACTGAAGCTTTAAGCTCTTTTGCAGAGTTTCATATGAAATGATAGCTAAATTTCTCAAGCTGCTGGCCATACATCTCTTACAATCTCAGCAAAATGGTCTTATTTACAAAAGTAACATTTAAATTAATTTTTTCTCAGCAACACCTGATTGAATATATACGATTCTTTCCTGTTTATTTCAGATGCAGCTGAATTATTTGGCAACTTTTCAGTTGAATGCAGCTGAAGACTTTGCTCCTCCATTAGCCACCAGAAAAACTAAAACACTGACTTAATGCAATCAAACTATCCATACTAACAGTCTACCATTTACAACATTAAATGTTGGCGGGAAAAATCCAATTAATCTCAGTAGCCCTGGTGCTACATTACAAGATAGCATCATAATTATGCTCTTAAAGGAAGAGAAGCAATATGTTAATGTGGCAACTCAGGTTCCTGTGTCAGATTATTTTCATTTTTATAATCATTTTGAGACAAATATATTAATTAATGTAGTTTACACTTACTCCTTTGGATAACAGTAATGTCTGCACAGGCTCAGAGTCAGGGAAAACCTGTAGTTCTTCAATTATATGCATTTCATTATCATAGTTAATTGCTTTGTGCAATAATCCTTTATCTGAAAAATACAATGTACATTTTAGAATATCCATTTTCACTATCTGTAAACAAAACCATGTATTTTAAATGTTTGGATATCAGAACTTGCATTTGACTACCTTTACACCTCTGGCTTCATATCAATTTACTATCTGCAGTTTGTTTAGCCCATGTCTCTTCAGGGCTGGGGGTCAACATTAATAGTTGAACTTATGGCAGCTTCAAGAACTGGGATAGGCAGCAACACATTGCACCACGGACATGTGACAAAATTATTGACTCAGCCACAGGCATGGGGGCAATTAATTTGTATAGTGGAGGCAGTGGCATAGTGGCACGATCACTGGACTAGTAACCCAGAGACCCAGGGTATTACTCTGGGGACATGAGCTCGAATCCCACCACAACAGAAGGTAAAATTTGAATTCAATTGATTAAAAATCTGGAATTAAGAAGCTAGTCTAATGATGGCCATGAAACCATTGTCAATTGTTATAAAAACCCATCTGGTTCACTAATGTTCTTTAGGGAAGGAAATCTGCTGTCCTTACCTGGTCTGGCCTACATGTGCCTCTAGACCCACAGCAATGTGGTTGACTCTTACATGCCCTCTGGAATGGCTCATCAAGCCACTCAGCTGTATTTAGCCACTACAAAGTCATAAAAAAGGAATGAACCCGGACAGACCACCTGGCATCGACCTAAGCACCGGAAACAACTCCGGCAAACCCAGCCCCGTCGACCCTGCAAAGTCCCCCTTACTAACATCGGAGGGCTTGTGTCAAAGTTGGGACAGCTGTCCCACAGAGTAGTCAAGCAATAGCAACAGTCCTGCGACATCCAGCCGTAAATGGTGGTGGACAATTAAGCAACCAACTGGAGAAGGTGGCTCCACAAATATCCCCATCCTCAATGATGGGGGAGCCCAGCACATCAGTGCGAAAGATAAGGCTGAAGCATTTGCAACAATCTTCAGCCAGAAGTGCCAAGTTGATGATCCATCTCAGCCTCCTCCTGAAGTCCCCAGCATCACAGATGCCAGACTTCAGCCAATTCGATTCACTCCATGTGATATCAAGAAACGACTGAAGGCACTGGATACTGCAAAGGCTATGGGCCCTGACAATATTCCAGCAATAATACTGAAGACCTGTGCTCCAGAACTTGCCGCACCCCTAGCCAAGCTGTTCCAGTATAGCTACAACACTGGCATCTACCCGACAATGGGGAAAATTGCTCAGGTATGTCCTGTACACAAAAGCAGGACAATTCCAACCCAACCAATTACCACCCCATCAGTTGACTTGCAATCATCAGTAAAGTGATGGAAGGTGTCATCAACAGTGCCAGCAAGCGGCACTTGCTCAGCAATAACCTGCTCAGTGACGCTCAGTTTGGGTTCCGCCAGGGCCACTCATCTGCTGACCTCATTAGAGCCTTGGTTCAAACATGGACAAAAGAGCTGAACTCAAGAGGTGAGGTGAGAGTGACTGCCCTTGACATCAAGGCAGCATTTGACCGAGTATGGCATCAAGGAGCCCTAACAATACTGAATCAATGGGAATCAGGGGGAAAACACTCTGCTGGTTGGAGTCACACCTAACGCAAAGGAAGATGGTTGTGGTTGTTGGAGGTCAATCATCTGAGCTCCAGGACATCACTGCAGGAGTTCCTCAGGATAGTGTCCTAGGCCCAACCATCTTCAGCTGCTTCATCAAAGACCTTCCTTCAATCATAAGGTCAGAAGTGGGGATGTTTGCTGATGATTGCACAATGTTCAGCACCATTCACGACTCCTCAGATACTGAAGTAGTCCATGTAGAAATGCAATAAGACCTGGACAATATCCAGACTTGGGCTGATAAGTGGCAAGTAACATTTGCGGCACACAAGTGCCATGCAATGACCATCTCCAACAAGAGAGAATCTAACCATCTCCCCTGGACATTCAATGGCATTACCATTGCTGAATCCCCCACTATCAACATCCTAGGGGCTACCATTGACCAGAATCTGAACTGGAGTAGCCATATAAATACTGTGGCTACAAGAGCAGGTCAGAGGCTGGGAATCCTACGGCGAGTAACTCATCTCCTCCTGACTCCCCAAAGCCTGTACACCATCTACAAGGCACAAGTCAGGAGTGTGATGGAATACTCTCCATTTGCCTGGATAGGTGCAGCTCCAACAACACTCAAGAAGCTCGACACCATCCAGGACAAAGCAGCCCGCTTGATTGGCACCCCATCTACAAACATTCACTCCCTCCACCACCGACACACAGTGGCAGCAGTGTGTACCATCTACAAGATGCACTGCAGCAACGCACCAAGGCTCCTTGGACAGCAGCTTCCAAACCCGCGACCTCTACCAACAAGAAGGACAAGGGCAGCAAATGCATGGGAACACCACCATCTGCTAGTTCCCCTCCAAGTCACACACCATCCTGACTAGGAACTACACCGCTGTTCCTTCACTGTCGCTGGGTCAAAATCCTGGAACTCCTTTCTTAACAGCACTGTGGGTGTAACTACCTCACATGGACTGCAGCGGTTCAAGAAGGCAGCTCACCACCACCTTCTCAAGGGCAATTAGAGGTGGGAAATAAATGCTGGCCAAGCCAGTGATGCCCACATCCCATGAATGAATAAAAAAAAAATAAAGTGTATAGCCAACCTAATGCCATCAAAACGCAGTCAAATTTAAAACACATTTCTCCCTATTTAGTGAGTATCTGCCACTGTCTTTGCTTAAACAATTAGTCAATGTCTGCCCACACACTTGATGCAGTGACGTGGAGAATCCGGAGAGATGTTCATCTGTCAGGTGTGTTCTTGATCTCCTTCTCGCCGCCCGAGTCAGTGTCTCTCCTTCCTCTCTTTCCCTCTCCACTCTCCCAGCTACATTCTCCACCGCCTCTTTCTCTCGCTTCACACCCTCTCTCTCCCTGCCTTCTCTCTCTCTCCCCCTTTTCTCCCCCTCTCTCTTCCCCCCTTTTCTCCCCCTTCCCACTCTCCTCCCCCTTCCCTCTCTCTCCCCCCTTTTCTCCCCTTCCCTCTCTCTCCCCCCTTTTAACCCCGCTCTCTCTCTCTCTCCCCCCTTTTCTCTCTGCTCTCTCTCTCCCCCCCCTTTTCTCCCTGCTCTCTCTCTCCCCCCTTTTCTCCCCGCTCTCTCTCTCTCCCCCTTTTCTCCCCGCTCTCTCTCTCTCCCCCTTTTCTCCCCGCTCTCTCTCTCTCCCCCTTTTCTCCCCGCTCTCTCTCTCTCCCCCTTTTCTCCCCGCTCTCTCTCTCTCCCCCTTTTCTCCCCGCTCTCTCTCTCTCCCCCTTTTCTCCCCGCTCTCTCTCTCTCCCCCTTTTCTCCCCGCTCTCTCTCTCTCTCTCTCCCTTTTCTCCCCGCTCTCTCTCTCTCTCTCTCTCTCTCCCTTTTCTCCCCGCTCTCTCTCTCTCTCTCTCCCTTTTCTCCCCGCTCTCTCTCTCTCTCTCTCTCCCTTTTCTCCCCGCTCTCTCTCTCTCTCTCTCCCTTTTCTCCCCGCTCTCTCTCTCTCTCTCTCTCCCTTTTCTCCCCGCTCTCTCTCTCTCTCTCTCCCTTTTCTCCCCGCTCTCTCTCTCTCTCTCCCTTTTCTCCCCGCTCTCTCTCTCTCTCTCCCTTTTCCCCCCGCTCTCTCTCTCTCTCCCCCCTTTTCCCCCCGCTCTCTCTCTCTCCCCCCTTTTCCCCCCGCTCTCTCTCTCTCTCCCCCCTTTTCCCCCCGCTCTCTCTCTCTCTCCCCCCTTTTCCCCCCGCTCTCTCTCTCTCTCTCTCCCCCCTTTTCCACCCGCTCTCTCTCTCTCTCCCCCCTTTTCCCCCCGCTCTCTCTCTCTCTCCCCCCTTTACCCCCCGCTCTCTCTCTCTCTCCCCCCTTTTCTCCCTGCTCGCTCTCTCCCTCCCCACTTTTCACAGAATAATACAGTGCAGAAGAGGCCCTTCGGCCCATCGAGTCTGCATCGATGCATTATAGACACCTGACCTGTCTATCAAATCCCATTTGCCAGCACCTGGCCCATAGCCTTGAATGTTATGACGTGCCAAGTGCTCATCCAGGTACTTTTTAAAGGATGTGAGGCAACCTGCATCTACCACCCTCCCAGACAGTGCATTCCAGACCGTCACCACCCTCTGGGTAAAAAAGTTCCTCCTCAAATCCCCCTTAAACCTCCCGCCCCTCACCTTAAACTTGTGTCCCCTCGTAACTGACCCTTCAACTAAGGGGAACAGCTGCTCCCTATCCACCATGTCCATGCCCCTCATAATCTTGTACACCTCGATCAGGTCACCCCTTAGTCTTCTCTGCTCCAGCGAAAACAACCCAAGCCTATCCAACCTCTCTTCATAGCTTAAATGTTCCATCCCAGGCACCATCCTGGTGAATGACCTCTGCACCCCCTCCAATGCAATCACATCCTTCCTATAATGTGGCGACCAGAATTGCACACAGTACTCCAGCTGTGGCCTTACCAAAGTTCTGTACAACTCCAACATGACCTCCCTGCTTTTGTAATCTATGCTTCGATTGATAAAGGCAAGTGTCCCATATGCCTTTTTCACCACCCTATTAACCTGCCCTTCTACCTTCAGAGATCTATGGACAAACACGCCAAGGTCCCTTTGCTCCTCGGAACTTCCCAGTGTCAGGCCATTCATTGAATACTTCCGTGTCACATTACTCCTTCCAAAGTGCATCACCTCACACTTTGAGGGTTAAATTCCATCTGCCACTTTTCTGCCCATTTGACCATCCCGTCTATATCTTCCTGTAACCCAAGACACTCAACCTCACTGTTAACCACACGGCCAATCTTTGTGTCATCCGCGAACTTACTGATCCTACCCCCCACATAGTCATCTATGTTGTTTATATAAATGACAAACAATAGGGGACCCAGCACAGATCCCTGTGGTACGCCACTGGACACTGGCTTCCAGTCACTAAAACAGCCATCTGTCATCACTCTCTGTCTCTTACTGCTAAGCCAATTTTGAGTCCACCTTATCAAGTTACCTTGTATCCCATGTGCATTTTCTTTCTTGATAAGTCTCCCATGTGGGACCTTGTCAAAAGCTTTGCTGAAATCCATGTAAACTACAACTGCACTACCCTCATCTACACACCTTGGTCACATGCTCAAAAAATTCAATCAAATTTGTTTGGCATGACCTCCCTCTGACAAAGCCATGCTGACTATTCCTAATCAAATTTTGCCTCTCCACGTGGAGATAGAATCTCTCCTTCAGGATTTTCTCCAATAGTTTCCCGACAACTGACGTGAGATTCACTGGTCTATAGTTCCCTGGCTTATCTCTACAACCCACTCCCCACGTCGCTCGCTCTCTCCCTTCCCCCCTTTTCTCCTCGCTCGCTCTCTAGCTCCATCTCCCCTCCTCTCTCTCTCTCTAGCTCCATCTCCCCTCCTCTCTCTCTCTCTCTGGCTCCATCTCCCCTCCTCTCTCTCTCTCTCTCTGGCTCCATCTCCCCTCCTCTCTCTCTCTCTCTCTGGCTCCATCTCCCCTCCTCTCTCTCTCTCTCTAGCTCCATCTCCCCTCCTCTCTCTCTCTCTCTAGCTCCATCTCCCCTCCTCTCTCTCTCTCTCTAGCTCCATCTCCCCTCCTCTCTCTCTCTCTCTCGCTCCATCTCCCCTCCTCTCTCTCTCTCTCTAGCTCCATCTCCCCTCCTCTCTCTCTCTCTCTAGCTCCATCTCCCCTCCTCTCTCTCTCTCTCTAGCTCCATCTCCCCTCCTCTCTCTCTCTCTCTAGCTCCATCTCCCCTCCTCTCTCTCTCTCTCTAGCTCCATCTCCCCTCCTCTCTCTCTCTCTCTAGCTCCATCTCCCCTCCTCTCTCTCTCTCTCTAGCTCCATCTCCCCTCCTCTCTCTCTCTCTCTAGCTCCATCTCCCCTCCTCTCTCTCTCTCTCTAGCTCCATCTCCCCTCCTCTCTCTCTCTCTCTAGCTCCATCTCCCCTCCTCTCTCTCTCTCTCTCGCTCCATCTCCCCTCCTCTCTCTCTCTCTCTCGCTCCATCTCCCCTCCTCTCTCTCTCTCGCTCCATCTCCCCTCCTCTCTCTCTCTCGCTCCATCTCCCCTCCTCTCTCTCTCTCGCTCCATCTCCCCTCCTCTCTCTCTCTCGCTCCATCTCCCCTCCTCTCTCTCTCTCGCTCCATCTCCCCTCCTCTCTCTCTCTCGCTCCATCTCCCCTCCTCTCTCTCTCTCGCTCCATCTCCCCTCCTCTCTCTCTCTCTCGCTCCATCTCCCCTCCTCTCTCTCTCTCGCTCCATCTCCCCTCCTCTCTCTCTCTCGCTCCATCTCCCCTCCTCTCTCTCTCTCTCGCTCCATCTCCCCTCCTCTCTCTCTCTCGCTCCATCTCCCCTCCTCTCTCTCTCTCGCTCCATCTCCCCTCCTCTCTCTCTCTCGCTCCATCTCCCCTCCTCTCTCTCTCTCGCTCCATCTCCCCTCCTCTCTCTCTCTCGCTCCATCTCCCCTCCTCTCTCTCTCGCTCCATCTCCCCTCCTCTCTCTCTCTCTCTCTCTCTGGCTCCATTTCCCCTCCTCTCTCTGGCTCCATTTCCCCTCCTCTCTCTCTCTCTCTGGCTCCATCTCCCCTCCTCTCTCTCTCTGGCTCCATCTCCCCTCCTCTCTCTCTGTGGCTCCATCTCCCCTCCTCTCTCTCTGTGGCTCCATCTCCCCTCCTCTCTCTCTGTGGCTCCATCTCCCCTCCTCTCTCTCTGTGGCTCCATCTCCCCTCCTCTCTCTCTGTGGCTCCATCTCCCCTCCTCTCTCTCTGTGGCTCCATCTCCCCTCCTCTCTCTCTCTCTCTGGCTCCATCTCCCCTCCTCTCTCTCTCTCTCTCTCTCTGGCTCCATCTCCCCTCCTCTCTCTCTCTCTCTCTCTCTGGCTCCATCTCCCCTCCTCTCTCTCTGGCTCCATCTCCCCTCCTCTCTCTCTGGCTCCATCTCCCCTCCTCTCTCTCTGGCTCCATCTCCCCTCCTCTCTCTCTCTCTGGCTCCATCTCCCCTCCTCTCTCTCTCTCTCTGGCTCCATCTCCCCTCCTCTCTCTCTCTCTGGCTCCATCTCCCCTCCTCTCTCTCTCTCTGGCTCCACCTCCCCTCCTCTCTCTCTCTCTGGCTCCACCTCCCCTCCTCTCTCTCTCTCTGGCTCCACCTCCCCTCCTCTCTCTCTCTCTGGCTCCACCTCCCCTCCTCTCTCTCTCTGGCTCCACCTCCCCTCCTCTCTCTCTCTGGCTCCACCTCCCCTCCTCTCTCTCTCTGGCTCCACCTCCCCTCCTCTCTCTCTCTGGCTCCACCTCCCCTCCTCTCTCTCTCTGGCTCCACCTCCCCTCCTCTCTCTCTCTGGCTCCACCTCCCCTCCTCTCTCTCTCTCTGGCTCCACCTCCCCTCCTCTCTCTCTCTGGCTCCACCTCCCCTCCTCTCTCTCTCTGGCTCCACCTCCCCTCCTCTCTCTCTCTGGCTCCACCTCCCCTCCTCTCTCTCTCTGGCTCCACCTCCCCTCCTCTCTCTCTCTGGCTCCACCTCCCCTCCTCTCTCTCTCTGGCTCCACCTCCCCTCCTCTCTCTCTCTGGCTCCACCTCCCCTCCTCTCTCTCTCTGGCTCCACCTCCCCTCCTCTCTCTCTCTGGCTCCACCTCCCCTCCTCTCTCTGGCTCCACCTCCCCTCCTCTCTCTGGCTCCACCTCCCCTCCTCTCTCTGGCTCCACCTCCCCTCCTCTCTCTGGCTCCACCTCCTCTCCTCTCTCTGGCTCCACCTCCCCTCCTCTCTCTGGCTCCACCTCCCCTCCTCTCTCTGGCTCCACCTCCCCTCCTCTCTCTGGCTCCACCTCCCCTCCTCTCTCTGGCTCCACCTCCCCTCCTCTCTCTGGCTCCACCTCCCCTCCTCTCTCTGGCTCCACCTCCCCTCCTCTCTCTGGCTCCACCTCCCCTCCTCTCTCTGGCTCCACCTCCCCTCCTCTCTCTGGCTCCACCTCCCCTCCTCTCTCTGGCTCCACCTCCCCTCCTCTCTCTGGCTCCACCTCCCCTCCTCTCTCTGGCTCCACCTCCCCTCCTCTCTCTGGCTCCACCTCCCCTCCTCTCTCTGGCTCCACCTCCCCTCCTCTCTCTGGCTCCACCTCCCCTCCTCTCTCTGGCTCCACCTCCCCTCCTCTCTCTGGCTCCACCTCCCCTCCTCTCTCTGGCTCCACCTCCCCTCCTCTCTCTGGCTCCACCTCCCCTCCTCTCTCTGGCTCCACCTCCCCTCCTCTCTCTGGCTCCACCTCCCCTCCTCTCTCTGGCTCCACCTCCCCTCCTCTCTCTGGCTCCACCTCCCCTCCTCTCTCTGGCTCCACCTCCCCTCCTCTCTCTGGCTCCACCTCCCCTCCTCTCTCTGGCTCCACCTCCCCTCCTCTCTCTGGCTCCACCTCCCCTCCTCTCTCTGGCTCCACCTCCCCTCCTCTCTCTGGCTCCACCTCCCCTCCTCTCTCTGGCTCCACCTCCCCTCCTCTCTCTGGCTCCACCTCCCCTCCTCTCTCTGGCTCCACCTCCCCTCCTCTCTCTGGCTCCACCTCCCCTCCTCTCTCTCCCTCTCTGGCTCCATCTCCCCTCCTCTCTCTCCCTCTCTGGCTCCATCTCCCCTCCTCTCTCTCTCTCTCTGGCTCCATCTCCCCTCCTCTCTCTCTCTCTCTCTGGCTCCACCTCCCCTCCTCTCTCTCTCTCTCTCTGGCTCCATCTCCCCTCCTCTCTCTCTCTCTCTCTGGCTCCATCTCCCCTCCTCTCTCTCTCTAGCTCCATCTCCCCTCCTCTCTCTCTCTAGCTCCATCTCCCCTCCTCTCTCTCTCTAGCTCCATCTCCCCTCCTCTCTCTCTCTAGCTCCATCTCCCCTCCTCTCTCTCTCTAGCTCCATCTCCCCTCCTCTCTCTCTCTAGCTCCATCTCCCCTCCTCTCTCTCTCTAGCTCCATCTCCCCTCCTCTCTCTCTCTAGCTCCATCTCCCCTCCTCTCTCTCTCTAGCTCCATCTCCCCTCCTCTCTCTCTCTAGCTCCATCTCCCCTCCTCTCTCTCTCTAGCTCCATCTCCCCTCCTCTCTCTCTCTAGCTCCATCTCCCCTCCTCTCTCTCTCTAGCTCCATCTCCCCTCCTCTCTCTCTCTAGCTCCATCTCCCCTCCTCTCTCTCTCTAGCTCCATCTCCCCTCCTCTCTCTCTAGCTCCATCTCCCCTCCTCTCTCTCTAGCTCCATCTCCCCTCCTCTCTCTCTAGCTCCATCTCCCCTCCTCTCTCTCTAGCTCCATCTCCCCTCCTCTCTCTCTAGCTCCATCTCCCCTCCTCTCTCTCTCTCTGGCTCCATCTCCCCTCCTCTCTCTCTCTGGCTCCATCTCCCCTCCTCTCTCTCTCTGGCTCCATCTCCCCTCCTCTCTCTCTCTGGCTCCATCTCCCCTCCTCTCTCTCTCTCTCTAGCTCCATCTCCCCTCCTCTCTCTCTCTAGCTCCATCTCCCCTCCTCTCTCTCTCTCTAGCTCCATCTCCCCTCCTCTCTCTCTCTAGCTCCATCTCCCCTCCTCTCTCTCTCTAGCTCCATCTCCCCTCCTCTCTCTCTCTAGCTCCATCTCCCCTCCTCTCTCTCTCTAGCTCCATCTCCCCTCCTCTCTCTCTCTAGCTCCATCTCCCCTCCTCTCTCTCTCTAGCTCCATCTCCCCTCCTCTCTCTCTCTAGCTCCATCTCCCCTCCTCTCTCTCTCTAGCTCCATCTCCCCTCCTCTCTCTCTCTAGCTCCATCTCCCCTCCTCTCTCTCTCTAGCTCCATCTCCCCTCCTCTCTCTCTCTAGCTCCATCTCCCCTCCTCTCTCTCTCTAGCTCCATCTCCCCTCCTCTCTCTCTCTCTCTCGCTCCATCTCCCCTCCTCTCTCTCTCTCTCTCGCTCCATCTCCCCTCCTCTCTCTCTCTCTCTCGCTCCATCTCCCCTCCTCTCTCTCTCGCTCCATCTCCCCTCTCTCTATCGCCCCCCCCCTCTCTTCCTCCCCCCTGACAGTTGCAGTAAGCTGGAACTCTCCCCAATGCAGCTTTGTAATTGTGAATTTTTTTTTTAAACTGACCAGTCATCAGTTTCAGTTTAAGAGCTGACAGGTGCTGGGAGCGGGAACAGCGACTTCCGAACTCAGGACAAGTTTGTGGTTTTCCAACGGGCTTTTAATTTTTAAAAAATCAGAACCTGCTGCAAAGCACGAACTTGTCCCAAGTTCGGAAGCCGTTGTTCCCGCTCCCAGCGCCTGTCAGCTGTGAAACTGACGGCTATGATTCTTTTATTTCAAGTTGGACTTGTCTGGAAAGGAGTCAATGGAAAATTTCTTATTCCTGATATTACCAATCATGGACTTCAACATTTTTACCACGGACACTGGGTATGTACAGATATGTTGCTGACCCCTGTTCAAGAAATTCCTCTCTCCCTGGGTTGGCAATTTTCCAGTTTATGGCAGGGCAAGCACCAGAAGGTGGAGGGCCTTTTTTTAAGCAATCTCAACATTCACCCAAGAGATCCCAGTGTCAACTGCTAAATGGGCAAGTCCCAGCATCATACCATCTTATGTTTAACAAGATCCTCTCCAGTTCCTACCACAGGCCCCAAGTACCCTAGACCTAGCCCAATCAAGTAGTGACCATCCCCAAAAGAACAAAACAGTATAAAGCTTTCCACGTACCATGGTTTAAGAAAGCATTTTTAACAACATATTTATATAGCACCTTTAAAGTAATAAAACACTCCAAGGCACTTCACAGTTACATTATAAAACAAAATGTGACACCATAAGGAGATATTAAGTCAGACGACCAAAAGCTTGGTTTTAAGGGGCATCTTAAAGGAGGAAAGTGAGGTCGTGGCGCGGAGAGGTGATGGGAGGGAATTGCATGCCTTAGGCACAGCCACCAATGGTGGAGGAATTAAAATCAGAGGTGCTCAATAGGCCAGAATTAGAAGAGCACAGATATCTCAGAGAGTTGCGGGGCTGGAGGAGAGATTTCAGAGATAGGGACAGGCAAGACCATGGAGAGATTTGAAAGCAAATATGAGAATTTTAAAATCAAGACGTTGCTTGACCAGGAGCCAATGTAGGTCAGCGAGCACAGGGAGCAGAGTTTTGAATGACCTCAAGTTCACAGAAGTTAGAATGTGGGGACCAGCCAGGAGTGCATTGGAATAGTCAAGTCTATAGGTAACGAAGGCAGAGATGAGGGCTTCAGCAGCAGATCAGCTGAGACATGGGTGCAGTCGGGTGATGTTATGAAGGTGGAAATAGGTGGTCTTAGTGATGGTGCGAATATAAGGTTGGAATCTCATCTCAGGGTCAAATGCGGCACCAAGGTTGCAAACAGTCCGGCTTAATGTCAGACTGTTGCCACGGAGTGGGTTGAGTCAGTAGCTAGTGTTACACAAATGTGTTTTGTTGAATAATAATTTTCTTTGGTCCACTGACAGGAGATCTGAATTTTTTTTTGAAGAAACCGAGAATATTTTTAAAAAGGGATAACTACTGGCAGCTTAAGATGATCACATAGTTTGCAACACTATATCCTACATTGCAAAGGACTGTGAGGAAGGAGATAAAATGTCTGTACATTTCCCAGCAAGAACCAAGACCCAGGAAGTTTAAAGGAACTACCTGTTCTTTTCAGCAAGCAGAGAAATAATGCTCATGCTATGTTTGAATCACTAAGTCAATATCATGTGACAAGCCCCTCCCCATCTGTGGCTTTAAGCTGGTATTTTCCTCTGCAACAGAGGAGAAGTAACTGGACCCTTGACATGAGCAGACCCCAAGTGGGGATCTCTCTCTCTCTCCATTCCAGCTTGAAAGCTTTCAAATCCTGCTTGTTGACTGACTACCTTTGCATACTCCGACTACAATCAGAAACCCCTTTTGAGGAAATCATCCACATCGTTATCTCCAAGAGACCAGTCATCTACCTCTTCAAACTAAAAGCTTCAGGACCACTGAATTCATCTAGCAGCCAGCTGAATCACCAACTTATTTTTATGGACTCTAACTCAATCAATCTACCTTTCCCCACCCTGTAACCTATTTGCGTGTGTGTAAACATCTAGTGCGTGCTTGTTTGAAAGTTGGCAGATTGTTTATTATTTTATTAGTTCAGTTTAGGTACAATAAAGTTAACCGCTTTCTTTGTTAACTCAAGAAAACCTGTCCGATTGGTTCTTGTTATGACCATAGCAAGTAAGCAAGCAAAAACCTATTGAATTGTCCAGTACACCCACTTTATGAATGAATTAAACCTGTCATGGTCGAACAAGGAGGGAAAGAAGGAAGCCCTTCGACCCCTCCTCAATTGACCTTAACACTCGGGAATGGAGCTTGGAACAAGGTTCGAAAACTATGGCTCAGTCTTCCCGATGTTTAATTGGAGGAAATTTCTGGTCATCCAGTACTGGATGTTGGATAAACAGTTTGATAGTTTAGCAACAGTGGAAGAGTCGAGGGAGGTGGTGGTCAGGTGGAGCTGGGTGGTAAGGTAGAAATGTAAGAAAATCAGTTTGTACACTGTGATGATGGAAAATCCTCTATTAAAATCCTCCTCATGAATCAGGTGTAGCTTTAAATTGTAATGTAATACACCAAAATATACAGCTAAAATACTGAGCAGTGCTGAGGGAGAGCTGCACCATTGGTGGTGCCATCTTTCAGATGAGACGTTAGGGCAAACGGGACCTCGGTTTGTCAGGTGCATGTAAAAGATCCAAAGGCACTATTTGAAGAGGAGCAGGTTCCCCCATCCTGCCCCCAGTGGCCTGGCCAATATTTATCCCTCAGTCAACATCAGAAAGATAGATTATCTGGTCATCATCACATTGCTGTTTGTGGGAGCTTGCTGTGCACAACTTGGCTGCCGCGTTTCCTACATCACAAGAGTGACTACACTTCCAAAGTACTTCATTTGCTGTAAAACACTTTTGGGACATTCTGAGGTCATGAAAGGCACGAAATAAATGCAAGTCTTTCTTCACGAAACTTGAAACTTACTGTTCCTCTATCTTCCCTTTCTTCCCTATTCTTTCTTCTATTTTTATTATGATGGTAATTTTTATATTACTTCTCGATTTTAACTTCAATTTTACATTTTTCTTTCTTATATTTTAACTGGCATTTGTGCTTGTGTTTTAAAGACTGCTTGTTTTAGCAAATAAATGCCAGAATGCTGAAATCTGGCCTGATCCTCCTGTGCATCTTGTATACAATAAACCAGTGAAGAGTAACTGGACAGCAATAATTAGCATTTTTCTCTGGGAGTGCTGTCACTGGTGCAATTAAGCCAAAGCTAGGCTGTTTGGCATTGAGTTATCTTATTGGCAAACCTGGAAGCTTCACAGTACCACTATTGCGTCTGTAGCAAAGCAAGAATTTAAAAAAATATTGTTTACAACCCCTAGTTACCTCACCTTAAGTTGGTAGCATTATCACAACACAGAATGGGAAAACTAGAGCCAAGTTCATTGTGATTTCCAAATTGCAAATTCCTGCCATGGCCATTTCATCAGTTAGGATCTTCTGAACAGGCAGGTTGAAAACTTTTAAGAATATTCTCCCCAGACTAGCTTCTTAGACTTTCCAGCAGATTTGAAAGTGGATTGCCTGTTCCCCACCCAGCTAGGAAATGGTATGTGGTACAGGTGGATTTAGCAGTACAGGACAAATACATTCTAAAATATGAGATGGAAGGGAGAGAGAAATGAATATAGCCTTTGCATAACAGCAACTTGCATTTAAATAGCACCAATAATACAGAACAATGTCCCAAGGCACTTCATGGGAGCATTATCAGATAAAATTTGACACCGAGCCACAAAAGAACAGGAAGAGGTCGGTTTTAAGGAACTTGTTAAAAGGAAGAGAGGTAGAGATTTATGGAGGGAATTCCAGAGATTAGGACTTAGAAATCTGAAGGCACAGCAGCCAATGGAGGAGCGAAGGAAATCGAGAATGGACAAGGGACCAGAATTGGAGAAACACTGAGTTCTCAGAGGGCTGTAGAAGGTTACAAAGCTAAGGAAAGGCAAAGCTATGGAGGACTTTGAAGACAAGGACGAGAATTTTAAAATCAAGGTGTTGCCGGACTGGGAGCCAACAAAGGTCAGCGAGCACAGGGGTGTTGAGTGGACAGGGAGGTGCGAGTGATGATGCGGGCAGTGGAGTTTTGGATTGCCTCAGGTAGGCAGATAAATGAGATGGTAATGCTATGGTGAAGTACTATCACAAATAGGTAGATCCATTCAGATTCTTTGTATGATTTTTTTTAGAACTTGTTATATTAATTAATTTTGTGTGTAAAGAACCTTGTAACCCTCTTGCAGCCTGTGTAGAGACAGCCACCAGATTT
This sequence comes from Heterodontus francisci, assembly GCF_036365525.1. NCBI lineage: Eukaryota > Metazoa > Chordata > Chondrichthyes > Heterodontiformes > Heterodontidae > Heterodontus > Heterodontus francisci. The sequence goes on from NC_090374.1 coordinate 125,931,225, forward strand.
ACTTTGACCACAACCCCTACACAATGATGGGTCCACACCTGAAACGTTAACTTCTTTCTCGCCACAAAAGCTGACTGACCTGCTGCCTGTTTCCAGAGTTTTTGTTTTGGTTAGGAATCCCTCTGACAGTCCCAAAGCTTAGGCCCAGTGGAGATTTCCTGCTTGTGTTCAAATTTTTGCAAATGTTAGTGAAGCCTTTCTCTTACTGATAATGGAACCCCATGAGCAAGTACTTATTTATGCAATAGATTTATTCTCTTAAGTGCTCAGCTAGTTCCTATACTTTCATTAAGTCTCCATCCTTAAATCAATATGCAATGGATAGACATGCCCAATATCAAATATGGTCATAAATTTCCAAAGTCCATAACGTTGTAAACACTCACCTGTACCAACAAACATGACATCATAGAGGTTGTTATCAAGTGCTCTAACTCTGTCAACAACAATCTGTATATAGTTTGCATTCTTCTTTACCAATTTAGGTCTATTGCCAATGGGATTCACTGGGTCTGCCATCAGAGGGTGATCCTTAACAAACTGAAGAGGTTTGTCAGGTAACATGAGTGAGCTACTGAAATTCAAAGCTCTTGCCTCATTGTTTATACACTGGAAAGGGAGAAAGGAATTGAACGATGAATACAATATTCCAACATCAACCTCTTACACCCGTAACTTCATAGATCAAATGAGAGCAAGTAACTTTTCAAATTAGTGAGAAGTCAGTATAGTCATAACAGCCTCTGGGCTTCCAGCTAACGAAATAGTTTAAAAAAACTGTTTTAAAATAGAACATTTTAATTCTTGATTATTGCATCCCTAGAATTTTTGGTAAAGCACACATTTTAAATATACACCTAAGCCCATTACCTAACAATATCATACCAGAAATGTTGGGGAACACAGGGCTTAGTGAGAGAGAGGAACTGAAAGAAATCAGTATTAGTAGAGAAATGGTGTTGGGGAAATTGATGGGATTGAAAGTCGATAAATCCCCAGGGCCTGATAGTATGCATCCCAGAGTACGTAAGAAAGTGGCCCAAGAAATAGTGGATGCATTGGTGGTCATCTTCCAAGATTCTATAGACTCTGGAACAGTTCCTACAGATTGGAGGGTAGCCAATGTAACCCCACTATTTAAAAAGGGAGGTAGAGAGAAAGCAGGGAATTATAGACCAGTCATCCTGACATCAGTAGTGGGGAAAATTCTAGAGTCCATTATCAAAGATTTTATAGCAGAGTACTTAGAGAACAGGGGTAGAATCAGGCAGAGTCAGCATGGATTTATGAAAGGGAAATCATGCTTGACAAATCTACTAGAATTCTTCGAGGATGTAACTAGTAGAGTTGATGAGGGGGAACCAGTAGATGTGGTTTATTTGGACTTTCAGAAGGCTTTCGACAAAGTCCCACATAAGAGATTAGCATGTAAAATTAAAGCGCATGGGATTGGGGGTCGTGTATTGCGATGGATAGAAAATTGGTTGGCAGACAGGAAACAAAGAGTAGGGATAAATGGGTCTTTTTCCGAATGGCTGGCAGTGACTAGTGGGGTACCGCAGGGATCGGTGATAGGACCCCAGCTATTTACAATATATGTTAATGATTTAGATGAGGGAACTAAATGTAATATCTCCAAATTTGCAGATGACACAAAACTGGGTGGGAGGGTGAGTTGTGAGGAGGATGCAGAGAGGCTTCAGGGTGATTTGGACAAGTTGAGTGAGTGGGCTAATGCATGGCAGATGCAGTATAATGTGGATAAATGTGAGGTTATCCACTTTGGTAGCAAAAACAGGAAGGCAGATTATCTGAACGGCTATAAACTGAGAGACGGGAACATGCAGTGAGACCTGGGTGTTCTCGTACATCAGTCCCTGAAGATAAGCATGCAGGTGCAACAGGCGTTAAAAAAAGGCAAATGGTATGTTGGCCTTCATAGCGAGAGGATTAGACTACAGGAGCAGGGATGTCTTGCTGCAATTATACAGGGCCTTGGTGAGGCCACACCTGGAATAGTGTGTGCAGTTTTGCTCTCCTTATCTGAGGAAGGATGTTCTTGCTATAGAGGGAGTGCAGCAAAGGTTTACCAGACTGATTCCTGGGATGGCGGGACTGGCATATGAGGAAAGATTGAATCGGTTAGGATTATATTCGCTGGAGTTCAGAAGAGTGAGGGGGGATCTCATAGAAACCTATAAAATTCTAACAGGACTTGACAGGGTAGATGCAGGAAGGATGTTCCCGATGGTGGGGGAGTCCGGAACGAGGGGTCATAGTCTAAGGATACAGGGTAAACCTTTCAGGACTGAGATGAGGACAAATTTCTTCACCCAGAGTGTGGTGAGACTGTGGAATTCGCTACCACAGAAAGCAGTTGAGGGCAAAACATTGTATGTTTTCAAGAAGGAGTTGGATATAGCTCTTGGGTCTAAAGGGATCAAACGGTATGGGGTGAAAGCGGGAACAGGTTACTGAGTTGGATGATCAGCCATGATTATAATGAATGGTGGAGCAGGCTCGAAGGGCCAAATGGCCTATCCCTGCTCCTATTTTCTATATCAAAAGTACCCAATAAATTATCTGCACATAACCTTGAATTATTTACATTGTTGAAAGCCCCTTCGCACAGGGTTAATGGAGCTTCACTAGGACATGCAACTTTTAGTGGGCTCTATGAGTGGACAACCTGAGAACTTTTAGAAGTTCAGCAACAACGCAAACATTGTCATACAAATTGCTATTAAATTGCATTTAGAAACATTTAAACTAGCAAATAGCTAACTTGTAATTACCATTACTGAAGTAGGAGTGGCCATCTACAGCTGTAATATAAAGCTGGCAGATCTTCTACTTCATTTAAAATAACTAAAAGACTAGAGCAGAACAGTTATGAATACTCACTGAGCCAGGGCGAGGTGTTGGAACTTCTCCACTGAATCTGACCCATTTTACATGGGACTGATCAAAAGTAGCACTTTGCATGTATTTCCCTTTAGAGAAAACATCATCCACGTTGGACATGTTGAAGCTGCAGACTGCGGATACTTCCAAATTATTCCTGACAAAGTCATAAAACACATTGTATTATAAGACTCTAGCTATTGTAGGTGTAGTTTTAAGAGGTGGCCATCATACCTCAGGTGCACACTTTCAAACTTATGGATAACACTTTTTCTATGCAAAGCCAGGAATCTCCTGCTCATTTTTTCTGATCTCTAATTGACGTAAGGATCTATTTAAGGGCAATGTTTCCTCTAGCTGACTTCAGAAAGACAAGATGATTGGACCTCTTCACCAAATAGCCTCATTCTTTGCTATAAAATTCTATGATTCTATAAAGGGACATAAAAGGTTACTCACAGATGCAATAGAGCAGGAGATCCATTAGCTGCACATATAACTTGTACTAAAATATAACACTATTCCCAGTCATTCATTAATATCCATTATGTTAATAATCTGGGGGTTGGGGGTGGGGGGGGGGAATTATTCTTAGATACACCAATTTGAAATCATACCAGTCACATATTTTGGGCAAGGCAGCATTCAAAAACAGCTGAATTCACCATTTGTGCACAACCATAACTACCCTAGGTGCAAAGTAACATGTAACTAAAGTGAAGATAACTCCATATATGCTATTTGCGTGCAAGGACTTGACGACTGTTTTTACAACCTTTCCCATTGGGAATACAGTGATAGAACAGTTCTTTCTATCCTACCCAGGTGAAGCACTTGCTTCGGCACATATTGACTGGAGAAACAGCTTCTCAAGCAAACCAAATCCAAGTGTCAAGCAGCCCTGGAACCTAGCTGCCACATTCTTTATGGGAAACAGACATTTAACCCTTTAGCCTTGAGCTGATTTGTTGAATTCCTGATCTTTAATTTTAGCTTTGAATCTTCAGATGTCTAATCCTGTCGTAGTCTATTTATAATGACAGCTGAGAAGGGGGCTCAATTATAGTAAAAAAGGGATTTGAGCATTTGCATTCACCCAACGTGACACTGCTCTGGGTGAAGCACTACACCACTTAACTTACTTACTACTGTCCAATTTATTTTCCACTGCTGATGAACAAGAAAGAATCTAATTGTACACAGGACTCACTAGTATAAGTAGAATGTGAACTTCAGCAAACAAAAAGACATTTTTCAGTACAGTGGCAGTACAGTGACGCAGTGATTAGCACCGCAGCCTCACAGCTCCAGCGACCAGAGTTCAGTTCTGGGTACTGCCTGTGTGCAGTTTGCAAGTTCTCCCTGTGACTGCGTGGGTTTCCGCCGGGCGCTCCGGTTTCCTCCCACAGCCAAAGGCTTGCAGGTTGATAGGTAAATTGTCCATTATAAATTGCCCCTAGTATAGGTAGGTGGTAGGGAATATGGGATTAATGTAGGATTAGCATAAATGGGTGGTTAATGGTCGGCACAGACTCGGTGGGCCGAAGGGCCTGTTTCAGTGCTGTATCTCTAAATAAAATAATAAAATAAATAGTACAAAACCTTGTATTTATATAATGCCTTCAATGTAATAAAATGTCCCATGATGCTTCAAGGAGGTATTATAAAACAAAATATGACACCAAGCCAAATAATGAGATACGAGGGCAATGACCAAAGAGGCAGGTTTTAAGGAGTGCCTTAAAGAAGGAAAACGAGGTACAGAAATGGAGGGGTTGAGTGAGGGAATTCCAGAGCTTAGGGCCTAGGCAACTGAAGGCATGCCCACCACTGGTGGCATGATTAAAATTGGGGCTGATCAAGAGGGTAGAATTAGAGAACTGTAGATATCTGGCAAGAGTGTAAGGCTGGAGGAGATTGCAGAGATAGGGAGGGACAAGGCCATGGAGGGATTTGAAAGCAAGGATGAGAATTTTCAAGTCGGGCGTTGCTTAACCAGGAACTAGTGTAGGTCAGTGAACACAGGAGTGATGGCTGAACGGCATTTAGTGCGAGTTAGAACACGCGCAGGTTTTGGATGACTAATTTTTACAGAGGGTAGAATGTGGGAGGCTGCCAGAAGTGCATTAGAATAATCAAGCTTGGAGGTAACAAAGGCATGGATGAGGGTTTCAGCAGCAGAAGAGCTGAGGCAGGGACCGAGATGAGTGATGTTACAGAAGTGGAAAAAGATGGTCTTAGTGACAGTGCAGATATGTGGTTGAATGATCATCTCAAGGTCAAATATGACAGAGGTTGCAAATTGTCTAGTTTAGCCTTAAGACAGTTGGCAGGGAGAGGGATGGAATTGGTGGCAAAGGAGTAGAGTATGTGGAGCTTGTTAATTAGAGGAAATTTCTGTTCATCTGTACTGGGGGTCGAATAAGTCCTGAGGTCGGGAAAAAGGAAAATTTCAGCTTTAGTGCAAACAATGTGTTTAGTGCAGAAAAGAAAACTATCCGCAAAAATTTGGAGTGAGCGGATGAAGGATTAAAAATGGAGGGCGAGATACCTTGGCGTGAATTGCAAATTGATGAATTGTTTTACATTTCAGCTCAGCAGCTCTGAAATACTTACGCAGTCCTTTATTAAACTCTATTCAAAGCGTAACTGTTTAGGCCAAACCGGCCCATTACCTAATACAGGATAAACTTACAAATGTACAGGGAAGAAACCCATGCATAACACCAGAGATAATATTTCTCTGAATGATGCTACTTATTTTAATTTGAATATTGAAAACCAGAACGTAATTGTAAAGTTACTTACCACTGCGATGTGAATACACCATAGAACACAGTTTCTTTCCAATTTGGAGTTCTCAAAATAAAAACATCCTGAATGACATTGAAGACAAAGTTGGATTCAGGCAGGGTGCAAACCAGCTTAGCTTTAAGAAATGATGTCCACCTCTTCTGCAGAATTCGTGATCCTCCTTGATCACCCTAAAAATAACCAAAATAAGTAGCAGTACTTTAAGTTTACTGCACATTTGCAACAGATTTATAATACATACAGGTACCCAATATTTGGCAAAGACCTTCCCTAGGTCAATTTAGCCACATAAATTAATTTGGTCTCAGTGGCAAGTAAAGATATTCTAAATTCACCCCCCTCCCACCCCCAACTCCCCCAACGGCTGGGGACAGTTACAAGTGCACCACTCACCCTACAGTACCTCACTTGAATGGCCATGTGTGAGCCTCCATATAGTGTCAACAGGCTATTTTACCACATTAAGAATCACAACTTCCAGCAAGACTCATCAGATAGTGCTTAAAGAACTAATTTACCCCTCCTTAGCCTAGGGCCTAAGGTCACATTACCATTTTAGCTGAGATCAGCTAAGATTCATTGTTCACTCTGCTAAAAAGACGAGTCTATGTAGTTTCACCATTCATTGATAAGTTGCTGAGATATTAGAGGTGCTGTGCTTATTTTTAATGCAACCTTAAAACGCCAATAATTGCAGCAGATAGAGGCAGTCAACAGAGTCTTGTGTTTTTCCTTTAAAGTAAGTTTTAATTTTGAATGGTCTCAAGAATGGAATTTGAAAATTAAAATCTTATCGAAATCTTTCACACAAACACATTTTAAAATATGTCAGCAGCATATTAAATGCTCATTCTTCGTGGGATACTACCCAAGAAACTGGCAAGGGACAACAATTTCCAATACCTGTAAAAAAGGCAAAGACTCAACAATCGGCACTTCTATAAACTAATTTCATGAATGAAATGTGATTTAAAAATACCAACCAAAATATTATAAAAGTAGCTCAATGTCCTGATACATAAATTGCTCCAAACTGAATGTGGACAGCAATTACACAGGAATGTTCAATCCCTCATAAAAACTGTCTGTGAAACAAAGTGAACACCCGAGCTCAATAATAATTTTACTTGAGGCAAACAATGCACTTAATCGAACGAGCGTTCTTCCTCTTGGCAACATTTGAGGCAATGAGATTTAAATCGGTCTTTACAAAGTGAAGCTTCTGGATTTACTCAATCTCTAATAATCCATGATTCTTAATAGATTATGTCACCAAACTTTATCCTGTGCTATTGCACAGGGCAGGGAATCGACTGTCCTCATTGCTATCCATTTCAGCCATTGAGCTACTGGCTATGGCTACCTCCCACCACTACCACCCCCTGCCCCCCGCCCCCCCACACAGAATGTACTGAAGTAGAGCTCAAAGAACTAACTTTTGCAATAGCACCATCACCAATCACGACATCGATGACACCAAAACAAACACTGTTGCAAAATTTGCAGTCTATATGGCACTCACCATTATTTATGCACAAATGTTACAGCAACTTCAGGCAACTGCAGATGCATGGCTAAAAGCAGAAACCTAAAAGTTGTTGTCCGAGACATTAAAATGGCATGTCGCTGTCTGGCTGTCCATTGAAATGGATTGAATGGCATAAAGTTGCTTTATTTATGCGATAAGTACGGACTAAACTCACAACAGAAAGATAAGTCTCGACCATTTCAGTGTTCGCACCCTTTTAACAATGTGATGAGTGTTAATTACTGCCAAACTCTTTGGCACCAAAAATTAATACGTTTTTTAAAAAAGTTTTTCATTCTGTCTCTTCATGTTCTCTCTTAATCCAATGTTTCTTTCCCTCTCTTTCTGTACCTGATTTGATATTGAATTCACCTGCTCTTACACTTCTTCTCAGTTCTTATGCTGTTACATTTCACAATCCTTCAATCTGATTGGTTAAAGAGTTACAAAATTGCTTGCCTTGTTTACTTCAGTCCCAGAAATCCTGCTCCCTTTGCTACAATGTTATCAATTCGCACTTTCAACAACTTGACACACGAACAATTTAAGAAGCTAAACATGTAAGGGCAAGTCTAACTATTGCCCAATACCATTAGATTCACTCTTGCAACAAATTATGGCCAAACACGCTACTAAACAGGCAATTTCCTCCCTTTACTTGGAACACCTGCTCATTCAGGTTTTCAACCAAATATTTCAAGTACTTCTGTGTTAATGTAATCCGCACCTTCCTAGCCTATTAAATGCAAATTACTCTATGTACTTGTGTAAAAGTCAAATTATTGAGGCTAAAATTTGGAGGACCGGGGGGGGGGGGGGGGGGGGTCAACTTTTGCACGAATCATATTTTCATAATTTGATTAACAAAATAATAGCCGCCATGGAGACAGGGCGTAGAGTATGATGGATGTGCGGGAAACTAAGTAACCATTCTGGCAACGTTCACTGACCCATTCTACAATTTTACCATGTAATTGCGGCCACACGCTCGGCACACTGATGCACTTTTATTCTTTGGCATCTTTATGAGCTGTGTGGCAACCTTTCTCCAATCTCTGACATTCTTCTCTGATACTTTGAATTCGCTTGCTGTCACACAATTATTCGCCTTCTTGCACATACAACTTATAGTTTAAAGTGCACTGTGTATTTGTTGTCCTTCCTTGGTGCCATATTGAAAATATGTGGAGGGGTCCTAGCTGAACTTTCGGGTATTTACAGTGTGCGTGATTAGAATGTTCTGTCCGTGCTCTGAAAGTTAAAGTCGACTTTTACACGTGATACAAGAAAAATTCAAGATTTTGATTTTTACAGGCGTATATACCGTTAATGTATACATTGAGAGATTGCAAAGACAATCTGGACTAATTTTCCTGTCGCCTTGCTTTGGAGAGCTATGAATATCCTGTGAAGAGTATATCTCTCAGATATCAATTCCCATTTCACAATCCATATTTCAGGAGGCAGTCCAACCCATCACCCAAGGTGACCAAGGCAGATGATTAGGCTCAGGTAACTGAGATTACCCAGAAAGAGAAAAAAAAAGGACACTGGATGAGATGTACGAACATAGACTATAACTGCAGAGGAAATAGATTCACTCACAAATGTAATGCTGTGATAATACTACATTCCCTGTAAGAAACAAAAGCGACAAATAATTACGTTTTGGACTGTATGGTATATGTATCAAAATATGAATGAAAATGGGCTGCCATGCATTTTAACTCATTACATGCATTCCAAAAATTAGGGGAACAAAAAACAACATTCACAGCCTGCCAACTGTCATTCTCTTCTAAACAAGTTACTTCACAAAGCATCAATGATTCTTGGCCATGAGAATTAATTATTGCATGCATGGTTTTCCTGATACGAGAGCTCTAAGTATTAGAATTTATTAAAATTAATTAGCTACTATTGTCAAATCTTACCTTGCACACTCGAGCTATTCTTGGCACCAGGAGTTTGCCATTAAATTCATATTCAACAGATACTTCAGTGAAGAAAAAATAGACCTTATCATCACCACCATCCAAACTATTTTCACTCTCTCTTATTACATTTGAGTAGACAAAGCTTGGCTCTGCAGAAAAGAAACAAACAGAAACTTGGCAACAGGAAAACTATTTGAATATTCTGTGACTAAAAAGCCCTGACAGAAACACGAATCTCCATTAGGCTTGACCCAACAAAAATGGACTGATCTCGAGAAAGCATTGCATATACATTCAATTTTCTGGGTCAATTGAGTACCAGTCATGCACTGAAATATATTGCCATTTTTAAGAGTCTCTTAATCATCAACATATGTTCACTTTCTATGCATAGGGGAGATGGTGGTGTAGTGGTAATACCACTGGAGTAATCCAGAGGCCCATGCTAATGGTCTGGGGCACAGGTTCAAAACCCATCATGGCAGCAGGTGAAATTTAAATTCAATTAATTAATAATTTTTAATGAATTAAAAATCTGGAATTTAAAGACGGTCTCAGTAATGGAGTCATGAAGCGATCATCAATTATCCTAAAAGCCCATCTGCCTCACTTTTGTCCTTTAAGGAAGGAAATCAGCTGTCCTTACCTGGTCTGGCCTACATGTGACTACAGACCCACATCAATGTGGTTGACTCTTGACAGCTGAAATGACCTAGCAAGCCACTCAGTTGTCAAGGGCATTAGGGATGGGAAAAAATGTTGGCTGTGCCAGTGACGCCCACATCCCATGAAAGAAAAAATATTCTATGTATTCAAAAAAAAGTCCACATATACAACATCAAAACAATAACCTCATCAACCCTCTCTGTTACTTCAGTGAACTCAATCAAGTTAGTCAAACACAATATGTCTTCAAAAAACTCAGGCTTTCATTTATTAGTCCATACTTTTCTGAATGCCAACCAATTTTGTCCCAGATCATCTCTAACTTTCCCCTAATGTTGGCATTAGGCTGTCTGGCCTGTAGCTGCCAGATTTATCTCCTCTTCTTTTTTAACTGGTGTGTGATATTTGCAATCCACCTGTCTTCTGGCACCATCCTCATATCAAAGAAAGCGTGATAAGAGCCTCCATTATTTGGGACTCGCTGCCTATGAGGGTGGTGGAAGCAGAGATGATCAATGATTTCAGAAGGAAACTGGATGGGCACGAGGGAGACAAATTTGCAGGGGTACCGGAATAGAGCTGGAGAACGAGACTGACTGGATTGCTTTACAGGCAGCCTGCATAGATTCGATGGGTCAAATGGCCTCCTTCCAAGCTGTTATGTCTGGGTGGCTCTCAGAGAATTTGGACAGTTGTTCATAAAACCAAGGTTTAGGGACCCCAACATGTCCCCAGGGGCACTGCTGGAGCTTAACCAGATTACCAATGCAAAACTCTGATAAATTATTAGCTATTACGCACGATCACAGATCAGTTAGAGCAGGAGTTTATAGGGTAACCTGGAGCTGAATGGACAAATCCCAGTCCTCACTGATAGAACCTGGAGGGGTTGACCTATTATTGAGCCAGAATAGCTGATCAATTATCAGTGCCTTGGTTGAGGTATTGGATTACCAACTTTGCCACAAAAGGTTGATTTAGTTCTGAATTTCTATCTCTAGATATGTAATGTGTGAGCCATCTCAACCTCAAACAGACCCTACTCACCTCCTAGTCAGAAGGAGGATCACAAATGTTCTTTGGTAGGCAACTGACAAGCACAGGTTTAAGCACTTGCTAGCTGAACAGGAAACAGCAAAGGCTTCTAATGAACGCCATAGTGAGCAACAGAACTATGAAATGCTCACGCATTCAAGATATGGCAGCTTGGCTCAGTAGATAACACCCCTGCCTCTAACCCAGAAGACTATTTACTGGATCTCTTTATTCCCAAAACTTGAATGAATAAGCTAAGCCAATAAGCTTTACTGAGGGAATGCTGAATTGTCTGATATGCCATTCTAGAAATGAGACAAGATGTTAAACTAAGGTCCAAGCCGCCTGTTCATTAAAGACCCCATTCAAAGAACAGGCACTTCTGGCCAACATTCCTCCTTCTGCCATTGTGAATGTTGCTGGCTAGGCCAGTATTTACCGCCCATCTCTAATTACCCTTGAGAAGGTGGTGGTGAGCTGTCTTCTTGACCTGCTGCAGTCTATGGGGTGCAGCTACTCCCACTGTGATGTTAGGGACAGAGTTCCAGGATCTTGTCTCAGCAACGATGAAGGAATATTTGCAAGTCAGGATAATGCGTGACTTGGAAGAGAACTTGCAGGTGGTGGTGTTCCTGTGCCACTGTTGCCCTTGTCCTTCTAGGTGGTAGAGGTTGTGGATTTGGCAAGTGCTGTTGAATAAAGTTTGGCGAGTTGCTGCAGTGCATCTTATAGATGATACACAATGCAGCCACGGTGCACTGCTGGTAGAGGGAGTCAATGTTGAAGGTGGTGGATAGGGTACCAATCAAGCAGCAGCTTTGTCCTGAATGGTGCCGAGCTTCCCGAGTGCTGTAGCTGTACTCATCCAGGCAAGTGGAGAGTATTCCATCACACTCGTAGATGGTGGTTAAGCATTGGGGAATCAGGAGGTGAGTTACCCATTGCAGAATTCCCAGTCTCTGACCAGTTCTTGTAGTCACACAGTGTTTATGTGACTGGGCCATTTATGTTTCTGGTCAATAGTGACACCCAGGATGTTAATGGTGGGAGAATTCAGCAATGGTAATACCATTGAACGTTAAGGGGACATTCTCTTGTTGGAGAAACACAATATCAGATAAACTGGTCAGCCACCTGACTGTTATTTCAGAAATTCAGATGGTGCAGAATGGCAGTCACATTTCCCTACATTCATTGCACTTCACAAATAGCTCATTACAAGAAGTGTTTTGAAATGTCTTGACACGCTATGTGATCAAGTATTACTTGAGTTATGGAATACTACCATAAAAATATAGTAGGGTAATCAAAGGTTATCCAGGTTCACTGCTACCTGAACTGACTAAACTGTCAATATTAACATATGAGCATACAAATTAGGAGCAGCGAGCCTGCTGTGCCATTCACTAAGATCTGCCTGATCTGATTGTAACCTCAACTCCACATTCCCGCCTACCCAATAACCTTTCACCCCCTTGCTCATCAAGAACCTATCTACCTTTGCCTTAAAAATATTCAAAGACTCTGCTTCCACCGCCTTTTGAAGAAGACAGTTCCAAAGACTCACGACCCTCAGAGAACAAATTTCTCCTCATCTCTGTCTTAAATGGACAGCCCCTTATTTGAAATAGTGACCCCACAAGAGGAAACATCCTTTCCACATCCACCCTGTCAAGACCCATCAGGATCTTATATGTTTTAATCAAGTCACCTCTTACTCTTCTAAACTCCAGCCTAACCTGTCCAACCTTTCCTCGTAAAACAACCCACCCATTCCAAGTATTAGTGTTGTAAACACTCTCTGCACTCGCACATTCAACTCCCAGAAAGAAAGCACCAAAATACGTTCATATCAATCATCTTTTTGACTTGTCCATGCCTCACTGTATGCATGTTTTGCTCAGATAATAGGACTACAATATTAAATTAACAATGTTTCTAAGGCCTCAAATCGTCCTATTTATTTTACAATGAGTGCAGGAGCTTTGGAACGGATACCACAAATTATATCAATTCTGCATCACATCCGGTTATAAAGTAAGACTGCGAAGAGGGATCATTGAATTCCATCTGTGTGCCACACTGAACTTGGATCCTGATATGAAAATATCTTTGTTTTACAGTTGGAGTTTCTGATACTAGTTTTTTTTTTAGTTTCCTTGTTCAAAGTTGGCACTTATTTGGATTTTAACAGCACTGATTGTTTCATTTTTCTTTCTTTCACAAAAACCAAACTGCATTTCTACAACACCTTTCACAACCTCAGGATTTCACAAAGAGCTTCACAACAACCGAAGTACTTTTCAAATATATTCACTGTTGCAATGTAGAAAGTGCTGCAGCCAATTGGCACACGACATGGTACCACAAACAGCAATGAAATAAATGAGCAGATCAAATGTTTTAGTGTCGGTTAAAGGATGAATGTTAGCTCCTTCGGTATTAAAATATCTCAAAAGATGATCCAAAACCAAGATTGGAATCTAGAACTGTAATACACTTACCATTTAACCAGGGTATTGCATACTCTGTCCTTAAGTGGCTCCGAAGGATGACCGTCTCACTTCCCAGGAAATTGTATACTGTTCCTGAGTAAAGCTCACCATCTGAAATGTGCAATAAAGTGGCCCACTTACTATAAAACAGCTGAACATTTCAACTATATGTGCGCAGACAACATATATGGATGGGATACATTTTTTAAAAATCAATTAATCTGTATTGCTCTGCTTTTCACTTCAAACTGTAGGATATCATTCACAAATCCCTTCATTGTATTCTCATTCTCAATTGAACTATTATGGGGAGTATGGAGATGTCAAGTAGTGAAGAACCATTTCCCCATGTGGTTGGGGAGGAGAATATGGACAGACACTGGAGATTGTCTGAACTTCTTTCAATTTTCTTGATTTTTTTTTTAATTTTGCTTTTCTCTCCAATTGATATACTTCTGTTCATGGTGGTGAAAGATATCAGTATTATTGATCCTACATTAGCAATCATTTAAGACTCCCTAATTAAAAGTAAAGCTCCATTCACTCTACCTTGGCAATGTGAACCTCAGTAGAGTATCTTATACTGCAGCTCTGTGAGTCCCTGTATTACACTGGCCAGCCTTGTAGTCTCAGAAAATTTGGTTGTGCTGTGGGTAGTATTGAGCCGAACTCAACAAGACGTGGCTGTGATCAACCATACTAATTTCACATGGAAACGGACAGTCAGAGGGAGGGAGGGAGACTTCCACTGTTTTTTTAAAAAAAAAATCTCCCCCAAAGCAATTAGCATTACTATCGGAACATAACAATTAGGAGCAGGAGTAGGCCATTTGGCCCTTTGAGCCTGCTCCGCCATTCATTATGATCATGGTTGATCATCCGACTCAGTAACCTGTTCCCGCTTTCGCCCCATACCCTTTGATCCCTTTAGACCCAAGAGCTATATTTAACGCCTTCTTGAAAACACACAATGTTTTGGCCTCAGCTGCTTTCTGTGGTAGCGAATTCCACAGGCTCTCCACACTCTGGGTGAAGAAATTTCTCCTCATCTCAGTCCTGAAAGGTTTACCCCATATCCTTAGACTATGACCCCTGGTTCTGGACTCCCCCACCATTGGGAACATCCTTCCTGCATCTACCCTGTCAAGTCCTGTTAGAATTTTATAGCTTTCTATGAGATCCCCTGCATATGGTGAGCCTGAATGGTACCGGTGGTCTTTTCTTACCTTCACATATGTTGAATGACTTTGATCACATCAATCTGGCTAGATTCAAGCCCAGTTATACAGGAGAAAGATCATTGTGCTAATTTACTATGACACCCTGTCCCCATAGAGATAAATAATGTAAAAAGGAAATACAAATGATTTTCCTCTAGATTATAAGAGTTTGTTACTGAGTGGCAAGCAAGAAACATACAATTGGTTACTTACCAACCATTACTGAAGTGTATCTTTGAGCAGGATCAAATGGACACTTTCCTTTACCTTCTTCATTTTTGCCATGCAGAGTAAAATTCTTAACTGACTATGAGTGAAAAATAAATGGCCAAATTAAGTTGAGTTTAATTCAGTCGAACAAACTGAAAAATATTTTACCAATATTAAGCATCCATACTTACAAGGTAATCACAAGTTGGTTGAAATGCATAAGTCCCACACACATAGAGGTTTTCATCATTAAATTCATGCAAGATGCGTATGTAGTTCAGACATTCAGTCTGTAGTAAAATAATAAATGTGTTGAAATAATGCAAACTATAAACCCATTCCTATAACAAGGTCAACAGATCGATATGATTTACAGTCGACACATTTACAGTTACGAGCCCCGAAGTTCAACAGGGGTTGTTGGTCTCCATAACTTCACCAGGATACCAGGCAGAACCAAAGGAAACCTGCAAGAACAGCTAACCACGACCATTTACGCCCTTTCTCAGCAGGTTCTGCCAGAATCACTTCACTTTAACAAAAAAAAAAAAAGAGGTCAAATCAAAATTTACCTTGCGGGATTTTCCTTTCGCTGCACATTGCATTTGTTTTTCTGGAGAGACTTTCCAGTATGCCTGAAAGAAGAACAGACACAACTTGATTCATAGATGTTGGAAATAAATGCTTTCCTGTGAATACAGCAACATGAATGGCAGCAGTAATGTATGATTCAGACAACTGCAGTAGGAAATAAAAATGCTAACAGGGCACTGCTATAAAATGCTGGGATAAAGGGGAAATTACGCATTCATCTTAAGCACCATTTTATATTAGAGAAAAATCTACAGCCACAGATATGTGGCTTCCCTCATTCGAATGGAGATATCAAGAGTGTACATAAATGTTGATTTATGTGGCATATACTTACTAACAACTAAAGAAATGTCTGTGGTATATGCTTACCAATAGTTATGTAGCACATAAAGCATGTACATTTTATCAAAAGTGATGTGGCAGAAATGTGCACTCTTCTTTTCACCCTACCCCTGCCAATCCCCCATAGTTAATTAAGCACTGGCCACAAGCTGACCAGGAAAATTGCTGCACCACCGTAAGGCCATTTTTATACGAAGAAATGATGAAATTTGCGTACCTACAATGACTTTGGCATTCAGATTATTATTAATTGACTGTTAGTAGAAGACAGACCAGGTAAAAATAGAAAGACTGTTTTCAGAAGAGAGAGGGACAATACAGACATATCAGGGAGGAGTGTGAAATATTAGATTAAATTAATATAGTAAGAGAGGAAGTATTAGGGGTTTAACATTTTTGAAAGTGGATAAATCCTCAGGCCCTAACAAAATATACCCTAGGTTGTTAAGGGGAGCAAGAGAAGAAATAGTGGAGGCTCTGACCATTATTTTCCAATCCTCTCTGGCTACAGGTGTAGTGCCAGAGGACTGTACCATTGTTTAAAAAGGGAGAAAGGGATGGTCCAACTAATTACAGGTCAGTCAGCCGAACCCGAGTGGAGCAAAAATTATTGGAAAAAATTCTGAGAGACAGGATAGATCTTCATTTATAAAGAGATAGATTAATCAAAGACAGTCAGCATGGATTTGTTAAGGGATGGTCATGTCTGGTGAACATGACTGAATTTGTTTTAAGGAGTTAACAAGGAGGGTCAATGAGGTTGGTGCATTTGATGTAGTCTATATGGATTTTAGCAAAGCTTCTGATAAGGTCCCACATGGCAGGCTGGTCACGAAAGAGAAAGTCCATGGGATCCAAGGCAAAATGGCAAGCTGGATCCAAAATTGGTTCAGAGGTAGGAGGCAAAGGGTAATGGTCGATGGGTGTTTTGTGACTGAAGGGCTGTTTCCAGTGGGGTTCCGCAGAGGTACGAACTAGGTTCTTTGCTGTTCGTGGTATTTATCAATGATCTGAACTTGAATGTAGGGGATATGATTAAGGAGTCTGTAGACAATACAAAAATTGGCCATATGGTTGATATGAAAATGAAAGCTGTAGAATGCAGGAAGATATTAATGGACTATGTCAGGTGGGTGGAACAGCGACAAATGGAGTTCAATACAGAGAAGTGTGAGGTAATGCATTTGGGGAGGGCTAACAAAGGCAAGGGAATACACAATAAATGGTAAGTTACTTAGAAGTATATAGGGACCCTGGAGTGGACGTCCACAGATTCCTGAAGGTGGCTAGACAGATAGATAAGGTGGTCAAGAAAGCAGACAGAATACTTGGATAAAAGCAAAATACTGCGGATGCTGGAAATATGAAATAAAAACAAGAAATGCTGGAACCACTCAGCAGGTCTGGCAGCATCTGTGGAAAGAGAAGCAGAGTTAACGTTTCGGGTCAGTGACCCTTCTTCGGAACAGAATACTTGCCTTGATTAGCTGAAGCACAAAATATAAGAACTGGCAGTCTTTGCTAGAGCTGTATCAAACACTAGTTAGGCCACAGCTGGAGTATTGCATGCAGTTCTGGTCACCACACTATAGGAAAGATGCGACTGCACTAGAGAGGATACAGAGGAGATTTACGAGAATGTTGCCTGGACTGGGGAATTTTAGTTATGAGGAAAGATTGGATAGGCTAGCATTGTTTTCTTTGGAACAGAGGAGGCTGAGGGAAGACCTAATTAAGGTACTTAAAATTCATGAGTGGTCTAGATAGGAAGGCCCTATTCCCCTTGGTTGAGTGGTCCATAAGCAGGGGAATAGATTTAGGGTAAGAGATAAGAGTTTTAGAGGGGATTCGAGGGAGAATTCTGTCAGTCATTCAGAGGGTGGTAGGGATCTGGAACTCACTGCCTGAAAGGCTGGTAGAGACAGAAACCCTCATAACATTTCTACAGTAGTTGAATATACACTTAAAATGCCATAATCTACAAGAGCCATAAAGGGGGATCAGGCTGGATGGTGACTTTTTTGGCCAGCATAGACACGATGGGCTGAATGGTCTCCTTCCATGTTGTAAATGTCTATGATTCTATCACTTGCATTCATAAAGCACCTTTCATGACCACCAGAAATCTCAAAGTGCTTTACAGCCAATGAAGTACTTTTGAAATGTAGTCACTGTTGTAATGTTGGAAACATGGCAGCCAACTTGTGCACAGCAAACTCCCACAAATAGCAATGTGATAATGATCAGGTAATCTGTTTTTTTTTTGTGATGCTAAATTAGGGATAAATATCCAGGATACCGGGGATAACTCCCTTGCTCTTCTTCAAAGTAGCGCCGTGGGATCTTTTACATCCATCTGAGAAGGCAGACGAGGCCTTTGTTTAACATTTCATTCAAAAGATGGCACCTCTGACAGTACAGCACTCCATTGGCGTGTCAGCCTTGAGTGTGTACTCAAGTTCCAGGGTGTGTAAGATCATTAACACTGAACTTTCTTAAGACCTATTAAAAAGGAATGATACTGGACGGACCACCCGGCATCGACCTAGACACCGGAAACGACAATGGCAAACCCAGCCCTATCAACCCTGCAAAGTCCCCCTGACTAATATCTGGGGCCTTGTGCCAAAGTTGGGAGAGCTGTCCCACAGACTAGTCAAGCAACAGCCTGACATAGTTATACTCACGGAATCATAGCTAACAGACAATGTCCCAGACTCTGCCATCACCATCCCCGGGTATGTCCTGTCCCACCAGCAGGACAGACCCAGCAGAGGTGGCAGCACAGTGGTATAAAGTCAGGAGAGAGTTGCCCTGGGAGTCCTCAACATCGACTCTGGACCCCATGAAGTCTCATGGCATCAGATCAAACATGGACAAGGAAACCTCCTGCGGATTACCACCTACCGCCCTCCCTCAGCTGATGAGTCAGTACTCCTCCATGTTGAACACCACTTGGAGGAAGCACTGAGGGTGGCAAGGGCACAGAATGTATTCTGGGTGGGGGACTTCAATGTCCATCACCAAGAGTGGCTCGGTAGCACCACTACTGACAGAACTGGCCAAGTCCTAAAGGACATATCTGCTAGACTGGGTATGCGGCAGGTGGTGAGGGAACCAACAAGAGGGGAAAACATACTTGACTTCGTCTTCACCAAACTGCCTGCCGCAGATGCAACTGTCCATGACAGTATTCATAGGAGTGACCACCGCACAGTCCTTGTGGAGACGAAGTCTCGCCTTCACATTGAGGATACCCTCCATCGTGTTGTGTGGCACTACCACCGTGCTAAATGGGATAGATTCCGAACAGATCTAGCAATGCAAAAGTGGGCATCCATGAGGTGCTGTGGGCCATCAGCAGCAGCAGAATTGTACTCAACCACAATCTGTAACCTCATGGCCCGGCATGTCCCCCACTCTACCATTACCATCAAGCCAGGATACCAACCCTGGTTCAATGAAGAGTGCAGGAGGGCATGCCAGGAGCAGCACCAGGCATACCTCAAAATGAGGTGTCAACCTTGTTAAGGTAAAACACAGGACTATCTGCGTACCAAACTGCATAAGCAGCATGCGATAGACAGAGCTAAACGATCCCATAACCAATGGATCAGATCTAAGCTCTGCAGTCCTGCCACATCCAGCCGTGAATGGTGGTGGACAATTAAACAACTAACTGGAGGAGGTGGCTCCACAAATATCCCCATCCTCAATGATGGGGGAGCCCAGCACATCAGTGCGAAAGATAAGGCTGAAGCATTTGCAACAATCTTCAGCCAGAAGTGCCGAGTTGATGATCCATCTCGGCCTCCTCCTGAAGTCCCCAGCATCACAGATGCCAGACTTCAGCCAATTCGATTCACTCTGCGTGATATCAAGAAACGACTGAAGGCACTGGATACTGCAAAGGCTATGGGCCCTGACAATATTCCAGCAATAGTACTGAAGACCTGTGCTCCAGAACTTGCTGCACCCCTAGCCAAGCTGTTCCAGTACAGCTACAACACTGGCATCTACCCTGCAATGTGGACAATTGCCCACGTATGTCCTGTATACAAAAAGCAGGACAAGTCCAACCCGGCCAATTACTGTCCCATCAGCCTACTCTCAATCATCAGTAAAGTGATGGAAGGTGTCATCAACAGTGCCATCAAGCGGCACTTGCTTAGCAATAACCTGCTCAGTGACGCTCAGTTTGGGTTCCACCAGGGCCACTCATCTGCTGACCTCATTACAGCCTTGGTTCAAACATGGACAAAAGAACTGAACTCAAGAGGTGAGGTGAGAGTAACTGCCCTTGACATCAAGGCAGCATTTGACCGAGTATGGCATCAAGGAGCCCTAGCAAAACTGAGGTCAATGGGAATCAGGGGAAATACCCTCCGCTGGTTGGAGTCATACCTAGCGCAAAAGAAGATGGTTGTGGGTTTTGGAAGTCAATCATCTGAGCTCCAGGACATCACTACAGGAGTTCCTCAGGGTCGTGTCCTCGGCCCAACCATTTTCAGCTGCTTCATCAATGACCTTCCTTCAATCATAAGGTCAGAAGTGGGGATGTTCGCTGATGATTGCACAATGTTCAGCACCATTCGCGACTCCTCAGATACTGAAGCAGTCCATGTAGAAATGCAGCAAGACCTGGACAATATCCAGGCTTGGGCTGATAAGTGGCAAGTAACATTCACGCCACACAAGTGCCATGCAACGACCATCTCCAACAAGAGAGAATCTAACCATCTCCCCTTGACATTCAATGGCATTACCATCACTGAATCCCCCACTATCAACATCCTAGGGGCCACCATTGACCAGAAACTGAACTGGAGTAGCTACATAAATACCGTGGCTACAAGAGCAGGTCAGAGGCTCGAAAACATGAGGGGAGTAACTCACCTCCTGACTCCCCAATCCCTGTTCACCATCTACAAGGCACAAGTAAGGAGTGTGATGGAATACTCTCCACTTGCCTGGATGGGTGCAGCTCCAACAACATTCAAGAAGCTCGACACTATCCAGGACAAAGCAGCCCGCTTGATTGGTACCCCATCTACAAACATTCACTCCCTCCATCACCAACGCACAGTGGCAGCAGTGTGTACCATCTACAAGATGCACTGCAGCAATGCACCAAGGCTCCTTAGACAGCACCTTCCAAACCCACGACCTCTACCAACTAGAAGGACAAGGGCAGCAAATACATGGGAACACCACCACCTGCAAGTTCCCCTCCAAGTCACACACCATCCTGACTTGGAACTACATTGCCGTTCCTTCACTGTCGCTGGGTCAAAATTCTGAAACTCCCTTCCTAACCGCACTGTGGGTATACCTACCCCACATGGACTGCAGTGGTTCAAGAAGGCAGCTCACCACCACCTTCTCAAGGGCAATTAGGGATGGGCAATAAATGCTGGCCTGGCCAGCAACGCCCACATCCCATGAATGAATAAAAAAAACCTCTTTTGAAGTATAGTGAGGTAGGAAAATTTAGAAATAGGGCACAATATAAATTGATGTCAAGGTAGAAGGATCATGGGAGAGCATGTCAGGCTTTAAAACACTTGCAGCTACTTGCAGAAACTTCAAATTGCTTGTGTAAGCTACAGAGCAGATGTGCTGGAGACTCTCTGAGATAAGAGATTGCAGGACGTAGCAGCTCCAAGTAAGAGGAAGCAGAACAATGGTGAATACAGAGAACCTTACATGATCATGTTCAGGCTAATACAGTTTACCTGGAATGTACGTTATCAGTCAAGAAAAGCATGCACAGGGCATGACCACGACGAAGATGAGCATGATTGGGCACTGGCAAGAACTAATTAGATAAGTGCCAGGATAAAGGAGACCCTCCCGATCAAGCCCGCATGGTGAAGAACCAGAGACCAGAATACGAGAGACAGAAAGAGAATGAAGCCTGAAGACCGAATACCAAAGCGGCACGAGCCTGCTCTTCCATCCAGACTTAATACGGGTAATATAGCCCGTGTTAAGCTGTAAATCGCTGCCAGAGTTTATTGCTGTAATGTGCCTGAAAGTTAATATATTTGTTCTGATTTTGCCTCAGTGAAATAGTTTCCCAACTGAACTTAGTTGCCACATACATTCCTGCACCAGTAAAGGGGACAAACCTCACAAAATTACAGGTGGAACTTGAACCCACAACCTCTGACTCAGAGGTAATTGTTCTACCAATTGAGTCACAGCTGATAGCAATAATTGAAAATACATAGACCAATAATGAATGCAGATGCTAACCAGTAAAAAAGTTGAAATTCAGTATTACAAATATGAGAATCTAAAACAATTTGCAAAGGAAACTACATTAAAATTGGGATAATAGGCTAGACGTAGCACCTTAGGGAGTGACCTTTTAAAACTATTAAGGGGTTTGACGGGTAGGCACGGAGAGAATGCTTTCACTTGCGGGGAAATCCAAAGCTAGGGATCATAAATATAAGACAGACACTACTAAATCCAATAGGGAATTTAGGAGAAACTTCTTTACCCAGAGAGTAATTAGAATGTGGACTTGCTACCACAACGAGTAGCTGAGGTGAATGGTAGAGCTGCATATAAGAGGGAACTAGACAAGTACATGAGGCAGAAAGGAATAGAAAGATATAGCGATAGGGTTAGATGAAGTAAAGTGACAGCTCACGTGGTGCATAATCACTGGCAGAGACCAGTTGGACAGAGTGGCTGTTTCTGTGCTGTAAATTCTATGTAATATTAGGCACCTCCATGTATGTACTCCCCAGAAGAACTCACTAACTATTAAAGTTATCAGATTGAAAGTAGAAAAGTTACCAGACCCACAATGCATGCCAAAATGGAAGGAGGCTGCAGAGAAGAAAAGAGAGCACAAACCATAATTTTACAAAAATGTTTGAGAGCAGAAATTGTGTCAGACAACTGAAGAGTGGTGAATAACACACCCTTGTTCGAAAAAAGGGAAAGTTATACAAGAAATATTAGGCCAATACTCTTAACTCCATTGTGGGTAAACTCCTAAATCCATAATATGAGATTTTATTAATTAATGATTGAAAACAATGGACCAATTGGGAACAGCCAGTGTGGATGTGTAGAAGAATAAAAGCAAAAGCTTCCGGTTGCTTGCCATTTCAACACTCCCCCTGCTCTTATGCTCACATCTCTGTCCTGGGATTGCTGCAGTGTTCCAGTGAACATCAACGCAAGCTCGAGGAACAGCATCTCATCTACCGATTAGGCACACTACAGCCTGCCGGACTGAACATTGAGTTCAATAATTTCAGAGCATGACAGCCCCCCATTTTACTTTCATTTTTAGTTATTTTTTCTTCCTTTTTTTTACATTTTTTACAATCTTTTTTTGCATTTATTTCATTTCATCTTAGTTTGTTCAGTTTGCTTACCCACTGTTTTTTTCAGGTTGTTTTTCTTCAGGTTTGCACTTGCTGCTGTTCAATATTCAGTGTATTCACACCTAATCTGTACTAATGCTTTGTCTTTCAACACACCATTAACATATTGTTTGCCTTTTCTCCGTGACCTTTTGGTCAGCTATGTGGCCTGGTCCAATCTGCACCTTCTCCTTTGTTATCTCTTGCCCCACCCCCACCTCACTTGTTTATAACCTGTGACTTTTCTAATATTTGTCAGTTCCGAAGAAGGGTCACTGACCCGAAACGTTAACTCTGCTTCTCTTTCCACAGATGCTGCCAGGCCTGCTGAGTGATTCCAGCATTTCTTGTGTTGGATGTGTAGAAGGCTATGCTGGATTAGTTTAATTGTTTTTTTTGAAGTAAATTGCAGCATGCACAGCAATGTATACTGCATACATACAGACATTTGCTGAGGTGCCACAAAAGAGATTTGCTATGAAAATTATGACATATGGCATTAAAGGAAATTAAGCCACATGGACAGAAGGCCGATTGGAGGACAGAAATCAAAGAATGAGGTTAAATGCGTGTTTTTAGGTCTGGCACAATGTGGACGGTGGTGTTCCCATCAGAGTCTGTGCTGGGACCTTACTTGTATTCTATTCATATTAATGATTTGGGCATAGGCGGAAGAGGAGTATCCAAGTTGCCTGACGAAACAAAATTAAAGTCTGGCAAACCATGAAGAATGCAGATCTTGCAGGACAACATCAACCAGTTAGCAAAGATTGGTGACAGATACAATTCAATACATAAGAATGTGAAATCATACATTCTGGGAAAAAGAACAGTGGAAGTAGTATATGCAAACAGTAATTCTCAATGGAATAAGAGATCTAGGGATGGAACTACATAGATCTTTAAAAGTGGGAGCGTATGTAGAACAGTCACATGAGTAATCACCAGATAGTCATTAGGAGCATACTTTTTATTGCTCTCTGAACAAGTTTATAAAGCTGACAATCAATAACAAAACTGACTGGATGATGTACCCGAACACTACTGAGTTGCATGGAATTGTACACACGTCAATACATTAAGAGAGAAGAAACATTTGGGAGCTGGGAGAGGATGGGCAGGTATATGTATCAGCAGATATAATGGCTTTTTGAATATCAAAAAAATATTTTTAAAAAGTTACCTCATGTTTTTTACATGAAATGTCAGTCATTTTCACAGCAAAAATGGCTTCCAGGGCACCTACATACAGTACCCCTCTATCTTCATTCAGCAACAGCGTTGAATAGTTTGATACTCCAGTTTCAGAAAACTTGGCCAAAGATACTTCTGTAAATGATAATGAAAATAAAAGTTATTAGCAATCTTAAGAAAAAAGGCGGCTTTAAAATTAACATCGAGCACCATGTTTGAATCGACCGGAGAACCAGGTGATACTGTGGATTAGTACACCAACCTTTGGCATCTGGGGCATGGGTTCAAATGTGATCCAGTCCAGAATGATTGGTTAACAGTCTCTTTCCTTTGTCATCTGTACATGAAATAAACTTGGCCAGTCTCAGCCTGGTTCCTGTCCATAGTTCATCTTACATTAAAAGAGGGCATAAGGATGGCTAGTGTGGAAATGGAAGCCTTCAGACTGGTGTAGTATAAAATAGTTTTCTAAGAGTGGGATTAATATTTATTCTGCAGCTGACTGTGCTATACTTGATCTGAGGAATTGTTCTATCCCCTAGCACCAACAACCCTTAATCATATCTGCAATATATTTTAAGCAAATTATTAAAGTTAATTGAGTTTTAAATAAAAAAGAATTTTTATACGTTGAAGCGCCCTTTCAGTTATAACCATCCATTACAGGCTGCTGCTCCTTTCAAGCTGGAGGGCTTCTGATTGGCCCTCCAGCTTCGAAAGCCCACCCACTGCCCTTAATTCGATAGGGAACCTGTCTCCAAGCCAATTTAGGGGGTGCCCCTGTGAAAACCCCAAAGGGTGACTTTTCCCCCACCACCCCCAACTCCTGTTCCCTGCCCCCCGAAGTGAAAATTCAGTATACTATGGATTCACTGAGAACTAGTTCCTGATGTGCTGCAATGCTGAAGGTGATGTTTAAATGGGATTGATGGCAAATAGAGTCACTCTCATCTTTACACCCAAGGAACTAATAGTTTCAGACCTATCAAATTTCTAGACCAGAATCTTTGAGGACCTGACTTCTTGTTCTTCGTGCAATCCATTAAAAAAGTTAAATTCCAGTTAAATGATGAAATTGTTTGTGGCAGGCAGTTTAAAGACTTCTACTCCACTCTGGATAATCGAACAGTTATTAATTATCTTCTTCATTTCCAAATGAGTAAAGATGTTAGCGTATCTGATATTGTGGGTGCAATCAAATTCTGATGAGGTCATGTCAACTGCATCAAGAATAACTTCATAATCAATTTTATGATCTAACACCTACATATAAAAATTGCATTCGCTGGTTCTAAACAATTTCTCGGTAATCCTCAATTCATTCATTTGCAGCCCAAATGAGAACGACCTCACCAACCTCGTTGTACGAGACTGCACCTACACACTGACCTAGTTCTACAGCACAGCATCTACACACCCACCTCAATGTAGAGTGCTGCACCTACAGATGGCACTAAAGATGCTAGGTCTGACTTTAATTCTGTGCAAGTGGATAGGTTTTGAATGGGTTAAAATTGGGCCTATAATTTATTCATGGTATAAAGTAAGTACTTCAGGTTCAGAAATTGTACATTGCAACCATGTGAAAATGCTGTCTACAGTATAGTGTACTTGTACCAGGCTGGTTGATAGGCCAGAGGTGGAAGGAGAGGGAAAAATCATATGTGACATTACCACTTACAAATTAGGAGCTCATTCTTTGCCAACGATGCAACTTCAGAATGATTTCTTTCGAATATTTCATTATGGGGAAGCAGGCTTATTCCAATTTGATTTGCTCTTTTAGAACTGCAGTGATGTTGGAGATTTTGGAGTGTCTTTTTTGGACCTTCAATTCAGATGCTTGTGTTTTTTTTTACAATTTTAAATAGGAACAAAGAAACGTATTGAGGCCATTCAGTTCCTCGAGTCTGTTCTGCAATTCAATTAGATCATGGCTGATCTGTATCTCAACTATACATATCTGCTTTCGTTGCATAACCATTAATACCCTTGGCTTAACAAAAAAAGGAATCAATCAATATCCGTTTTGAAATTTTCATTTGGCCTTGCCTCAACAATCGTGTGTGTGTGTGTACGGGGGGGGGGGAAAGAGGGTGGTAGAAGTGTACCACATTTCCACTGCCCTTTGTGTGAAGAAATGTTTCTTATCACCCCTAAACAGCCTAGTTCTAATGTTAAGGTCATGCTCCTTTATTCTGGGCTTGGCCACCGAATAGTTTCTCTTTACCCTATTGACTCCTTTAGTTATCTTAAAACCCCTCAGTTAGATTACCTCTTAATCTCTATCCTCAAGGGAATATAAATCTAGTCTATGCAACCCATCTTCCTGATTAAAGTCCAGGTATCATTCTGGTGAACCTAAGCTCCAAGGGAAATATATCCTTCCTGAGGTGTGATGCCCTGAACTGAATGCCACACTCTAAACGGAGGATAACTAGAGTTTATATAACTGTAACATATAGCTATTTTGCATTCCAGCCCAACATAAAAGCCAATGCTCTATTGACCTTTTTAATTATTTTTGGATGGTCACTAGTGATTTCTGCACCCCTAAATCTTTCAGCTCCTCCAGAGCTTCCAGCTTCTCACCATTTATAAAATACTCCGATCTATCTTTCTTGGGTCCAAGGTGGATGATCTCACATTTCCCCACATTGAACCCCATGCAACAGTTACTGTATAGCAACAGATCTTGCATGCAGTTCCCATTTGTTGTAGATTTGTGGCAATTTCTAACTCATCTCATCCACTAAAATTCTAAATAAAGTGCAGATCACAGTGCAGACTGTCAAACTACTCATCAGTAGCACTTCCCTTTATAAAAATTACTCTAGCGTTCAGCTACAAACCCCTATCTATGCAATTTCCTCAAGGTCTACAACCCTCAGAGAAATCAGTGCTCCTCCAATTTTTCTACTCATTCATTCATGGGATGTGGGTGTCACTGGGAAGGCCAGCATTTGTTGTCCATCCCTAATTGCCCTCGAGAAGGTGGTAGTGAGCTGCCTTCTTGAACTGCTGCAATCCATCTGGTGCGGGTGCACCCACAGTGCTGTATGAGAGGGAGTTTCAGGATTTTGATTCAGCGACAGCGAAGGAAAGGCAAAATACTTCCAAGTCAGGATGGTGTATGGGTTGGAGGGGAACTTGCAGGTGGTGGTGTTCCCATGCGTCTGCTGTCCTTGCCCTTCCAGGTGGTAGAGGTCATGGGTTTGGAAGGTGCCATCGAATGAGGCATGGAGAGTTGCTGCAGTGCATCGTGTATATGGTACACACTGCTGCCACTGTGTGTCGGTGGTGCAGGGAGTGAATGTTTAAGGTGGCGGATGGGGTGCCGATCAAGCAGGCTGCTTTCTAACCTCTTGAGCATCCCCGATTTTAATTGCTTCAACAATGGGACAGTTAACTATATTAAAATTGCTATATAAATGAAAGTTGTTATTGTTTAAATTTCACCTTTTTAAAAATCTGACCGATAGACTTGAATTGTATCATGTCTGTCAGTAAAGTCCCCAAACACAACAAACCTTTGAAGTGAAGTCACTATTACCATAGAAACCCGCTATATATGCCTACATAACAAAAATTAAAAATGATGTTTTAAACATTTTGTAAACTAAAGTAACAATTTCAGTAAGCTGATTTTACAATTTTTAAACAGTTGTTTTAAAAGATTATATTGTGAGAACACATAAAAATACTAGATTTCTTGCTGCCAAAATGCATATTCATGAGTTCAAAAAACTGACAACCATACTAGCCTATTGGAAGAACCGTTAAATATTGAAGGTCAAAGATATTTAGCAGTGGTGGACCAGAGAATCTGTATCATGGACAGTAGAGCAGATTGGCTACAGGCTCATCTCTCCTGTGTGGAACATAGATGCAAGAAGCCAATTAAAACAAGTCAGCCACATGCTGTAGCGAGTAGCATACAGTGAGATGTGACCTAGGTCTGGCTACCTTTAGTGGAAGGCAGGTCGTCATTACAAGTCCTGACTGCAGTATGATGATTCAGTTTGCCGTGTTCCCAAATTCACTCCTCGACATAGAAGGACGGATTCAGAGAATGCAGTCACAGAATTCACAACTCTGGCATTCTGGCCACGAGTCTTCCCAGATATTGGGAGAAAAGATCCATTCAGGCCAGTAATGTAGAAACCTATTTACTGGCCTGTACAAGTAGGCTGACCTCCACCTTACTAATGACCAGGACATAATGCACCAACAAGTGGCACCAACAATTAGCATTTACTTCTGCACTGGCAGGGAGCAAGATCACCTCCAGAGGCACAAAGACGATGGGCCGAATGGCCTCCTTCTGTGCCATAAATCTTTCCAGTTTTCATGTTTAAAAAAATCATATCACAAGGGATGTGATCATATATATTACAAGACAGCCTCAGGACAAAAAAACAAAATACAAAAGGAAGTGGATAGTTGTTATTTCAGCTGCATTTTCAATGGGGGCAGCACCAAAACTATGAGGGAGCATGAACAGTTAATAGATTATTCCATATAATAGAAGCAAGTCTCAAAATTGAATACAAATCAGTAGTGGCACTGAACAGCTGGGCACCTCGAGAAGAGATTTATGACAGAAAAAAGGCAGTTACAAGGAAAGAAAGACCTGGCTGCACCAGTAACTTCCATCTAAATGAAAAGGAGAAAAGAAAACCTATTTAAATTGTCTATAACTAGGAACTCGTGATGCTTTACTTTCAAAAGTAACAATTTAATCATTTAAAAAAAAAAGAATGCCCCAATCTCTATGGAAACAACAGGAGAGCACTAACTTGATTTAACTGTGACATTGCAGAAAAAAAATCTCTCCTCAGCGAAAGAATCCTGTACCAGGCACAGATTTTTGCTTTTTGTTCTCATCTGATTGAAATACCAAGTTTTGTATGTGCTCTTTCTGCCACAGCTGTGTTTCTTTTAACAATGTAAATGGTTGCTTTAATTTGTTGCCTAGCAGCATTTAGACACGTTCACAGAAACACACACTGGCTTTATGCAGAATGCCTCCAGGTCAGAGGAAAGGACAAGGAGAAAGTTCAGGCTAAAATCATAGTCCAAGCCCTGTGTGATATAACTGTCCAAGGAGTAGCAATATAGAAGATTTTTTTTCCCAGCTGTGTGCATTCTTAAATTTAAAAACCTATTTAAAGCAATATACATTTTCCCCAAAAAAGCACCATGATCAACAACTTATATTTATAAAGTGCCTTTAATGCAATAAAACGTCCACAAGGCACTTTACAGAAGCATTACAAAACTAAGTATGACACAGAGCCACAAAAGGAGATATCAGGTCAGATGACCACAAGCTTACTCAAAGAGGTAGGTTTTAAGGAGCTCCTTAAAAGAGGAAAGCGAGGTGGAGAGGCAGAGAGGTGTAGGGAGGGTCTTCCAGAGCTTGGCACCGAGGCAAAACTAAGGCATGGTCACTAATGGTGGAGGGATTAAAGTCAGGGATGCACAAGAGGCCAGAGTTAGAGGAGCGCAGATATCTTGGAGGGTTGTCAGACTGGAGGAGATTACAGAGATAGGGAGGGTTGAGGCGATGGAGGGATTTGAAAACAAGGATGAGAATTTGAAAATCAAGGTGTTGTTTGACTGGGGGCCATTATAGGTCAGCGAGCAAAGGGGTGGTAGGGTAACGGGACACAGGAAGCAGAGTTTTGGATGACCTCAAGTGCACGGAGAGTAGAATATGGGAGACCAGCCAGGAGTGCGTTGGAAAAGTCAAAGGTGTTGGGGGGGGGGGGGGGGGGGGGCAAAGTCAGTTTATTTTTTATTTATTTATTTATTTAGAGATACAGCACTGAAACAGGCCCTTCAGCCCACCGAGTCTATGCCGACCAACAACCACCCATTTATACTAATCCTACATTAATCCCATATTCCCTACCACATCCCCACCATTCTCCTACCACCTACCTACACGAGAGGCAATTTACAATGGCCAATTTACCTATCAACCTGCAAGTCTTTGGCTGTGGGAGGAAACCGGAGCACCCGGCCGCAACCCACGCAGTCACAGGGAGAACTTGCAAACTCCGCACAGGCAGTACCCAGAACTGAACTTGAGTCGCTGGAGCTGTGAGGCTGCGGTGCTAACCACTGCGCCACTGTGCTGCCATAGTTGATGTTAGAGATGGAAATGGGTGGTCTTAGTGATGGAACGAATATGAGGTCAGAAGCTCATCTCGAGTTCAAATATGACACCAAGGTTGTGAACAGGCTGGCTAGGCTGGCTTAATCTCAGACTGTTCCCAGGAATAGGGATGGAGTTGGTAGCTAGAGAACATAGGAACATAACAGCAGGAGTAAGTCATTCAGCCCATCGAGCCTGCTCTGCCATTCAACACATTCATGGCTGATCATTCACTTCAATGCATTTTTCCCGCACTATCCGCATATCCCCTTATGTCATTGGTATTTAGAAATCTGTCAATCTCTACTTTTAAATATACTCAATGACGAAGCTTCCACAGCCGTCTGGGGTAGAGAATTCCAAAGATTCACAACCCTCTGAATAAAAGGAATTTCTCCTCATCTCTGTCCTAAGTGGCTTCCCTCTTATTTTGAAATTGTGTCCCCCAGTTCTAGACTTCCTAACCGGGGGAAACATCTTACCTACATCTACTCTGTCTATCCCTTTAAGTATTTTGTAGGTTTCAATGAGATCACCTCTCATTCTTCGAAACTCTAGAGAATACAGGCCCAGTTTCCCCAAACTCTCATGAGACAGTCCTACCATCTCAGGAACAAGTCTGGTGAACCTTCGTTGCACTCCCTCTACGGCAAAAATATCCTTCCTAAGGTAAGAGGACCAAAACTGCAGACAGTACTCCAGGTGCAGTCTAACCAAGGTTCTATACAATTGAAGCAATTAAGAAGGCTAATGGTATGTTAGTCTTTAGCGCAAGAGGATTTGAGTACAGGAGTAGTACTCCTGTACTCAAATCCTCTTGCGCTAAAGACTAACATACCATTAGCCTTCTTAATTGCTTGCTACACCTGCATGTCAGCTTTCAGTGATTTATTGACAAGGACACCCAGGTCCCTTTGTACATCTCCACTTTCTAATCTCTTACCATTTAAGAAATACCGTGCACATCTATTCCTCCTACCAAAGTGGATAACCTCACATTTTTCCACATTATATTCCCATCTGCCACATTCGTTCCCACTAAGTCTGTCCAAATCCCCTTTAAACCGCTTTGCATCTTCCTCACAGCACACATTCCCACCTAGTTTTGTGTCATCCGTGAACTTGGCAATATTACATTTGGTCCCCACATCCAAATTATTGATATATATTGTGAACAGCTGGGGTCCAAGTACTGATCCCTGCAGTACTCCACTAGTCACAATCTGCCAATGCGAGAATGACCCATTTATTCCTACGCTCTGTTTTCTGCCTGTTAACCAATCCCTCCTATCCCATGTGCTTTAATTTTACTAATCAACCTCCTGTGAGGTACCTTTATCAAAAGCCGTCTGGAAATCCAAGTATACTACATCCACCGACTCCCCTTTATCAATTCTGTTAGTAACATCCTTAGAAATCTCCAACAAGTTCATCAAACATGATTTCCCATTTATAAATCCATGTTGACTATGCCCTATCAGAACATTATTATCCAAGTGTCCATTTATCACCTCCTTTAGAAACAATTCTAGCATTTTCTCGACTACTGATGTATGGCTAGCAGGTCTGTAATTCCCTGTTTTCTCTCTCCCTCCCTTCTTTAATAGTGGGGTGATACTTGCTACCTTCCAATCTGCAGGAACCTTTCCAGAATCTATAGAATTTTGGAAGATGATCATCAATGCATCCACTATGTCCATAGATACTTCTTTCAACACTCTGACTTGTCGAATATCAGCTCCCGAGGACTTATCAACCTTCAGCCCCATTAATTTCTCCAATACAACCTTCTTACTAACACTAATTTCCTTCAATTCCTCATTCTCCCTAGTCCCTTGGATCTATAATTCTGGAAGATTTCTGAAATCTTCCTCAGTGAAGACAGACACAAAGTAATCATTTAGCTTCTCTGCCAATTCTCTATTCCCCAATATAAATTCTCCTGATTCTGCCTGTAATGGACCCACATTTGTCTTTGCAAAATGTTTCCTTTTTATGTATCTATAGAAGCTTTTACAGTCCATTTTTATGTTTTTTGCTAGTTTACATTCATATTCTGTGCTCCCTTTCTTGGTCCTCCTTTGCTGTATTCTAAAATTCTCCCAATCCTCAGGTTTACTACTATTTCTGGTAACTTTATAAGCCTTTTCTTTTAATCTTATACAATCCTTAACTTCCTTCGTTAGCCACGGGTAACTGATTTTTCCTTTTGGGTTTTTGTGCCTTGAAGGAAGGTAGAGTTGCTGTAAACCATGCAATAATTCTTTGAAGACTATCCACTGCCTATGTCCTGTCATACCTTTACATGTATTTTCCCAAAATCCACTTCAGTTAATTTGCCCCTCATATCTTCATCATTTCATTTGTTCAAATTTAACACCCTGGCTTCAGATTGAACTACCTCACTTTCAAACATAATGTAAAATTCTATCATATTATGGTCACTCATCCCTAAAGGTTCTTTTACAACAAGGTTATTAATTAGCCCTTTCTCATTACATAAAACTAGATCTAAAATAGCCGGTTCAACATACTGCTCTAAAAAAAAATCCTTAACACTCCAGAAACTCGTCCTCCACAGCATTTGTGCTCATTACGTTTACCCAGTCTATATTCAGATTGAAGACAGACACAAAGTGATCATAATTATCCATGCTACATGCTTCCCTAATCTCCTGATTAATACCATGCCTCACATTACCAATACTGTTTGGTGGCCTATAAACAACTGCTAACAATGTTTGCTGCCCCTTGCTGTTTTTTAGCTCCACCCAAACAGATTCCACATTTTGTTCTTCTGATCTGAGATCCTCCCTTACTAATGTACTGGTCCCATCCCTTATCAGTGCAACACCACCTCCTTTTCCTTTTTGCCTGTCCTTCCTAAATGTCGAATATCCTAATATTCAGTTCCCAGTCTTGGTCTCCCTGTAGCCACGTTTCCATAATGGCAATTAGATTATACCCACTTACCTCTATGTGCTTTTAAATCATCTGCCTTGTTATGATTTCTGCGTGCATTCAGGTAGAGTGTCCTGAACCTGCTTTTTTTTTTACATTATTCTGCATTCTAAGCCTTTGTTTCGCCTGCCTTCTAATGTCATGTGCTACTTTTTTTTTTAAACTTCCTGTTCCCAGCTTTATTTCCTCCAATTTGAGCTACCCCTCAGGTTCCCACCCCCCTGACAAGCTAGTTTAAATCCTTGTTACAACCAGGTGAGAAAGGTGTCGAGAGGTTCCTTTCAGCCTTCACCTGGTCTTGCTGTAACCGGATTTTATTTTTTAACACACTGTGTTAAATCCCTTGTTGAATCCTTGTTCACCTCTTTCCAATTATAAGGTAAAGAAATGAGTACAAACAGGCTTTCTTAGGTTTAAAGAAGAAAAGTGAAATTTATTAAAACTAAAACTTAAACTCTAATTCTGTTAAAGCCTACGGATACACGCTGCGCCCCACGCTAGCATGCATATGTGATACGCACATGCAAATAGACACAAAAAAGAGAAGAAAAACAAAGTGGAGAGGGTTGTGGCAATATCTGAAGACTTTCTCGCTACTGTGCTTCGAGCTCACTGTAGAACTTTTGTAGGTAGTTCTTTCTTGTAGCTAATTACTGCTTTTCGTTGGGGCCCAGTATTCTTCTTAAACCTTGTTCACTATAGAAGACTTTTCTCTCTTGGGGTTCCTGCGTCTTCAATGGATTCCAAAGCTGGTGAGAAAGAGATGAGAGCAGACAGGAGAGAGATGTTCTCAATCCAGGAACCAGGAGCTGTGTTGTAATTCTCTATGGCCAATTTAAAACTCTCAGTTCAAAACTCTGCAACAGCCAGTTCGTCATGTGACTAAACTGGTCCAATTATGTCTTCTGTGAATTGGGAGCAGGGCCTGGTTCCTTTGTTCCATCACTGTCTGCTAGTAGGCAAAAATGGCTTTCCGGCTAGGGGACTGGCAATTCCTTGTAATAGGCCCTCTTTTCTTCCCAGCAACAATTGGAAGTTTAATGTCCATGTGGCAAAATTAATGTGCCTCATTCTTGGCAGGTGGGGGTCTGCATGACACCCTCCCCAACAGCACTAGCAAATCTCCCCGCAAGGATATTAGTCCCGGTCCTCTTAAGGTGTAGGCCGTCCATTTTGTACAGGTTCCACCTGCCCCAGAACCAGTCCCAATGCATCAGAAATCTGATCCCTGCCCTCTTACAGCAATTCTCCAGCCATGTGTTCAATCGATTCCTCTGCTCACTAGCACGTGGCACTAGGAGTAATCCTGAGATTACTGCTCAAGGTTCTGCTTTTTAATTTCCTTCTCAACTCCCTAAAATCTGCTTTCGGGACCTCATCCCTCTTCCTACCTATGTCATTGGTACCAATGTGGACCACGACCTCTGGCTTTTCACCTTCCCCCAGAAGGATATCCTGCAGCCTCTCCGTGACATCCTTGACCCTGGCACCAGGGAGGCAACACACCATCCTGGAGTCACGTTTACTGCTGCAGAAATGCCTTTCTGATCCCCTGAACTACTGAATCCCCTATCACTATTGCTCTTCCATTCTTCTTCTTCTTCCCCTCCTGTGCAGCTGAGCCACCCGTGGTGCCACGGACTTTGCTCTGGCTGTACTCCCCTGAGGAACCATCGCTCCCACCAGTATCCAAAATGGAAAACTGATTAGCAAGCAGGATCGACTCAGGGGACTGAGAGCAGAAAGTGCCAGAAATACTCAGTAGTTCTGGCAGCATCTGTGGATGTTCTGATGAAGGGTCGCAGATCTGAAATGTTAACTCTGTTTTCTCTCCACAGATGCTGCCAGACCTGCTGAGTATTTCTTGCACTTTCTGTTCCCATTTCAAAGTTCCAGCAACCGCAGTATTTTGCTCTTATTTTAGACTTGGGGACTCCTGCACTGCCTGCCTGGTTCTCTTAGACTGCCTGGCGATCACCCATTCCCTCTCTGCCTGCATGCCCCTAACCTGCGGTGTGACCAGCTCCCTAAACAGGCTATCCACCTAGTCCTCCACCTCACGGATGCAGAACAATGACTCCAGCCGCCGTCTGAGTTCTGAAACCCGGAGTTCAAGCTTGTGCAGCCGGTGACACTTCCTGCAGATGTGTTCGTCTAGGACACATGGTGCCTCCACGACTTCCCACATACCGCAGGATGTGCATTCCATTTGGCCGAGCTGACCTGCCATGCTATAACTTTAAAAACTATTTATTACAATTAGAATAAGTAGAATAACTTGCCAGTTACCCACCAATCAGCTTCTTCTCCTGTACGGGCTTTAGAGTGGGGACCGAAAAAAATGGCTTCAGTCTTCCCAATATTTAATTGGAGGAAATTTCTGCCCATCCAGTACTGGATGTCAGATAAGAAGTCTGATAATTTAACAGTGATCATGAACCCTATACTACAAATACAGATCATGCTTTTAATCTTCTCAGGTATTCTTACATTTTAAATCAAAAAGGGTAGTTTACGTATTGGTAAAGATTCATGTCAACACCTAAAACAGATTATGGTTATTGTCTCATTGCTGTTGAGAGGGCTTGCTGTCTGCAAATTGGCTGCTGGGTTTCCTACATGAAAACAGTGACCGTAATTCAAAGAAGTATTTCATTGATGTAAAGTGCTTTGGGACATCTTGAAGTTGTGAAAGGTGCTATAT
Organism: Heterodontus francisci; assembly: GCF_036365525.1. Lineage (NCBI taxonomy): Eukaryota > Metazoa > Chordata > Chondrichthyes > Heterodontiformes > Heterodontidae > Heterodontus > Heterodontus francisci. The sequence continues at coordinate 125,967,380 of NC_090374.1, forward strand.
AAATGTAATTCTTTTAGACCTTTACAGTAGTTGATTTTATGTTAGGCTCTTCAGTAATTTGGATCACAACTTTTCCTGTATTTATTGCTAAAACTGGCTACTTTAACCCAATGCAAACTGTACAGCAACAGCTTGCATCTTCACAGCACCTTTAATATAGCTAAACATCCCACGACCAAAATTTGGTGGGGATCTGGAACTCACTGCCTGAAAGGGAAAAATGCTTATTGCATTTTAAAAAAATACTTGGATATGCACTTGAAGTGCTATAACCTACAAGGCTACAGACCAACAGCTGAAGAGTGGGATTAGGCTGGATAACTCTTTTCCGGCCAGCACAAACATGATGGGCCAAATAGCCTCCTTCGGTGTCGTAAATTTCCTGTTTTTATGTTTCTACCAGTTCAGACACCAAGCAGGAACGGAGAAAAAGCTAACGGAAGTAATCAAAGGCATGTTTGAGAAGGCATGTTTTGAGGGTTCTTCTGAAGGTGGGAAAAGATACAGCACGGCAGAGGATCTTAGAAAGGAAATTCCAGGATGCAGGGCTGTGATCACAGATGGCTCTGATGGAGTGGAGGGAGGGGCATGGAAAAAATGCACAGCAGTCCAAACTCTCAAGATTGGAGGGTTCAAGCTGGAACATAGAGTAGGGTGGCACAAGGCCATGAAGGGTTTTATAAAATGAGGAAATTAAACTTTTACTGGGCAATGGATGAATAGATGTACAAGTTAGGATGCAAGTGGCAGAGATAAAGATGAGTGAGAGGTTGTGTAGGATGAAACTCAGGAAGCCAGCTTGGCTGGGGTGGGGGGGGGGGGGGGTGGTGTGGAGGGGCAGTAGGGGGGCAGGGAGGTGTTTGACAGCACATTCAAAATGGCAATCTTGGTTTTGGATTTGGCATGGGTTTGAAGCTCAGTTCACCAAAGATCCACACTTTCAGATTCAGGCTGAGTTAACAGACATGGGGGATGTGGAATGAGAGGTTCGGGTGTATCTGATGAGAACCAAACTGTGTGGTTGCAGTCTTGCTGGTATTCAGTTTCAGGAAGTTGTGGCTCAACTACCATGGCATCCAGTCAGCAAGAGATTAAAGCAATAGTTGTGGAGTTGAGAGCGGTAGCAAATTAAAGATGCTATCATTGATACACATGGGGAAGCTGACCTTATGCTTATGGATAAAATGTTTCAGGAGCAGTGTATGTATAAAGAAATTGCAGGGCGTGAGAGTTGAACCCTTGGAGGTAACTGTGCGGGTGCAAAAGCTGCAAGGATCATAGCCATTGAAAGCAATGTGCTGGCAACATTGAAAAGTAAAGGAACGCAATCATAGAAGTGCAGTGAAATGGGCGTGGATCACCAAGGAGAGGCAATAGAAAAGAATGAAGTGATCAACTATGTCGAAGACCGCAAGGGAGTCGGGGAGGCATAAGGCACCACAGTAGCAATGTAGCAATTACACAGGATACCCTTTACGACTAACCAAGGTGGTTTTGTGCTGTTAAATGAATAAAATCCAAATCCTGCAGATTCAAACACAAATTGGTGGGCACACAATCGGGAGGTGATAATCCATTCAAGATCCTTGGAAAAAAAGTGTGTGCGGGGGGTGGAGGTGGGGGTAACAAATTAGACAGCAGTTCAGAGGACAAAGTGGGTGAGCTTTTTAAGAAGGGGAGTAACAAAAGTTTTGAATGCGAGGGGAAAAAGTGCTTAAATCATACATCCATGAACAGAGGGTATACAATTTAGCTTGTCAGAATAAAAGGAGTTGGTTTTAGGGATGTGAATGCGGAGAGCCACCTCATAGATTATTCTTTTCTGTGATCCGAACAATAGAAGACAACTGTAAAACCAATAATATTTAAAGAATGAAGAATGGAGACACTTCCATTTTTATAGCAACTTGTTATTCTTTTGGAAAAAAAAAATGTATATTCACATCATATACAATGAATCAATTGGAAGTGAAATTCTGTTATTTCACATTTTCTGGCTAAGATTCTGTTTTGGGGGATGGGGAGACACACACACACACACAAAGAATGCAAAACAGAGGGGCAGAGGAACAGCAAAGCATGACAGACAAAGTGAAGGACATTCAGACAGAACATTCCACTTTAGTACCAAGAAATATTGCGTGAGTGGTTTGTTGCTTGCTCAGACAGATGCATCTCTGACCATTTGATTTTTTTGCAATTTTTTTCTACAACTGTCTCTAAAAATCTTGAAGGGTCTGGACAGACTAGATAGGGAGCAACTGTTCCAATTAGTAGAAGGATCCAAAACCAGAGGACACCAATTTAAGGCGATTGGCAAAAATAGCAATGGTGACATGAAGAACCTTTTTGCGTAGCGAGTGGTTAGGATCTGGTATGCACGGCCTGAGAGCATGGTGGAGGCAGGTTCAAGCATGGCTTTCAAAACAGAATTGGACAATTATCTTCAGAAAAAATTTGCAGGGCTACAGGGAAAAGTCAGGGGAGTGGGACTAGATGAGTTGCTCTTGCAGAGAGCTGGTATGAATAGGACAGGTCAAATGACCTCCTTCTGTGCTGTAACCATTCTAATGATTCCATTCTAAAGAATCTTTAAAAACATTATAAAAAACAATTGTTTGTAACATACAAAAGGAAGATGCTGCAGAACTCAAATCAATTCATCCACATGTTTAATGGTTGATGATTACACTAAACTTGTGCATGAAGTTCTCCCTCCTTCACTCTTGGATACTTGGCTGTGCCTTGAAGTTTGAAACAAGTTCATCAGCAATCTACGATCAGTAAACTGTACCGGAGCTCTCAGAGCTACAACCAACAATCAGATTACAACCTAATTTAGTTATCAAAAGGAAGACTTTAAAGGCAGACTGTGAGAATTATTCAAACTATGCACCACTCGCTTAACAGAAAAGTAAACACTGCTAATTACCTCCAAAGGAGTGAAATGACTTTAAGCATACTTCTAATGCACAAAGTCCCTGTTTAGGATATTTTAATCCATTTTTTTTTTACATTAACATTATCTCCTTAGTACTTCTAATCAGGACCTTCAATGAAGCCAGAAAGACAAGCTATATTCTGCCCCTCAGCAACATCATTCAAAACCACAATGCCAATTTCCACATCTACGCTGATGAGACCCAGCTCTATCTCACCACCATCTCTCACAACTCCTTAACTGTCTCTAAATTGTCACTCTCCTTTTCTGACATCCAGTACTGGGTGAGCAGAGATTTCCTCCAATTAAATATTGGAAAGACCGAAGCCATTGTTTCTGATTCCCACCGCAAACTCTGTTCCCTGGCCACTGACTCCATCCCTCTCCCTGACAACTGTCTAAGGCTGAACCAAACAATTCACAACCTTAGTGCAATTCTAGACCCTGAGATGAGCTTCCGACCACTAACTCCGTGCTTTCACTAAAATCATCTATTTCCACCTCTGTGATATCAGCCTCCACTCACCTGTTGCTCTTATCCATGCTTTTGGTACCTCCAGGCTCGACTATTCCAACGCGCTCCTCGGTAAACTGTAGGTCATCCAAAACTCTGCTGCCTGTATCTCAACTCATACCAACTCCCGTTCCTTATCAGCCCTGTGCTTGCTGACCAATATTGGCTCCCAGTCAAGCAACATCCTGATTTTAAAATTCTCATCCTTGTTTTCAAATTCTTCCTTGGTCTCACCCCTCCCGATTTATGTAATTGCCTCCTGTCCCTCAACCCTCTGAAATATCTGTGTTCCTCCAATTCTGGCCTCTTGAGCATCCCCAACTTAAATCGGTCCACCACCATTGGTGGCCTTGCCTTCAGCTGCTGGAGGACCCAAGCTCTGGAATTCTCTCCCTAAACCACCTCCGTCTCTCTACCTTGCTTTCCTCCTTTAAGACAATCCTTAAAATCTACCTCTTTGACCAAGTTTTTGGCCATCTGCCCTAATATCTCTATGTGGCTTGGTATCAAATTTTGTTTGACCACACTCCTATGAAGCACCTCGGGACATTTTACTACATTAAGGATACTTACATAAATACAAATTGTTCTTTAATTCATTCAATTCAACCTTTTTTTCCTCAAAAGGCAGTTTATCCCCCCCCCACCCCACACACCCCCGAGCATGTATTAGTCGACTAAGCCATTGTTGCTTAAGAATAAATTGAATTAATGGATAACTTGAATTTAGAGAAGTTGATTGCACCATTTTAATTGCAACATATCAAAGAAAGTAGAGGTTTGTGATTGGTGCTTCCCTCGGTCATTTACTGTCCTGAATCCATGACTTCGAATTTTTTCCATATGAAACTGCACATTTCTGTATTTTCAGTTCAGATGAACTCAAGAGACCTACTAACATAATTACTATTTAAAATTAGTGTGCTTGCCAAGAATTCCCTCTGCAACAGGGCACAAACCTCTCTCATTAAGCTGAATATGGTTTTGTGTACTGATCCAACATACATGTTTCAGATTCTGCCTCATTAAAATGTCATTATTTAGAATTCCTAGAGCTCAGGTCACTGGTTCACACATTTGTAAGGACATTTTGAGCAAACAGAGGAAAAAGAATTTTTGATGTAGCACGTTTACATGGAAATAAACAAAAAAAAGAGTTTATACTTGAGTACAATATTAAATCTTGAGCTTAAGATGGTGGAGAATTTGACAGTGAGTTATACAGGACATTGGTGAGAGCACATCTCAAGTATTGTGTACAGTTTTGGTCTCCTTTCTTTAGAAAGGATATAATTGCATTGGAAGCAGCTCAGAGAAGGTTTACTTGACTGGTCCCTGGGAGAAGCGGGTTGTTACTTTATGAGGAAAGATTGGATGGGTTGGGTCTGTAGTCACTGGCGTTTAGAAGGATGAGAGGTGACCTTATTTAAACATACAAGATCCTGAGGGGACTTGACAGAATGGATGTTGAAAGGAAATTTCCTCTTGTGGGAGAGACTAAAACTAGGAGGCACAGCTTAAAAATAAGGTTCTCCCATTTAAAACAGAGATGAGGAGAAATTTTTTTCTGAGGGTCATGGTCTGTGGAACTCGCTTCCCCGGAGAGTGGTTGAAGCAGGGTCATTGAACGTTTTTAAGGCAGAGGTAGACAGATTCTTGACAAACAAGGGAGTCAAAGGCTTTCGGAGGTAGGCAGGAAAGTGGAGTTGTGTCCACAAACAGATCAGCCATGATCTTATAGAATAGCGGAGCAGGTTTGAGGGGCCGAATAGCCTACTCCTGCTCATAGTTCATATGTTCGTATGTATGGTGAGGCAACTTCAGCACCAGATACCACAACAAAGTCAGTATCAGATGGGAATAAGCAGAGAAAAACTAAAAATTAAAGCATGATAAATTTGAAAAATACGAAAACATTAGCAGGTTAAAAAAAATCAATTAAAATATATGTTGGAAATGTTGCAAATGAAATATGCACAAAATAAATGATCTCATGGTTGAAAAGGAGTTAATGGTTCTATATGTGTAGAAATTCACATATTTAACTGGATTCTAAGCAAAAGGTATAAATATGGTCTTGAAAACCACAAACACTGCAAACTGTGGGTTTTGTACTGCTGCTGTAAACTATTTCTGAAATTTTAAAATGTTCTCATCAGCCATTCATTTACAGCCAGAGTTGAATGGCAGCTTTAGTCCAAAAAATGTGTTGCCGTAACAGGCAGAGGAATAATGTACAATTGATTCTGCACAAAACAAGAGAGAACTAACTGACCACTGAGCAGTACTTAATGCACAAGAAGTGCCAGACACATAGATGGAGCTGTCTAAACGACAGCTCCAGATTTGGTGTTGTAGACCACAAAATACTACACTGCCAACAGCAACATGGGTGCCTCTGTGAATCTGAAGCATCAGTGAACATAAAGGGCAACAGGCAGCCCTTTCAGCAGTATCACATGAGGCCGAAATACATTTACATCAATCCAGTGAGATCACAAACATGAACGTCGCCAGAAATTACTGGAGAGGCAAGACAACTAACTAGTAACAGGAAACACACCGAGACACTAACAGCAAGCAAGACAATGCTGACAGCATGAATTAAGACAGTTTAATAAATAACTTCTTAAATATTTAATTTTGCCTTTTGCCATTGTTTTTTTTAAGAAGGGTGGAGGAAATCAAAATTAAATGATTATGGAATGAAAAGTAAGTTATAAGCAAAATTATTTCCTGTATACTGTAAGTTTAATCAAAATCTTTTAAAACGTATTTTTGATCTTTTCCTGACTGAGCTCTGCTTTATTACAAAAAAGGAAAGCTACAGCATGAAGAGATTATGAAACAGTAACTCATGATTTAAAAGCATTAAAACCATACTGATTTGGCAAGTTACCCAAAATATTAAACAAAAAAAACTTCAGTGACAAAAATAAGCTTGGAAGCACTGAGCTCCATCCCAAAATTGCCAGGTACACCAAACTGAGTGTGAGATATATATACAGGGTACCTCATCAGGGAGTACGACCCAACATGACTGCTGATGTGCAATAGCGATGCCGCTTCCAGTTTTGCCAGATTTTAAATTCAAATATTGGCATGAGCAGTTGGAGACAACACTGCCATTTACCATCAACAAATATTAGTGTAATGAGTAACTATATTAAAAACATTTTTAAACTTAAAAAAAAAAATTCTGCTCTTTGAAAATGCTGAAAGGATACAAACGATTGTTGGATCTATTTAGCTAAAGCATCCTCAATTAAGTCAAAATTATTTTCCCTGTATGACTATGGTACCTGAACTCTCAAAAGTTAAGAGCAGGGTATAGCACTCAGAGGTTTTTCTAACCTTCACCCCTAGAACACTTTTCCCTAATTTTCAAATAAAATTTGATCTTTTTACAAAAACTGAAGAACGTTTCCTCTGCATAAAAAAAATTGCACTCCTATTGGACATATCACCTATTCTATAAGCGATTAATATAAAAAAATGCAGTGGTCTTAACACTGAACCTTGAGGAACACCACTGTCTACCATGCTCCAGTCTGAAAAACAAACATTTACCGCAACTCGTTGTTTTCTGTCGTTAAGCTTTTTTTAAAATCCAAGCTGACACTGACCCTACTATTCCATGAGCCTCAATTTTGTTAACCGGCTTTGATACATCATCAAAAAATTAAATTAGATTAGTCAAACACAAACTGCCTTTTACAAATTCAAACATCTGTTGATTTTTTTACCCCTGATTATTGTTTCTAAAACCTTACCCACCACTGACGTAAAACTGACCAGCCTATAGTTATTAGGAATCTCCTTATACCCTTTCTTGAATAAGGCTGTCACATTTGCAACTCTCCAATTTTCTGGCACCTCCCCCGTATCTAGGGAAATTTGGAAGATTATGGCAAGCCCTTCCACTATCTCCACTCCCACTTCCTTTAGCAACCTGGGATGCAAGCCATCCGGACCAGGTGACTTAGCCACGCAGAGTCAGCCTTTCCAGTACATCCTGCCTATCAATTTTCACCCCATTCATTACCTATACCATCCACTTCTTTAGATATTTTGTCAGCATCCTCTTCTTCAGTAAACACCGACACAAAGTACTCTTTAAGTAGTCTAGCCTTGCCCTGCATAAATAAGCATATAACATTTTTTGTCCCTAATATGCCCCAGCTCGCCTCATTATCTGCTTACTATTTACATGCTGGTAGAAGATTTTTGGGTTACCTTTTATGGTAACTACCATTCTATTCTCATATTCCCTCTCTCTTTGCCAATCTTTTTTCCTCTTCACTTCCTCTCTCAATGTAGTGTATTTGGCCTGGCTGTCGCTTGAAGAACTCACTTGATGTGCATCATACACACTCTTTTTTTTGTTTAATCATATTCTCTATCACCTGGGTCATCCAAGGAGAAATTTCCAAGCGAAAACTACAGACTTGTGAATTCTGAGGTGGTCTTTGGAAAAGATGTGACAAGTTTTGAACATGAGAAAGTTATAGCTAAAGATACTATAGTCTAGTGCGATTAGGATCAGATTTTTTAATTGACCTGCTAATTTTATCTCTGCCAACTGGAGGTGGTGTGGTAAGATAGAGATGTCTCCCAACCTGCCATTTAAAAAAAAATGTCTGGGGAACTCCATGACACAATGGGGTTAGTCACTGGCTTTTCAACTAGGTTCAATTCCAACCAAGACTGATGGATGAAACTCTCCACTGTTATCTGGCTGTAAGGGTTCTACATGATATGGGTTTGGGAGGTCGCAATTCAGTTCCGAGTGAGCATGGGTCTACAGCACAAAACTGTCCCTAATTTTGCACTAACTAGCAACCTCACTCAGATAGGCCATAGGATGACTAGTATCTAACACTAATGGAAAAAAGGTCACACAAGTGCATCAGGAATAATCTTGAGGTTGGGGCTGAAACACATTGTTTGGGCAGAGAAGAGGGAACATTATTCTGCATGTGGATGGGCTATACTAGATTTGGGAATGTTTGATGCCAACTCTACGTGCCTGAAATAGGGAAAAGTATCATTCCCCAGCACTAACATCCCTCACCAGACAAGCACAAAAATTATTAATCTATGAGAGGAAGTTAATCTTTGCCTAAGAATGTAAGGAAAGGCAAAGATGAGAAGAAAAATTATTTGGGCCATTGAAAGCTCATCCCTCTGGTAGTCCTACTCAAGTAAGCCAGTTTCCAACTGTACTCCATTAGTATCGTTGGGTCTACCGCCTGTTGAAAGATTCCACATTTTCAAAATCATTTTTTTAAACTTATCTTTAAAAATAGTAACTGCAAGTTATAGAACTGTTACTATACTGCCCAAGACAGCAGTTGAACATTTAACTAAGCAGATCTACTCCAGCACTCCACCACAAAAAAATATACACAGATTTTTTTTTTGTGAGTGTAAGGGAAAATTTAAAGTATAAAAAATAAAAAGGAAGAAAGTTCTAAACATATACTGGTATAATACTGTTAATAAACAAACCCAGACAATTGACGAATTTGACCTTTTTAAAATAAATCACAAACATTCACTAACAGAATGACTGCAGTTCTATATAAATCTTCTTAGAAAAAAGTTAATTTTGATAAATAACAGCATTAGAAAAACTTCTGTGTGCTATAAAACTAGTGCTCTAGAACTCAAACCAATATTAGAACATAAGAAATAGGAGCAGGAGTAGGCCATTCGGCCCCTCAAGCCTGCCCCGCCATTCAATAAGATCATGACTGATCTGCCCCAGATCAACTCCTCTTTTTTTGCATGGTTAATTTTTAGTAAATCTGAAAATGTGAATCTTACCTCTATTGTTCCACACAATCCTTGGAATAACAGGGCCAGCACACGCAGCCCTAAGTAGATGGAGAATCATGTACAATGTTATCGGTGTCATATTCAGTCTTCTCATCATGTGGAAGTTGTAGACTTGTCAAATGATGGAACTATCCAGAAACCCAGAATCAAATGTGTTTAATTAATCAGACATAATGAGCATTGAAAAAGGTCAATCCAAATGGGTGAAAACACACAAACGTGTTACTTGAGCTGGTCATTTGAAGAACTGATATCACATTTGTGTGTTCTGCAAATCTTCCAAAAGCTCTGGTGAAATGTGGTTCCAAGTTGCAAGTCTGTGGGCAGACAGAAAAGAGAACTCAAGTCACCAGGATAAAAAAAAATTATTCACAAGTGCTGAAATAAAAACATACTGCCCGACTGCTTTTCACAGTCACTCGTATGCATTGTACTTTAATAAAACCAATTCAATTAACTCCCTCCATTTTTCCTCTCCTGAATGCATTCTCTTCTTGCTGGGGTACCATTCCTCCGCCAACAGTTGCCCCCTGGTATCTTGCCCAATTGGTCATTGCTCATGTGAGCCTGGACTTCAGAGTGTTGACTGCAGGGGTGCAACGTTATAGCCGTGCCCAATTCAGTCTACCCCTGATGTCCGCAAGAGTCACTGGAGAGCAAACAACATCAGAACCCTGTTTTTCCTTCTCTAACCCAGAAATGTTCAGGTGACTGTTGCACCACCACAGATATTCTGATTGAGATTAGTTAACTCAGCACAACAGAAAATTGGACCTTGGACCTCCCTGGTTATTCAATAGGTAAACTTGCTGTAAGGAATTCCTCTTATAAAACTTTCCAATTGACGACAGAATCTTTTGGCAATCAGATTCCTAAACTGTCTGTTAATTCCCCAAACTGGATTGCAGCCTTCTAATCACTTCAGAAATCTAGTACTGTATACAAATAAGAAATTGTCAAGAACATGTGCAGTCTTCAGGCACTAACCTGCACTTCAAAAAATTAATCCTACTACCTACTAACTGTAACATTATTCGTGTGGTTACCTTAAGAACAGAACTGAACTGGAACAGTAACTAAAACCCAAAGCTCCAATCGTGGCTCAGGTAGAGTTTCAACCTGGATAACATCAGACAATGGTGCAATCCAATGCAGCAGTCAAATAACTCCATGCAATTTAGGAAGTAGAGCTAAGTGGCACAATTCAAAGTTTCAATATAACTGAATCAGAGGCCACTGGTCTATGACTGCCTGATTCTGCATTGAAACTTTGGGAAAGCTTACATTTAACTGTGTATCCAAAAAAAAAAAATTTCTGTTAATACTAAGATCACCTTTTGATGAGTGAACAGGAAGAACACATCCAACTAATCCTCTGACCAATTGAAAGGGATTTGTTCTGAAAGAAACTCTTAGCCCACTACTGTCACCTCACACTAAGTTTAAACAGACCAATTACAGTGTGACTTTGATCAAAAATTTATCCCAGTTTTGCAGATATTATTTATTAAAACACTGTACAATATGCCACAGCTTTTTAATTTTAACTTTTCCCACCACACATTTTTCCCTTCAATTTCTGTCAAGTTACACAAGTATTACAGATAATACTATTTATTTAAAAGCAGTAAATGTCTGTTGACTGATAAAATTATGTCTGCTGCAATGGAAAGTTAACAATTATAAGCCTTTTGCCTCCTTTTAGAGCTGCTTGCAATATTAACTTTTATCTGACTGCACTTCTGTGAAGCACAGTTACATGTTTTTCTGCATTAAAGGCACTTTATGAGTGGAAGTTGTTCTTGTTGTCCCAGTATTGCCATCCACTAATTTCATCTTATTTGACAAATTATTTCTAGATATTGATTATTTTTTAAAAATGACTGTGGTAGCATCAGTAGAATGGAAGGGCGCTTTCTAAGCAATATAAATGGAATACTGCCATGAGAAATCTTGCTGCAACATTATAAAGGATTGCAAGATCAACTTTGCAAAATGATCCACACGTCTAAAATCATTCAAGAAATGTTCTCACATTGAAGTACCCAGTATCCAATTGCTTTTTATTTTAAACTTAGTAGAACTTTGCTATTTTTGGCATTTGTCCACAATAACAAAGTACAGTATCAGAACAATTCATAATAAGGCATTGAGACAAGAGAGATACAATCTAATCTACAATCTTGAGGCATGACAAATAAAAATGGATTTGTAGAGCAGTGGAAAAAGTTTAGATTGAAAAGGTTAATTTACATTATAACTAGATTAAAATAATAACTCATTACAATTTAAGCAGAATAGAAGAGTTAAAGAATTAGTGCAAAGGATAAGCTGAAAGACTTTGTCCTCATCCGAATTTTCTTATGTTCACGTGAAACAACTTTACAGTTTCAAGCTGCAGCAAAACAAATGCAGAAATTAAATAACCCCGCAGTGACTCAGAACAAAGTAACTAGATTATGGTACCTAATTTATACAGCAAGTAGCTCCAAAATACATACCTTTAGTAACTCTTCAAACTAGCTTCAACTGAAACTGTCGGCCCTGCGCGTGTTATTCCAAAACTGCACAGGAAATGTCTTTAACACTAAACTGTAGGCAGTGTGTTAGACATGTGATTTTGGCATAAAGACTTAATAATTTTTATTTCAATATCAGTTAGATCGTTCTTTATTGTTAGAAATTCAGTCAACTTTCAAGACTCTGTTGGATTGCAGTAAAAAGGGTTAAATAACTTGCATCTCTCCACTGTTCATTAATTAGTTTAGGTTATCAGATGATCACTCTTTACCCATTCACTCAGCCAAAAAAGTGAAAGAATAACGTGGCAGAGATGTTGAAGGAAACAGGTTGCGAAACTCAAGAAACATGAGAAACAGTTGTGGTTGTGCAAGCCCACAGACTTAACAGAAAAGCAGATAAAAAAAATTGAAAAAAAATCCGGCCCTTGAAATCCTACATTCAGTACACAGTTAACTAGCTTAACAAAGACCCTGTTTAGATTTCTACTCCAGTTACACATATGGTAATCATCCCACAGCACTTTTCGTTGATAGAATAAACACGCTGTCTTCATTAAACAATGTGTAAAATGACACCATCACCACCTGTAGATACACAATGCCTCAAAAGTGAAAGCAACAAGATTGCTAGAGTTTTGTGTGGAACTGCATCAACTTGCACTGCCATAAAACATGGAACAACTTGCACTTAGAACCATAGAAAAATTACGGCACAGAAGGAGGCCATTCAGCCTGTCGTGTCCGTGCCGGCCGAAAAAACTAGCCGTCCAATCTAATTCCACCTTCCAGCACCTGATCCATAGCCCTGCAGGCTACAGCACTTCAGGTGCCTGTCCAGGGACCTTTTAAACGAATTGAAGGATTCTGCCTCCACCACTGTTCCTGGCAGCAAATTCCAGACACCGAGCACCCTCTGGGGGAAAAAGTCTTTCCTCATGTCCCCTCTAATCCTTAAATCTGTGCTCCCTGATAATTGACCTCTCTGCTAGGGGAAACAGGTCCTTCTTGTCTACTCTATCTAGGCCCCTCATAATTTTGTACACATCATTTATTTATTTTTTTTATTTATTTAGAGATATAGCACTGAAACAGGCCCTTCGGCCCACCGAGTCTGTGCCGACCATCAACCACCCATTTTTATACTAATCCTACACTAATTCCATATTCCTACCCCTACCACCTACCTATACTAGGGGCAATTTACAATGGCCAATTTACCTATCAACCCACAAGTCTTTGGCATGTGGGAGGAAACCAGAGCACCCGGAGGAAACCCACGCAGACACAGGGAGAACTTGCAAACTCCACACAGGCAGTACCCAGAATTGAACCCGGGTTGCTGGAGCTGTGAGGCTGCGGTGCTAACCTCAGCCTCCTCTGTTCTAAGGAAAACAACCCTAGCCGATCCAATCTTTCCTCATAGCTGCAACTTTCGAGCCCTGGCAACATTCTTGTAAATTTCCTCTGTACTCTCTCCAGAGCAATTATGTCCTTTCTGTAATGTAGTGACCAGAACTGTACGCAATACTCCAGATGAGAAAGAATGCAATGGAGAGAGATTGAAGGTTAGAGGGATCATCTATCAGGTAATTGTCCTTCTCTTCAGTTCAGAAATTTGGGAGAATGGCCCAGGTACAGGAGCAGTATTTAAATCTGGTCAGACTTTATAAAGAATTAGGAGTTGTTGAGAGGGAGTCTTTGGCATAAAGAGAAAGTTTCCTAGAGACAGGTTAAGCAATAGAAGAAATTTGTAGGGTTCTATGAGGTCAAAAGTGATAATGAGGCCAGGAACATTGATAGATTGGTGGAGAAGGGAGAATGGAACAATCAAAAGTAAAAGCTATTTACAGGAATTCCCAGGCATAACTACATTTTAGAAATTAATTCAGATGTGAGCTTTTATTTTAAATTGTAACACAAATGGTACTTTATACTACTGAATAGAATTCAGTTCTTCAGTTATATGTGCTGACACGTGTTTTGGACTATTATATTCATAACTTGCACTCAGTACACCATAAAAAAACTGCTTGCCTCCAGATCATGATATGAGAATGAAGGGAACACGGTCACCCTGCAGTAAGTGCTTCTACTGAGATGCACTTTACATCAAGTATAATCAAGCTTTTAGATCACTCAGCATTCACACTGACCTAAAAGATGCGATGCAATTGTTACATCCTATACTGCATACTTTGATACTAGAGAAGTAATACAAATAGAAAGAGAAACCCTCCCTTTGCAAATATCAGAAATCTGAAATAGAAAATGGAAATAAACAGCAAGTCAGTCTGGGAAACGTCACCAACCCACACTGCTCAAGCTCAAAATCTGAAAACCTGAGCAGCAGCTGGAGACAACGAAGGGTGAAATTACCACACATCTGGATAAAGGGAAAATAGTTGGAAGTAGCCAGCAGGGATTTCAAAGGGATGATTGGGTTTGACAAAGACTAAAGAATTCTTTGAAAGGGTAAACAACTTGAAAATTCGGTGTCTTTTGTTACAATGCAGATTATGGGGCAATACAATCAAGCTGTTTAAAATTGTGAAAGGATGGGGCAGGGTAGATGGATGCAGACCATTTCCAGTAGTTGAGTAGTGAAGAATAACATAAATGTAAGACATTTAGGACAGAGTGTAAGAGAAATTTCTTCACAAAAATGGCTGAGAAATTATGGCATTTTCTTCCTGGTTTAATGTTTCAGGCAGAAACTGTCAACATCCAAGATTGGATTGGATGGGGGATGAAGAAAAGTTTTCAAGAGATATGGGAGTAGGGTGGACTGCAGCGGTTCAAGAAGGCAGCTCACCACCACCTTCTCAAGGGCAATAAATGCTGGCCTGGCCAGCAATGCCCACATCCAAATGAATGAATAAAAAAAAAGTGGATGCAAACAGAAAGGTCAAAGTTGATCTAACTTTGTTTTAGAAAAGGGTTGTAATCTTGTGAATTTGGCTTCTTCAGAAGCATAATATTAGTAACTGATTCTGTTTTAACAAAATAAAAGTAGAAATGAAAGCTATAAAGATTCTAATAATCTTTACATAAAAACACTATGGTCTAGAAACTCAGCTGCATCCACATTTTTGAGTGCCTCACTTACAGAGTGCTAACAGCTCATGCTCAAATTTGGAGGTCCAAGAAGCATGGGATTTTGGGCCATGAGGACTAGCCTTTTTATCATTCCATGCTGCTTAGCGTTGGTATTCCTGGAGGCAATCAGTACTGGTGCTGCCTCAAGCACAAGCCAAAGTTGCAAGAAGGAGCAGAAGCAGGGGTTGGGTCCCTTCTTTGCAAATGTTAAGCACCTAATGCCTGTTTCTGACATGGGTAAAGGATGCCTCTAGTTTGGCCCTCACCAAAATGGCATTTGGTTAGCCCACACCAGAACTGCGTGGGCATGGCACAGAGGCCATTTTGGACACAAAACAGCAGCTGTAATGCAGACCTAGACGCTACAGAGCCAAATGTCTAGCCCCATGAATTTAATTGCCAGGTTGGCTCAGTGGAAGCTCTCGTCTCAGAATCAGGCGGATGGATTTAAGCCAATTCCATAACTTCATGACATAATCTAAGCTGGTTTTCAGTGCAGTACCGAGAGGCGCCTACTTTATCAGAAGTATTGTCTTTTAGCTAAGACAAATAGGTACTCTGTTTGTTCAAGTGGACATAAAACAGCATCAAAACAGATTAACTGGTCATTGCTGTGAGTGGGATCCTGCTGTGCACAAGTTAGTTGCCACATATCCCAACATCACAACCGTGATTAAACTTCAGAAATAACTGAATTGTTGTGAAACACTTTGGCACCAAAGGATGTAAAAGGCACTATATGAACAACTTTCACATGAGCGACTACTTGGGTTGATCGTCCTCAGTCTCATGTGATGTTTGAGAGCCTTAAGGTGTCAGATTTTGTGACAAAGGCAAGCAAAATGCACAATGAGACATCGCTACATAAAGCTAATAAGGCTGGTCAATAGCTATGCTGCAATGTGTTAACCATACTGACCCTTTTGGAATTACAGAACTTGGGAGCTGGAACAATGTTTTTGATTACGGCACGGAAAAAAGATTGCAACAGCTCACATGAATGTGCTGAAGGTCAAGAACATTCAATTTTACAGCAACAGCTTTTGTAAGCATTCAAATGAAAAGAAGAAAAAACTGTTAAATGTTTCTATCCAAAATGTTATAAATCCACCCAGTATTTTGCTTATTTGACTAAAGCATGCATTAAAAAAATTCTGCCTACCTGAATATCACACATGGCCATTAATACATAACAAGTTTATTAGAGGACCTCAATGCTATACACAGCTCTGCTTCACTGTGAAACAGTACAACAGACTTTAACTGTGTATGTCACAAATTTGCACATTGCAGTGGCAAAGTGCTTAATCCAATGTGCAACATAATTTACTCCAGACTATTCTTCAGTCAAGGCATCCACTAAACTCAGCAGTACCATCTGTATATTAATTAATGCACTCCACACCAGTCCCTTTGACTTAAGTGTACTCCAGTAATGTTACTGCAATGCTCAAATTGTCTTGACACCACACATAGTTACCATATGGCATCGCCTCTACCTTTCAGAACCAATTTATTTCAAATACATAAACACTACACAGTTCTACGATGAGATCAAGAACATCTTCAAAATGGTCTCAATATTGCAATGAAGAACAAAACAAGAATCTCTACATTGTTTTAGCTGAAAAATCATTACAAACCACTGGAAGGAATAGAACATTATATTGTACTAAGCAAAGTTTACCACTTAGGCATCAAAAGATTCATTGTATTTTTCTAGAGGATTTGAATTGAAAGGTAAAGAAGTTAAACTTGTATCAAACCTTGGTCAGACCACATCTGCAGTACTGAGTACAATTTTAGTCACCACATTATATAAAAAAAAGACACTGGAGGGGGTGCAGTAAAGATTTAAGGAAGGATGTAAATGCGTTGGAAGCAGTTCAGAGAAGGTTTACTAGACTAATACCTGGAATGGGCGGGTTGTCTTATGACAAAAGGTTGGACAGGTTAGGCTTGTATCCGCTGGAGTTTAGAAGAGTAAGAGGTGACTTTATTGAAAGTCCTGAGGGGTCTTGACAGGGTGGATATGGAAAGGCTGTTTCCTCTTGTGGGAGAATCTAGAACTAGAGGTCACTGTTTAAAAATAAGGGGTTGCCCATTTAAGACAGAGATAAGGAGAAATTTGTTTTCTGAGGGTCGTGAGTCTTTGGAACTCTCTTCCTCAAAAGGCAGTGGAAGCAGAGTCTTTGAATATTTTTAAGGCAGAGGTAGATAGATTCTTGACAAGCAAGGGGGTGAAAGGTTATCAGGGGTAGGCAGGAATGTGGAGTTGAGGTTACAATCAGAATGGTGGAGGAGGCTCGAGCAGCCAAGTGGCCTACTCCTGCTCCTAATTCGTATCTTTGTATGTATCTCTAAGGGTGATACCAGAAATGCAGAGTATACCTATCAGGAGAGGGTGAACAGGCTGGTCTCTTTTCTCTTGAAAATAGAAGGCTGAGGGGGTGACCTAATAGAGGTCCTTAAAATTATGAAATGTTTCAGTAGAGCAGACGCAGAGAATGTTTCCACTTTTGGGAAACAGCAAAACTGGAGGCCATCATTATAAGATAATCTAGAATGGCGGAGAAGGCCCGAGGGGCCAAGTGGCCTATTCTTGCTCCTAATTTGTATGTTCATAAGAAACCAAATGAGGAATTCAAGGGTGGCACAGTGGCTAGCACCACAGCCTCACAGCTCCAGTGACCCAGGTTTGATTCTGGGTACTGCCTGTGTGGAGTTTGCAAGTTCTCCCTGTGACCACGTGGGTTTCCGCCGGGTGTTCTGGTTTCCTCCCACAGCCAAAGACTTGCAGGTTGATAGGTAAATTGACCATTATAAATTGCCCCTAGTGTAGGTAGGTGGTAGGAGAATTGTGGGGATGTGGTAGGGAATATGGGATTAACGTAGGATTAGTATAAAATGGGCGGTTGATGGTTGGCACAGACTCGGTGGGCCGAAGGGCCTGTTTCAGTGCTGTATCTCTAAATAAATTTAAAGTTTTTAAAAAGCTTTAACCGGAAAGTGGCGAGAATGGAGAACTTGTTACCACAGGGAGTGGTTCAAGTGAATGGTATAAACACATTTAAGAGAAGGCTACATAAGCATGAGGAAGAAGGGAAGAGGGTTACACTGATAAAGTTAGATGAGGAAGGACAGGAGGAGGCTTACGTGACCATAAACACCAGCATGGACCAGTTGGGCTGAATGGCCTGTTTCTGTGTTATATATCCTGTGATTCATTATTTGGGGATGGAATGCTCTCCAGCATGGGTAGATGACCATTTCTTAGCTAGTGGATCAAGAGATAAATTCCAAACTGGCCAAAAGTTATGAATTTGTATCTCAAAACCAGTAAGAACATGTACATATATTTAATGTGTGACAAGCAGACATTTATGTGAACTGCCTCCAGCCAACAGTTTTAGACAGAGTGTGTGTGTAGGGGTAAGATAATTCCATCTTGCTTATTTCTATTTTAACATTCTCTGGCAGGTATTACTGGAGCCCTGACCCACTGAAGACAGAAGTTCAAACAGGACTTTTTAATCCATTACAGAGAAAAGAACCGATTATCGCTTGCCTGATCTCTGCTCCCAAAAGCACAAATTTAATCAGCCACCCCCGTTTGCTGACTGGTCTGCCTCCTCTCCACCATGGCTTGGAGCTGGAGACAACATTGATCAAAAACAAAATTTAAACTGATCTGGAATCTGATTTTTCTCCCTCCTTAAAAAGAACTGCAATGCGATTAAGCATGAGCAGCACTGAAGTAAAACTGTCACTTAAAATTCAACTTTGAATCTTTATTATTTTAATTTTTTTTAAAAACTGAATTAAAGCAGCATTTTTCACTATGTTGCTGGAGTCACTAATAAACCATAAATAACTGTGGGTTCAGGCGGCTTTTATGAAGATCACTACATTCTAAAGAATTCTGGATGAAGTACAGAAATGCAGACCACATGACCCTAGAGGGTCACTCCAAGGATTCTGGAGAACAGCTGATTGGATTACCCAGAGATTCACTGGAATTTTTCTTTGGCTAGTACACGATCTGAATCGCAAGCACAGATAAAGTCAGAAATCAGCATTTGAATTAAGCTGCTGTCATCCAAGTGCATTGGTATTTGAGGTGAGAAATTAAGCTCGAGGTACAAAAATGGCTAAATAATCTACAAACATACTTAACAGTCTTTCTAGATGTGACTTATTTATGAAGGTTTCTTGGAAGCTCGAAATAAACTATCTGTACACAGGACTATGCTTCTATTTTTGGCATTGTCAGAAGTCTATAAACCATTGCCTGAACAAGCAAAAAAAGTCTCGTCTACACTTGCTCTTTGATGTCCAATGGCAGCTGCTTGGGAGAGGTGAATGTGAATCTCTCATTTGTTCCCAGCAAAATGTTCAGTTCTAATTGAACAGTCCTCGTTTACCCTGTACAAATTATGCAGTTGAAAAGTTTAATCCCCGACCTTCTAAAGACACTAATGATTCATATTCTTCTTCTCTAGAACGAATAGTGTTTTCTGAAAACTGAGGAAACCGTGAATAATGATTTCTACAACAACCTGCATTTATATAGTGCCTTTAATGCAGTAAAACATCCCAAGAAGCTGCTGACCAAATGTCTGGCCAAAGAGGTAGCTTTTCAGGAGCGTCTTGAAGGAGAAAGAGGTAGAGAGGTGGCAAGATTCAGGGAAGGAATTCTAAGGAGAAAATGATTTGCTGTGATTGACATGGATAGCAACCAATCAGGATCTTGCTGAGAAAAGAAAACATCCCTTTAATAAACAATCTTTATTTTCATTTCTAAATGCCTAACCGGAGCTGTTCATATTAACAAAGCTACAACTAATTAACATTTTAAGTATTAAACTAACTGGAATAAAGCTTTGAGAGTTCAATCTCCTGTTTTGAATGTTTTTTTTTGAATAAGCAAAGTTCACAAAACCTCTCAGGATGAGGGGCGAGACCTCTCAAGTCATGAGAAGCATACAGCCTTTGCTCAAAGCACACAGATGTGGCTGATAACTCCCTTCAGCTGCTCGGAGAAAGATAACTAGTCAAAATCCCTTTTTGCTGGCTAAGACCATAAAGTAAAAGCCTTAAATGAAAGTATTAAAAAAAGTTTGAGGTATACATTTAATCACAGTTTTGTGAAGTATAATTTTTAAAAATCTTCTTTGAAACCTTATCTTAGACATAAAAAAATGTTAGTTATTGGGAATAAATGGTAGACAAAGAATTTTTTTTTTAAAAAAAAGGAGTTTTAAACGATTTGATTGCCTCAAAAAATGGTAGGTTCTTCTCACTGGTCATTTCGGATTAGTTGTTTTCATAAGTCCTTAGCAGTTTCATCTTGCCGATTTTCTATCTGTTTTCTTCACTTTTGATTAATACATTATCTACTTCTTTAGTTTTGATCTGTTGCTGTTTACTTTGAGCTGATAAACAGTGTGATGGCAGTAGTGAGACAAGAAATATAGTAGAGGAAGTAAATGTGACATTTCGAAGAGATATCTGATATACACAATTCATTTTGATAACAGTAAATTTATTAAAATTGATTTCATTCCTGTCAATGCCATCTAAATTGTCAATGAGAGTGCATCTAGCTGGCTATTATGAATGGTTGATTATTCTGTTCCAGTTACATGTCCCATAGGCAGGCAGGTCATTTAACGTTATTGTCACAAAATTCTAATTAACTACCCAATCAAATGCCAACTACATAATCAGACCAAAGGGCACCAACAATCCCACTAGTTGATTCCACATACACTTCACAAAATGGCAAAGCTACACTTGGCTATGGCAACATTCTCTTTCTCTCAGTAAAGCTGCTGCTTAACTAAAATGGCCAAAGTATAATAGCAACTTGAACAGAGAGATATCAAAATTCCAGAGCTTAACTGGAATAGCTTAGATTCATGGCCTGAATTTAATTTCCTGTAGTAAAAGTCAGTACAAAGTCCTCACCAAACATACACCATTCATTTCAGGGGCAACATGTCACTTTAGTTTGAAAAAGTGCAAATGTGGTATGAGAACCACCTAAGCTCATCCAAATTTGTCAGCTGCCGTGCACTATTAAAATTTTGATACCTTGATGCTGGTTCTCAGCGTGCACACGCGTGCGGCTGCATTTTCCTTTTGCGGTTGAGATCCCGATGTTGGCACCGTTTCCAGGTCCTGACCCCACTCCAAGGGGGAAGCTGTCATGGGATACGATTTTCCTAGAGATTAGGCCTAACTGGCTGGACATCATGTTTGGCGGGGGCATGGGAAGGAGGCGGGCCTGATTTAAAGGAATGACAGCAGCCATTATTGTGACTATCGTATTGAAATGCTATGGCAGGGAAAAGCAAGGAACAGGAAAAGCAGATGTCAGACATGTGTGACAGGGCAGCCCCAAGGTTCAGTGATGCCACTCTTGAGGTGATGCTGGAGGTGAGAGATAATCAAGGTATCTTGTTTCCGGAGGATGGCAGGAGGAGGCCTCCCAGACAGACCAAGCAGGTCTGGCTGGAGGTGGCAGAGCAAGTGAGCAGCTGCAGCGTTGTGAGCTTGCAGTGCACAAGAGATTCAATGACCATCTTGGTTCTGGCAAGGTGAGTGCAACATGACATCCAGATGACTGGCTTCCATGACTGCAGCCACCAGCAAACACACCAGCTGAGCAGCCTGAGGGTGCATGGTAGTCCTAAACGTGGAAGAAATGCATGCCCAGAATAATTATTGACATGTGAGCACGGCTCAAATCCACTGAGGAGCTGGCAGTACTGATAAATGCAGCATCTCATTTAAATGAGTTGCTGGAATTGGTGAGAGAAGCCAGCATTGCCTTATCTCTCTCTCTGTCCTTTGTCCTTGCAGAAGGAGGTGCACAACTTGCTGCCTACAAGGCTGATGGAAGTGGGGATCATGCATGATTTCAAAAGGAAATTGGATGGGCACTTGAGGGAAAGAAATTTTCAGGGCTATAGGGATAGAGCAGGGGAATGGGACTAATTGAATTGCTCTAGAGAGCGCCTGGATGGACTCGATGGGCCAAAAAGCCTCCTTCCATGCTGTTATGACTCTCTGACTCACTCTGACAATGCTAGGGAGAGGGCTCGCACAGGTGAAGGAGAGCCCCAACTCACCATCCTTACTAGAATGGAGGAGACGGCTGACATCACAAGAGTGGTGCCACATGAGGTACTGGGCGATGGAGAGATGGGAATACCTGTAGGACTGTGTGAAAAGATATTCAATTCTGTAGATGAAGGGAATGGAGCACATTCCTTCCCTTGTGAAGCATGTCAAAACTTCAGCTGCATTGGGAAGACTCAGCTCTGCAGAGGCATCTGCTGTCAGAGGCAAGTTCTCATGATCTCCTTCTGTCTCCCACAGGGCCAGTTGTGGAGGGGAGCATGCCTGTGCTGCAGGGAACCTCAGAGACAGAAGACAGAGCCAACACTGTCACATCATTCAAGTGCAGCCTCCACCAGTGCAGATACACTCACATCAGCTGGCTCTCCAGCACATTTAAAAAGGGTGGCACTGGGTGAAGAGCATGTCATAAGTGAGCAGGAGGCGGCGAGAGAGACAAAGGCAGCTGTGGACAGTCCCCCTCAAAGGATGGAGGTCAGACACGGCCACGCTCAGCTGAGCACAGATGTACAGCCTCAGGGGTCACAAGCAAAGCGGCTTTACTTTGACCAGTGCCCACACGTCGGAGTTCCCTGAGGCGGTGCAGAGTCACGGGCTGAGAATGGAAGAGCCCATTCAGCTCATGTGCACTGCCATGGCTCGGTTTTGAATGCATTAGTTTCTCCAGTTAGAGAGAGAGTGACCAACCTCCATATGCAGCAGCACTCGGGAGTGGATGGAGGAACATTCTGTAGCATTGACTAGTCAGTGGCACTGATGGTGCAAAGATGCATGGAGTTGATATCAGTTGCACCCCAGTTGGTGGCCCCTCTAGCGATCCAGAGCAACAAAGGGTTAAAGCAGTCACCAAAAAGGATGAGGGTGGCATCCCTCACAGGGGCACCATCATCATCATCAGCCTCCTTGGCCCCTCTGTCAGAGGAATCATCTAAGTAGCAAGGCTCATTGACACCAGCACAGAAGCCGCTGGAGGTGTCCCCACCGGCATCTCTACAAATGAGGACGACCACCACGGGCATCCCAACTGCAAGCAGAAAAGCACACAGGCTGCCTTCACCTCATCCATAGTCACAAGGGGAGCACTGCATAGAGAGCGGAGGCCACCACATCGTTCATTGCACTGAGGGGTTCACTTGGGTGGCTTTCATTTATGCTGGTGTGTATTTTTAATTTTATTGCAGGTGTTGTGCCATGATTTCAGGCAAATGAGCTTCCATTTTTTAATGGCAAGGTTGAAAAAGAGAGAAGTGGTGAAGGGAAGCGATGGTGTTTCAACAGGAACACTGAGGTCACTGGAGAAATGTTTACTATGCATTGTGGGTAAGAATGGAACTATTCAAAGTTGTGCTTTATGGAAGTGTTCTCACAATCAGGGCAAAGCAAGTATCAGAGCATGAAGTCTGACTGGATGAGTAGCACTCAGGAGATACGTGCCTGGATCAGATATGCCCCAGTGTTCACGCCATCCTGATGAGTGCTTTGTCCTCGGAGATGGCCCCGGCCACCTCACTGCACAGCACGGGCACTGTTCTGCTCTGCATCTTCTTCATCTAGTACTTCACCCTCTTCAAGGTCCACACCTATATTTTTTTTCGCAAATAGGGCATCAGTGACCTGCGAGATGCAATGGTGTGCTGCTGCTTGAGAGATGCCACCAAGGTCCGAGCTGATCCTTGGAACGAGCCAGAGGCAAAGAAATTCAAGGCCACAGTGACTTTTATCAGCTGGGCATAGTGACCAGGACTGCGAGGTCTGAGGTCTTCCTCATCAAGGGCACAAATCTCAGATACCATCTGCCTAGACAGTTTCCTGCGGCACTGATTCTCTGACAGGTCCAGGTAGCTACTCTTTGGCGATGTACTCTATGCTGAGGCTATGGCCTTCGTTGCCTTCCTGCCCCTTCTTTCTCTCCTCTGCCCTCCTCCTAATGCGCCGGGCTCTGTATCTGCTCCTGAGGATGTTGATCCTCATCGCTATTTGTCCTATCTCAGAGTACCTTAATCCCATGTCCAGCTGTTGCTTTGCTTGCGGTCAACTGCACACACAATGCTTACTGTACCCCCATTTTACGGCCTCTCAATCTCTGGAAGGTCATGAACTTAAGGTAACTTAGTGTGCATAGACCACTTGCTCCACAAACTCTGTGCAACTGTGTGCCAATGGATGAGTGCCCCTCTCAGCTGTGCTCCCTTTTATGTACCCGCCTACTTGAATGGCACGGCTATGATTGGCTCCCCTCTGCGTTGCCGCCTACTACTTGACTTGTTCCAGAACCAGCACAGATTCCATACCTTTCCTCAGAAATTGCAGACTATTCTTTCTTTTGGGCCTCCTTATCTCGAGAGACAATGGATACGCGCCTGGAGGTGGTCAGTGGTTTGTGAAGCAGCGCCTGGAGTGGCTATAAAGGCCAATTCTGGAGTGACAGGCTCTTCCACAGGTGCTGCAGAGAAATTTGTTTGTTGGGGCTGTTGCACAGTTGGCTCTCCCCTTGCGCCTCTGTCTTTTTTCCTGCCAACTACTAAGTCTCTTCGACTCGCCACAATTTAGCCCTGTCTTTATGGCTGCCCGCCAGCTCTGGCGAATGCTGGCAACTGACTCCCACGACTTGTGATCAATGTCACACGATTTCATGTCGCGTTTGCAGACGTCTTTATAACGGAGACATGGACGGCCGGTGGGTCTGATACCAGTGGCGAGCTCGCTGTACAATGTGTCTTTGGGGATCCTGCCATCTTCCATGCGGCTCACATGGCCATTAAGATAAAAAGCCTGTTAACAGGGTTAATTGGTCATTGCTCAAAATTGTGCAGGTTGCCAGGTCCCGCTTTCCCACCCCACCCAGTCACAAAAATTGCTAAGCGTCAGAACAGCAACAGGAAGCCGGCACAACGGCTGGCATCAGGAAATTACGTGCCCGCCTACCTCAATTCCCACCCCCAGTTTGCCACCAAAATCCTGCCTGTGGTGTCAGATGAGGACAGGGTCAATTATGATGCTCTCCACAGTAAAACAGCTCAAATATAAAGAGTAGTCACTTGAATGAATCAACAAATGGCTTCCGGTGCCAGTGGTACGAGCATGAGACACTACCCTTCATAAGACTGGGAAAAGGTGAAAATTGGGGATGCAAAGGGACCAATTTTGGGGGGAGTTGCACTGTACTTGCAGTACAAAGCTGCTTGCAAAAGGAGCTTTTCACATTGGTTGTTCTGCACCGCTACTAGTAGCTGCAACCCCTTTTACAGGCCAGTTTCAATAGCAAAGGGAGAAAGCGTAGGTCTCATCACAGGGCTAATTTTAATTCAGTCTGCTGAGCAAGAGTGAGATGGCTGTGCAAACGTAACGGCCCATTACTGATATTGCACACACTTCACCGATTTATACTAAGCACTGAGCAGCCAACCTAAGCAGTCCTTAAAAGGACTGCTGAAGTCCACTCACAAAACAGCCCAGGAAACGTCTTATTTTGTTGGAGTGCTCCTCCTGGCCAGTCCTAGGCAGCACTCCCCCACCCATCCCACCCAACAACTCCCAACCCCTTCTCATCGCCTAGGCTCAGATTGTCAGGCCAGCTCAGCATGGCAGACAAACCAATGGAATGGAACTGAGGCCCAGGACTCTAAATGGCTCAGGCCTACACCCACCGCCGGCAACAGGCAGCCTGTTTCACCTGGCCATTCTCCTCCATTATTAAAATCATCCCTCCTGTCTCAGTTGCCCCAAGTCCTCTCAATTTCTCAATTAATTTTAGAACAAAGCATACAGTTGCGTTACGTGGTGTTTAATTAGAGCTATATCCTCCTTATTGAGATTGCATTCACTCAAAGTATTTACATAATAAGAACACCAGTCTCTGAGTTTTCCTGATAATGTTTCTATATTCAGCCAGACTGGCAGTTGCAGCAAGACAAATTTAAAGTGACTAGTGATTTTCTTATGAATTGAATGTGATTAAATCCCTGTTCCTGGCAATTTCATTTCCGCTACCGATGGCCCTCGCTTCTGGAAAAATAGAATGTATTACTGAAAAGACTTCAATCGAAGTTCACAAGCAAGTATGAATTAAATCTGTGATACCTGTATTTCTAAGAAATGTGACCTAGCAAGAGCCAATAGTGCAAGACTAGTGTTCTCATTAGGCACGTATGCTTTGACAACAAACTTTTTAAGGATGGATATTACTCAAATTAAAGGCAACTTAACACAACTGCATGCTTCTTCTGAAAGTAATCGAATATAGCAATTATTTGATAGGAGGTAAAATCTATCAGCCTGTCCAGGTGTGAGAAACAGATTAATCTGATCCCAGGTCAATCAATTTAAAACTTCTGACACAACAGGAGGTGTGAAATTAAGGTCGGATTAAGTCTTAAAAAGTTTTTGTACCTGAGGAGAAAGCGAGATTTAACAGTTTTGTAAAAGTGATGAAATTTACTATACTGACTCTCGCTGCTGTTTGTTACTTTGAATAAACCTGACCTATAATTAAGAGCCTAAACCACACTGCATTTATTTCCACTATCAGAAGTCTAGGAGACCATGAGAGCTTGGTGTCACTTCTAGCTGTCTAAATGCAGTCACTGGGGTTCTATTTGAAATGCTACAATACCGGATATTGTGCCTGTAAAACCAGATTTCGATTTGAAGCAGACTCACTCAACACTGACCACAAGGCAAAGATTAAAATGTAGCCCCCCATATCCATTCCTTCCCTCCTAAGACTAGTTGTACCCCACACAGTGATTTTACTCCTAACTACCTCGGCTACTCCAGGGACTTGGTTGAAGAGAATTTAAGTTAGAAATTACTATGTAATGCAAACATTGTAAGTGCAGACGCAAACAGTTTAATAGTTTAACAACTATTAACATTGCCTCACAGATAAAGTTGGTAGGACACTGGTCACTCTTGCTAACTTCCTCTGTAGCTGTTTAAGCTTCGCTCAGAAAAAACATGTCATTACCTAAACAGCTTCAGCTGCGAAGCCGAGTGACAGACATGCTTTCCACCAGCTCCTGTACCCTTGGCTGCTATGAAAGGCTTAAAAGTCAGGTACTTTCTGAAAATGGTTCTAAAGTTCAAAAAGTATAAACATCTTTGCTTTAACATAGTTTTGTTCTCACTTTCAAAGCTTTTTGTACATCCCTTGATTATTACATAGTACGAGAATCAAACATATCCAGTTTTTTATTTTTGGTTTCAGACTTTAGTTCCCTGCCAACTTTCCAGTTATTAATTCTTTAAGAACAGTGAAACATTGGATGGTAGGCAAGGGGAAGAATAAAAGATTACTTTTTTTGCCAGAGAGAATTTAAAGCAACACAAAAAGTTTGAAGATGAGGCTATGATGTATTTACTTGGTAGCTTTTACTGGTTGCTACATTTATAGCCACTCCAGGCGCTGCTTCACAAACCACTGACCATCTCCAGGCGCGTATCCATTGTCTCTCGAGATAAGGAGGCCCAAAAGAAGAAAGAAAGAAGAAACATTCGAGCATTCAATCTTTGAGCTAACATTGGCAATGAATGGCAGCAGTTTATGCAAACATAGAAGATGCCACAACCAAGTTCAGTCCTATCCTCACCATGTTCACATACCTGCACTTTCCAAAAGGGGACGATGATCAGGTGCGGGAATCTCACCCAATGTTTCAACTCCTTAGCGAGAATGCTACAGCCAACTGTAATGCTCTGAAGGGATGGCAGAAATTGTGACCAGCACCAGGCTGAATGGATAGTAGACAGCATGGTAAGCGTTAGGCTGAGTAACTCACCATTATGCCTGAGGCAGAGCAACAAAATAGATGAATGGGACTATGGTCCTGGTTACTAGCAATTGACCCTCACTGCAGAAGCAGTCAGCATTTTTTGCAAAGGTCCTAACTGAAAATGGACATTGCTATTACAGTACAGAGAATAGGCTGCACATAACCTTTTTTTAATCTATGGTTTGATTATAATCACACACACAAACCCAGATACAATGGTCACCTGCCTACCCCTACTCCCAAGAGCATCTGGGAATCATGTCCTGGATCTTCCAATCCGAATTACTCAGTGCTACCTATATGTAATTGTATATATTCCCACTGAGATCGCAAATTTGCTACAAGCAAAATTTATGGCTCACCTTAACAGAGGAAACCACAACACTGTTTTACGACTTCTAAAGGCGCTGACTATGGTGTCAATCCAAATCATTACAGAAGTTGACAGTGTTAAAATATTTAGAGCCAAACTTGCCATGTTCACTTTGCATATTGATGATCTACATACTTCTCACACAATTCCGAAAGATACCATGCTGTTAATATTTGCACTTCATAGATCAAAGCAAAACAGCTGATTTTCATACTAGGTGAATATTAAACATTAAATCTTGGAGGCAATCTTTGTTCTGTTGTCACAAAGAAATTGAATTCAGACATTTTACCTCGATTACTTTCCTGCACTGCATTTATCACCCTTACTGCTGTACAGCTCTGCTACGATACAGACCAACATTGCTAACACAATGAAAAGCTAAATCTAGCTTTACATCGCTCCTGGCATTAGTTGCTAGGAAACCTTTGATCCTTCTCTTTACCTCGTCGAGGCACATCACTGAACAATGACATTTTTTTGAAAATACAAAAGAACATTATTAAACCTTCACAGGGTTTGAAAATGTTTAAAACCTTTGTTATATATTTAAAATAGCAAGAGAACACACTGGTTTAGTTCTTATTTGTGTGCAAATGTTTGAGACTTTTTTAAAAAATGTTCTTTTCCCCTCCCACATTTTGTTTTTCCCCTCATGGGGTGAGTGGCTCAGAAGAGAGAAAAGGAAAACTTAAGGACCAGCCCCACTAAGGTACATCAGATGTTACATGATTACATATCGAACATTTAGAATTAATTGGTTTTGATAGAGACCAATATACTTCATTAACCACTACAAAAATGTCAAATTTTGAACCTCAGTTTTTAATAGAATATTTTCCACAGCAACAATTGCAATGGGAACTAATGCCGTCAGCAAGACAACTGGAGAACGGCCATCCATGAGAGTGAAAGTAAAAAAAAGTCTTTCATAGCCTCCAAATATCTAACCAGCAAACAAAACCGCAGAACATAGATTTCTTTCATAAAACAGATACGCTTTTGTATGCGGCAGTTACACACAAGAATGTTTCACTTTTACACAACAGGAATACTTGGCAAGTCAGATAATTCCATATCCCTCTATGCCTTGCTCATTCACGTACCTGTCCAGATGCCTCTTAAATGTTGCTACTGTTCTTGCCTCCACCACCTCCTCAGGCAGCTCATCACACACATCCACTATTCTTTGTGTGAAATATTTACCCCTTTGATCCCCTTTAAACCTCCTCCCTCTCACCTTAAATCTGTGCCCTCTAGTTTTAGTCACCCTTACCATGGGAAACAGACTCTGGCTATCTACCCTATCTATGCCTCTCAATTTTATATACCTCTATCACGTCCCCTCTCAGCCTCGTTCGCTCCAGGTAAAACAGACCCAGACTATCCAATCTCTCTTTATAACTCAAGCCCTCCAAACCAGGCAACATCCTTGTGAATCTTTTCTGCACTCTCTCAAGCTTCATCACATCTTTCCTGTAGTGCGGCGACCAGAACTGCACAGAGTACTCCAAATGCGGCCTAACCAACGTTATGTACAACTGTAACATGACGTCCCAACTCTTGTACTCAATGCCTCAGCCGATGAAGGCAAGCATGCCATACGCCTTCTTCACCACCCTGTCTACCTGTGTTGCCACTTTCAGGGAACTATGTACTTGCACCCCAAGGTTTCTCTGCCCAACAACACTCCCCAGGGCCCTGCCATTCACTGTTTATGTCCTGCCCTGATTTAACTTCCCACAATGCATCACTTCACACTTGTCTGCGTTAAATTCCATTTGCCAATCCCTTGCCCACTTTCCCAGTTTATCTATATCCTGTTGTAACCTTAGACAACCTTCTTCACTGTCGACTATACCACCAATTTTGGTGTCATCTGCAAACTTACTAATCATGCCCCTTACATTCACATCCAAGTCATTAACATATATGACAAACAACAGAGGGCCCAGCACCGATCCCTGCGGCATACCACTGGTCACCGGCCTCCAATCTGAAAAACAACCCTCCATTACCACCCTCTGCCTCCTATCACCAAGCCAATTTTGTATCCAATTGGCTAGCTCACCCTGGATCCCATGTGTTCGAACCTTCTGGACCAGCCTACCATGCGGGACCTTGTCAAAGGCCTTGCTAAAGTCCATGTAGACAACGTCCATCGCCCTGCCCTCATCAATCCTCTTGGTCACCTCCTCGAAAAACTCAAATTCATGAGACATGATTTCCCACGCACAAAGCCATGCTGACTATCCTTAATCAGACCATGCCTTTCCAAATGCATATAAATCCTGTCTCTCAGAATCCCTTCCAATAACTTTCCCACCACTGATGTAAGGCTCACCGGCCTGTAGTTCCCTGGCTTATCCCTGCTGCCCTTCTTAAATAAAGGCACAACATTAGCTATCCTCCAGTCTTCCGGTACCTCACCTGTGGCTAACGATGATACAAAAAACTCTGCCAGGGCCCCAGCAATCTCCTCCCTTGCTTTCCATAGCATCCTAGGATACACTTGGTCAGGCCCTGGGGAGTGCTTCAAAACCTCCAACACCTCCTCCTTTGTAATGTTGATATGCTCCAGGATATCGCTGTTCCCTCCTTGAACTCACTAGCTTCCATGACCTTCTCCATGTTAAATACAGATGAGAAGTATTCATTTAAGACCTCGCCCATTTCCCGTGGCTCCACACATAGATTACCACACTGATCCTTAAGGGGACCTACTCTCTCCCTAGCTACCCTTTTACTTTTAATATACTTATAGAATCTTTTAGGATTCTCCTTTTTCTTATCTGCCAGGGAAATCTCATGGCCCCTTTACGCCCTCCTAATTTCCTTAAGTATAGTCCTACATCTCCTATACTCCTCGAGGGACTGCCTTGATCCCAGCTGCCTATACCTGACATATGCTTCCTTCTTTGTCTGACCAGACCCTCAATATCCCTCATCAACCAAGGTTCCCTAAACTTACCAGCCTTGCCCTTCCAGCCAACAGGAACATGCTGGCCCTGAACTCTTCCTATCTCACTTTTAAAAGCCTCCCACTTGCCAGACATCCCTTTACCTGTAAACAGCCTCCCATTCAAATTTTGAGAGTTCCAGTTTGATGCCATCAAAATTAGCCTACCTCCAATTTAGGACTTCAACCGGATGACCAGTCCTATCCTTTTCCATAACTATCTTGAAGCCAAAGTGCTCCCCCACTGACACATCAACCACCTACCCAGCCTCATTTCCTAAGAGGAGGTCAGGTGTAGCCCCTTCTCTAGTAGGGCCATCCACATACTGCTTCAGAAAACTATCCTGGACACACTTAACAAATTCTTCCCTATCTGATCCCTTAGCACTAAGGCAGTCCCAGTCAATATTAGGGAAGTTAAAATCACCTACTATTACAACCCTATAATTCCTACACCTATCTGTGATTTCCCTACATATATGCTCCTCCACTTCCCTCTGACTATTGGGGGGCCTGTACTATAATCCCATCAAAGTGATCACCCCTTTCTTATTTCTAAGTTCTACCCATATGGCCTCGCTGGACGTTCCCCTCGGGATATCCTCTCTAAGTACTGCCGTGATGTCCTCCCAAATCAATAGTGCAACTCCCCCTCCTCTCTTACCTCCACCTCTGTCATGCCGGAAGCATCAGTACTCCGGAACATTGAGCTGCCAGTCCTGCCCATCCCTCAACCACGTTTCCGTAATAGCTAGAATATCACAATCCCATGTACCGATCCATGCTCTGAGTTCATCTGCCTTACCTGTAAGGCGTCTTGCATTAAAGTAAATGCAGTTTAGCCTACCAGACCTTCCACGCTCCCTGTCCTGCCCCTGCCCGTCCTGCCTACTGGACTGGCTCATTTTAACCTCTACATTTGTCTCAACTATCTCATCGGAGAGACTACTACTTTGGGTCCCACCCCCCTGCAAGACTAGTTTAAACCCTTCCGAGTAGTACTAGCAAACTTCCCCGCAATGATATTGGTCCCCTTCCAGTTTAGATGCAACCCGTCCTTCTTGTACAGGTCACCTCTGCACCAGAAGAGATCCCAATAATCCAAGTAGCTGAAGCCCTCCCTCCTACACCAGCTCTTCAGCCACGCATTCATTTGCCTTATCCTCCTATTCCTACCCTCACTAGCACGTGGCACAGGGAGTAATCCTGAGAGGTCCTGCTTTTTAACCTTCTGCCTAACTCCCTATATTCAGTTTGCAGGACCTAATCTCTCTTCCTGCCTATGTCGTTAGTACCAATATGGACCATGACCTCTGGCTGCTCACCCTCCCCTTTCAGAATGTCCTGCAGCCGCTCCGAGACATCCTTGACCCAAGCACCAGAGAGGCAACATACCATCCTGGAGTCTCGTTTGTGCCACCGAAATTCCTATCTGCACCTCTTACGATAGAATCCCCTGTCACTATAGCTCTTCCACTCCTTTTCCTCCCCTGTGCAGCAGAACCCACGGTGGTGCCACGAACTTGGCTGTTGCTGCTTTCCCCTGGGAGGTCATCCCCCCCCAACAGTATCCAAAGCATTCAATTTGGTATACTGTATTCGCTGCTCACAATGTGGTCTCCTCTACATTGGGGAGACCAAACGCAGACTGGGTGACCGCTTTGCGGAACACCTCCACTCAGTCCGCAAGCAGGACCCCGAGCTTCCGGTTGCTTGCCATTTCAACACTCCCCCCTGCTCTCAAGCTCACATCTCTGTCCTGGGATTGCTGCAGTGTTCCACTGAACATCAACGCAAGCTCGAGAACAGCATCTCATTTACCGATTAGGCACACTACAGCCTGCCGGTTTGAACATTGAGTTCAATCATTTCAGAGCATGACAGGCTCCATTTTACTTTTATTTTCAGTTTTTTTTTCTTTTTCCTTGTTTAAATTTTTTGTTGTGTTTATTTTATTTCATCTTAGTTTGCTTACCCACTGTTTTTTTCCATGTTTGTACTTGCTGCTGTTCAATCATCAGTCCGTTAACACCCTATCTGTACTAATGCTTTGTCTTTCAACACACCATTAACATATTGTTTGCCTTTGCTCCAAGACCTTCTGGTCAGCTATTCTGTGATCTTGTCCTATTTACACCTTCTCCTTTGTTATCTCTTGCCCCACCCCCGTTTTACTTGCTTATAACCTTTTACATTTCTAATATTTGCTAGTTCTGAAGAAGGATCACTGACCTGAAACGTTAACTCTGCTTCTCTCTCCACAGATGCTGCCAGACCTGCTGAGTATTTCCAGCATTTCTTGTTTTTATTCCAAAGCAGTATATCTGTTTGAGAGGGGGATGGCCACAGTGGACTCCTGCACTATCTGGCGGTCACCCATCTCTTTTCTGCCTGTGCAGCCATTACTTGCGGTGTGACCACCTCACTAAACGTGCTATCCATGACGTCCTCAGCATCACAGATGCTCCACAGTGAATCCACCCGCAGCTCCAGCTCTGTAATGCGGGTTGCCAGTAGCTGCAGATGGATACACTTCCTGCACACATGGTTTTTTTTTTCCCAAAATATACTTCATTCATAAAAATCTGTAAAAATTACATTGCCAAACAGTTTCCAAACAGCACCAAAAAATACAAACATTGCAAGGGAGATCAGTTTCCTTCAATACTGTCATGTGTTTCTTCCCAACCCTTCCGTTTCACAATTGTCATGTCAATTACAGTTTTACATTTACAGCAATTGAGAATATTAACGATACAGTTCGAGGGGTTTCCCATTGATCCAGCCCCTCAGTCCAGCTTGGTGGGGGAACCTTACACTGTGGTCTTTCCCCATTGAGCCTTTGCTGCGGCTGCCCCAAGCTTTAGTGCGTCCCTCAGCACGTAGTCCTGGACCTTGGAATGTGCCAGTCTGCAACATTCGGTGGTGGACAACTCTTTGCGCTGGAAGACCAGCAAGTTTCGGGCAGACCAAAGGGCGTCTTTTACCGAATTGATAGTCCTCCAGCAGCAGTTGATGTTTGTCTCGGTGTGCGTCCCTGGGAACAGCCCGTAGAGCACAGACTCCTGTGTTACAGAGCTGCTTGGGATGAACCTTGACAAAAACCACTGCATCTCTTTCCACACCTGCTTTGCAAAGGCACATTCCAGGAGGAGGTGGGCAACCGTCTCTTCCCCACCACAGCCAACGCGGGGGCACTGTGCGGAGGGGGCGAGACTTCGGGTGTGCATGAAGGATCTGACGGGGAGGGCCCTTCTCACCACCAGCCAAGCTACGTCTTGGTGCTTGTTTGAAAGTTCTGGTGATGAGGCATTCCGCCAAATGACTTTGACGGTCTGCTCGGGGAACCATCCGACAGGATCCACCGTTTCCTTTTCCCGTAGGGCCTTGAGGACATTCCGTGCAGACCACTGCCTGATGGACCGGTGGTCAAAGGTGCTTTTCCGCAGAAACTGCTTCACGAAGGATAGGTGGTACGGCGCCGCCCAACTGCACGGAGCGTTCCGCGGCAATGTGACCAGGCCCATCCTTCGCAACACCGGGGACAGATAGAACCTCAGCACGTAGTGACACTTGGAGTTTGCGTACTGGGGATCTACACATAGCTTGATGCAGCCGCACACGAAGGTGGTCATCAGGATGAGGGCCACGTTGGGTACATTTTTCCCGCCCATGTCCAGAGATTTGAACATCGTGTCCCTCCGGACCCGGTCCATTTTAGATCCCCAGACGACGCGGAAAATGGCTCGGGTGACTGCCACGGCGCAGGAGTGGGGTATGGGCCAGATCTGCGCCACGTAGAGCAACAACGTGAGCGCCTCGCACCTGATGACCAGGTTCTTACCCACAATGGAGAGAGATCGCTGCCCCCACATGCCCAACTTTTGTCGTACCTTGGCTACTCGCTCCTCCCATGTTTTGGTGCACGCCCCGGCCCTTCCGAACCATATCCCCAGCACCTTCAGGTAATCTGACCTGACGGTGAAGGGGACAAAGGATCGGTCAGCCCAGTTCCCAAAGAACATGGCCTCGCTCTTGCCGTGGTTAACTTTGGCTCCCGAGGCCAGTTCGAACTGGTCGCAGATGCTCATCAGTCTGCGCACGGACAGCGGATCCGAGCAGAAGACGGTGACGTCATCCATGTACAGGGAGGTTTTGACCTGAGTGCCTCCGCTGCCTGGGATTGTCACCCCTCTTATGCTCGCATCCTTCCTAATAGACTCAGCAAAGGGTTCAATACAGCAAAGAAACAAGACCGGGGACAGAGGACAGCCCTGTCTGACTCCAGATTTGATCGGGAAACTTTCAGATTCCCACCCGTTGATTGACACTGCGCTACTGATGTTTGTTTGTGTAGAGCAGTTGGATCCAATTGCAGATTCCCTCCCCAAACCCCATTTTGGAAAGCACGTCCATCATGTAGGTGTGCGATATCCTGTCAAAAGCCTTCTCCTGGTCCAGGCTGATGGTTGTCAGGGACACTGGATGCGTCCCTGATTTCCCACATAGCACAGGAAGAGCATATCACGGGGTTGAGCTCTCCTGTCATGACTTACCTTTAGGTTAATTAGTTTCTCCCTGAATTAAAAAATACTAATTACACAAGGGGCCTTGTTCTACCCACTCCAATCTAAAGTCCTTAAAAAAAAACTTTAGTAGTACTCACCTTATCACCAGAGGTTTTTTTTATCAACAATAAACAAACTTTCCCTTATTTTTTTAAAGATATTCTAATAGCTGCTACTCACCAACCAATCAGCTTGCAGCTCTCCTCTGACATCACTGTTGGCTTTTTGTTTTCAAACTCCAGTGCGCTGGAAGAGCTCCTCGCCCGCTCCCGGAAGGTAAGAGACTGGGTCTCGATCCTCGGGGTCGATTTATAGGCTCAGCACTCGGCGTTCTCCCCACAGGTCCGCTCCGTTCCGCTCCCGGAAGGTAAGAGATTTCAATGTTTTTACTTGCCTCTCTCAGAGTCAAGCTATTGTGCTGAAGAATAGTTCACTATTGTTAATACCCCCAAACTAAGAAATCCCATCCAGAAGTTTGTAGAATACCTACCTGCTACAACAGCAAACTGCATTTACCCCATCAGGACTTTCCCTGTTCAGGTCTCTTACGTCAATAATCCTCTTTTTTTTTTATGGTAAAAGTTTGCAGTTTTTCTCTTCTGTCGTACTGCCACCTTCTGAAAAGAAATTGGTCTGGAAAATGTGAAGTTATACGGAGGTGGATTTCATTATGCTGCACTAAAACAGCAATGAATCCGTCAACCTCAGGACCAAAGCACTTTACAGTCAATGAAGTACTTTTGAAATGTCGTCATAAGCAAATTCAATGGATGACCTGCAAGTTTCATTACAAAATAAAACATTTTGATGAAAGTCATTTGTACTGCAAAAAAAACTTGCATTTATATAGCACCTTTCACAACAACCAGACATCGCAAAGTGCTTTTCAGCCAATGAAGTACCTTTGAAGTATAGTCACTGTTGTAATTTAGGAGATGCAGAGCCATTTTCCATTCAGCAGGCTCTCTCAACCAACATGATAACGACCAGATAATCTGTTTTTAGTGATGTTGGTCGAGGGATAAATATCAACCAGGCCACAAGAACTGCCCTGTTCTTCTGTGAATGGTGCCAAGGGATCTTTTATGTCTACCTGAGAAGGTAAACAGGGCCTTGGCATAACATCTCATCCAAATGAAAGCACGTCTGACATTGCAGCACTCCCTCAATGCTGCAGCGAAGTGCTAGCCTAGATTATGAGCTGACAATTATGAGCAACACTCCCTCATCATTGCACTGAAGCACCAACCTAGATCAAGTGCTCAAGTTTCTTGAGTACGGTTTGAACTCACTGGTGAATGCGTGACTTACTTTTTGCGTTCACTTTAGAAACACAGGTTTAAAGTTCCAAAGGCTGCAGATTTGAAGATAGGCCAGGTTATGACTACGACTCTTGAATGGCCTTTTTGCTTTGCACTGGAATCTCTCCCAACTAGCAGCAATTGACACATTCCACAAGCCCAATGTCTTACTTAAGACACAAATAGTTTATTTTGTTTGGTTTTGCAGCTCAGGTGTAAAGATTCAACATCAGTTTTTTGTGCCAAATATAACTTTTGTTAAGAACATAAATGACTACTACATACCGTTCTGCATTTTGTCAGGTAAGACTGAATAGGCCAGTAACTAAACCATAAAGTTCCTCCACTGTTCCAGTTAAAAACAAATCCACAAATCCAGGTCAGTAATGTCAAGTCACACAAGATCACAAACGCAAAGGGGAGCGATTAGGTGAGATGTTATTTGTAGAAACCTTGACTTAATTCACAAACAGGAGTTAGACATTTGTAAGGAAAGCTGGTCAAGATTGTGATCCTATATTGGACTATGTGTTGATCATAGGAAATAGAAGCAGGAGTAGGCTATTTGGCCCATCAAGCCTGCTTCACCATTCAAACAGATCATGGCTGATCATCTACCTCCATGCCATTTTCCCCCATTATCCCCATATCTCGATGTCATTAGAATCCAGAAATCTATCGATTTCTGTCTTGAACATGCTCAATGATTGAGCTACCACAAGAATCCAGATCTAGCAGTTATTCTTTCTCCGATGGAATTGGATTTCTAAGCAGATTGCACATGATCAAAACATTGAGATACCACAAAAAGCTGGATTCTCCACCAGACTTTGTCCTATTTCCCTAGAATTTGGAAGAATGAGAGGTGATCTCATTGAAACATATAAAATTCTTAAGAGGCTTGATAGGGTAGATACTGGCAAGTCTAGAACTAGGGGTCACAGTCTCAGAATAAGGGTTCGCCATTTAGGACTGAGATGAGGGGTTGTGAATTTTTAGAATTCTGTATCACAGGGGCTGTGGATGCCCAGTCATTGACTATATTCAAGATCAACAGATTTTAGGATACTGAGGGAATTAAGGAATCTGGAGAACAGTGCAGAAAGATGGAGTTGAGGTAAAAGATCAGTTGTATTGAAAGGCAGAGCAGGCTCTAAGAGCCAAATGGCCTACTCCTCCTCCTATTTCTTATTTTATGTTCCAGTTCTCAACTGGCCTAGCTGCTAAAAGCAATTTAGTTGAACAGTGGAAGATAGTCTACTCAGCTTTCCAGTTTGTTTTAAGTAATCAAATACAAGGACCAGCAGAAAATTATTCACCCCAGTTACTACACCCCAGAATTTTTACATCGTTAGAATATATTAATTCCCCACTTAACAGGTTTATAGAGAAGTCACCAACTTCTTGTATCCATGACCTTATCAGACTAAGAACCAGCAAATAAAGACTATTGTTAGAACTAGAATAATTCCCCCTGCATTACTTATGGAGTCACCCTATTAAGAACTATTCTGACCTCAGAATGGGTTGATTCTAAATCAAGCTGCTTGGGCCTAGCCACTAGGAAAGATCATCCTGCCTTTTTTGGCTTAACCAAACAGTATTTCTTCAGATACCTTTTCCTTCCATGCTTTCTGCTGTCACACTGAAAGATGGAAAATAATACACCTTCAGATCACCATGTAATTGACCAGATTTACTGACAAGTATATAGAAGTGGAGACAGCACACAGTATAGGACTCAAGGTTGAACCTTGTGAAATCAGAAAAAACTTAAAACTCTGACAAGAAAAACAGAAATTCAATGCCTTCATTGCATTAGTCGTAAAGTTTTTACTTTCCACGTAGGATAATTAAATTAACAAGAGCTATTGGTGTATTGGTGCAGGACCAAAAAACCTATATGAGTCGAATGTATATGTACTCCAACAAAACATAGCTCATTTTTCCCTAAATCATGCTACAAGGTAGTATTTTGGTTTACCTGTATAGTTATGAAAACGAAATATTAAAAAATACATTTAAAATTTGAAGGTACAGAGACAAAGATAAGGGTAGAATTGCATTCTGGTGAATAATTTGGAAAACATTGCACTCTCAAGCAGTCACGAGCTTTAATTTTGCAAATGATGGAACAGAGGATATAGAGTGGAGATGGAAGCAGCGACCTTTTGAGATCAATTTTAAGACCCAGCATTCCTATGGAGAAC
The DNA here is from genome assembly GCF_036365525.1 of Heterodontus francisci. Classification (NCBI taxonomy): domain Eukaryota; kingdom Metazoa; phylum Chordata; class Chondrichthyes; order Heterodontiformes; family Heterodontidae; genus Heterodontus; species Heterodontus francisci. The sequence goes on from NC_090374.1 coordinate 126,006,622, forward strand.
ACATGAGAAACAATGATGGGAACTAGGATGTACAGCAAAAGTGCATAGTGAACTGAAGATGGCCCATTCAAAGAAGGTAAAATGCATAAAGGTTACTGTGGTCAGTGAAGTGATGAGAATATTAATGTACTTTACCCAAGATTCACACTGGGGCAATAACAACAACATTGCCTCACAATGTTGATTCTTCGATATATAAATGCAAAATGTCTTTCTTCCTTTGCTGAATGCTTTCACTATTACCTGTTTTTGTTTAATAAAGATAAGCTGGATGTGATAGTCAAGACTGATACTAAAGTAAGTACCTGAGCCAACAGTACAGACATGGAAATAGATCACCACAACTAAACACTGCACTGACTGCATTAAATGCATAGGAACTGCTGTACCAACTAACCCAATTTGCACTTTTTACATCAAAGGCACAAACAAGGAAGAGAAGCTAAACAAAAAACACAGACGCTGGAAATCTCAAACAAAAATAGAAAATCCTGGAAACATTCAACGGATCAAGCACCAGAGGAAACAGCAGGCAAATTAACATTTCAGGTATAAACTCCATTTGATATTAACTTGTCTGTTTGCCTCACAATGTTGATTCATCTATATATAAATGCAAATGTCTTTCTTCCTTTGCTGAATGCTTTCACTATTACCTGTTTTTGTTTAATAACGATAAGCTGGATGTGATAGTCAAGACTGATACTAAAGTAAGTACCTGAGCCATTAAAAAGGCATCTTAACCAGTATACCCTTCAAAGACTTGGTATTAAGGAAATGGAGACCAAATGTTTCAGGCACTGCTGACCCAGCAAATTCCAAGACAATACCATTCCACAGAAAGGAATGAGACTAAGGGCTGAATTTTCACTTTGGGGTGGGAAACAGAAGCCGGGTCTGTTTCCAGGTCCCAAAGCCACCCTTGAGAGCAAACAATCACTGGTTGGAATTCTGACCGGGTCACTCCCTTGACTGTCCAATTCAGGGCAGCAGGTGGAGTACCGAAGGCCTTCCAGCTTCAGAGGAGCACCCGGCTGCAGTAAAAGATAAATAACAGAGGGCACTTCAACAGGAAAGTGCCCTCTCAGGCACTTAATTTAAAACCAGAAAAAGCAGCCGGGGTGGTGGGTGGAAATCGACAGGGCTGCCTTTGGCTACACCTCCACCCAGACGGGCAGTGAGTGCCAGTTAAACTGCGTCGGAAAACTGGAGCCTGACTGGAAAATCCCAGTCTGCCTCTATTACTTACCCTTAACAAGGCTCTTAACGAGATTAATTGCCTGCCCGTCTCATGGGGCTGAGCTGGGCCCCAAAACTGCATCAGCTAACTGACCGACATCGGGAATAGGGTCAGGAAACTGGCACCCCGACCGGTCTCGTAATTTTTGGGTCCGATCTGCCTCCATTCCCAACCTCGCTGGGGCCCAGAAATTTGCACTAATAGTCGAACACCTGGTCTTGTGCTCACCAGGAACATAAAATCAAAGCATTGCTGGATAGCAATGAGAGAGACGACAATACCAGCTATTCCAGGATATCTAGCACATGTTAAACACACTGCAGGTTAACGCATCGTAGCTTGGGAGAGTGATACAGTATGAAAGCTTCAAGAACAGAGGTCAGCGAATGCAGCTGACTGATGCCACAAAATTAATATGAATTGCTTTGATGTATAAAAGAAAACTATATAATCAATATCACTACACTAGAACTAAGAACAAAGAACAGTACAGCACAGGAACAGGCCATTCAGCCCTGCAAGCCTGCGCCAATCTTGATGCCTGTCTAAACTAAAACCTTCTGCACTTCCGGGGACCGTATCCCTCTATTCCCATCCTATTCATGTATTTGTCAAGATGCCTCTTAAACGTCGCTATCGTACCTGCTTCCACCACCTCCCCCCGGCAGCAAGTTCCAGGCACTCACCACCCTCTGTGAAAAGAACCTGCCTCGCACATCCCCTCTAAACTTTGCCCCTCGAACCTTAAACCTATGTCCCCTAGTAACTGACGCTTCCACCCTGGGGAAAAGCTTCTGACTATCCACTTTGTCCATGCCACTCATAACTTTGTAAACCTCTATCAGGTCGCCCCTCCACCTCCGTTGTTCCAGTGAAAACAATCTGAGTTTTTCCAACCTCTCCTCATAGCTAATGCCCTCCAGACCAGGCAACATCCCGGTAAACCTCTTCTGTACCCTCTCCAAAACCTCCATGTCCTTCTGGTAGTGTGGCGACCAGAATTGCACACAATATTCTAAGTGTGGCCTAACTAAAGTTCTGTACAGCTGCAGCATGACTTGCCAATTTTTATACTCTATGCTCCGACCGATGAAAGCAAGCATGCCGTATGCCTTCTTGACTACCTTATCCACCTGCATTGCCACTTTCAGTGACCTGTGGACCTGTACGCCCAGATCTCTCTGCCTGTCAATACTCCTAAGGGTTCTGCCATTTACTGTATACTTCCCACCTGTATTAGATCTTCCAAAATGCATTACCTCACATTTGTCCGGATTAAACTCCATCTGCCATTTCTCCGCCCAAGTCTCCAACCGATCTATATCCTGCTGTATCCTCTGACAATCCTCATCATCCGCAACTCCACCAACCTTTGTGTCGTCCGCAAACTTAATCAGACCAGCTACATTTTCCTCCAAATCATTTATATATACTACAAACAGCAAAGGTCCCAGCACTGATCCCTGCGGAACACAACTAGTCACAGCCCTCCATTCAGAAAAGCGCCCTTCCACTGCTACCCTCTGTCTTCTATGACCGAGCCAGTTCTGTATCCATCTTGCCAGCTCACCTCTGATCCCGTGTGACTTCACCTTTTGTACCAGTCTGCCATGAGGGACCTTGTCAAAGGCTTTAATGAAGTCCATATAGATAACATCCACTGCCCTTCCTTCATCAATCATCTTCGTCACTTCCTCAAAAAACTCAATCAAGTTAGTGAGACACGACCTCCCCTTCACAAAAGCATGCTGCCTCTTGCTAATAAGTTCATTTGTTTCCAAATGGGAGTAAATCCTGTCCCGAAGAATCCTCTCGAATAATTTCCCTACCACTGACGTAAGGCTCACCGGCCTATAATTTCCTGGATTATCCTTGCTACCCTTCTTAAACAAAAGGAACAACATTGGCTATTCTCCAGTCCTCTGGGACCTCACCTGTAGCCAATGAGGATACAAAGATTTCTGTCAAGGCCACAGCAATTTCTTCCCTTGCCTGCCTTAGTATTCTGGGGTAGATCCCATCAGGCCCTGGGGACTTATCTACCTTAATGCTTTGCATTAAGGGAACTTGAACAAACCTTTGATGTATCGATATATTCCATATATCAGGCTTCACTGTACAAACACCGATTAAGATGAACAGTTATACAGCAATCTTCAGGACTGCGTTGCTAAATCTCATGAAATGAAGAAATTTATCATTGTGGGTGACTACACACGAGCTGGAATGGACATCACCTGGCTTGGAACAATTGGTTTAAAGTTTGCTTTAAATTGAAAATTTGATTTGAGTATTTAATTTGGCATTTTCATAGAAAATCATTACTATTAACAATCTTGGCTGGTTGATATAGCTATGTGCTGTCGACTCATAGCCTGTTAATATGAACCATATATTATAGCGCAAAGTGTAATTTCATATTTTGACAGTTGTTTGCACTAAATAATAAAATCTATTTATACTTTCATCCGACATTTTAGAAAATGCCTCTGTGGCATCAACTACATCACTTACTCCATGCTGCTTCACAATAGAAAATTTACAGCCCCAATAACCCTATGGTCTAATCATGCCTCAAATCTAGTTGTTATCTTTTATTATAGTCATTTGTTCAGATCAAATCAACATAACAGTTAATGCCTTTCAACTCTGGGTCACAGCTCATTCGAGCCAACTGCATTGACTTGTAAGGTTCATGATGTAAAAGACAAGGAAGTCACAGGAATGAAGTGTCAATGTCTCCCTAAAAATACCTGGACATCATTGCAACTGAGGTATGAACATCAAGTTGTGCACCATATTTACTATTCAACACGAGCTGGAACTGAGTAAAAGAAACCCAGGTATTCTTGCAAATTAACTCAGCTATCACAACACAATGCCTTATATTTGCATAATAAGAAAAAATCTCCCGTCCATTCTCCAATCTATATACAAGATGAAACAAAGAGCACCAATAATAACCAAAGAAATGAAATCACATTCATTGACAACTTGTTAACACGGCCCTCCTGAACAAAAATTAACTGTAGTTAAGATGATATGCTCTCTTTTGCAAATGCCGCCTCCTCCCATCCGCCTGCCCCACGACAATTCATCATTAGAGAACACCACATTCAATCAACAAATGTAGTTGATGTTAAGGGTTAAAAACATAAGTTGCTCACAATGAAGCTGCAAGGTAGTAGTTATCCTTGAACTACAACAACAACTTATATCTATCTAGCACCTTTAAAGTAATAAAACGTCCCAAGGCATTTCACATAAGCATTAGAAGACAAAATATGACTCCAAGCCATAAGGAGATAATAAGCAACAGCCTGACATAGTCATACTCACGGAATCATTCCTGACAATGTCCCAGACACTGCCATCACCATCCCCGGGTATGTTTTGTCTCACCGGCAGGACAGACCCAGCAGAGTTGGCGGCACAGTGGTATACAGTAGGGAGGGAGTTGCCCTGGGAGTCCTCAACATCGACTCTGGACCCCATGAAGTCTCATGGCATCAGGTCAAACATGGACAAGGAAACCTCCTGCTGATTACCACCTACCGCCCTCCCTCAGTTGATGAGTCAGTACTCCACCATGTTGAACAGCACTTGGAGGAAGCACTGAGGGAGGCAAGGGCGCAGAATGTACTCTGGGTGGGGGACTTCAATGTCCATCACCAAGAGTGGCTCAGTAGCACCGCTACTGACCGAGCTGGCCGAGTCCTAAAGGACATATCTGCTAGAGTGGGTATGCGGCAGGTGGTGAGGGAACCAAGAGGGGAAAACATACTTGACTTCGTCCTCACCAAACTGCCTGCCGCAGATGCATCTGTCCATGACAGCATTGGTAGGAGTGACCACCACATGGTCCTTGTGGAGATGAAGTCCTGCCTTCACCCTGAGGATACCCTCTATTGTGTTGTGTGGCACTACCACCGTGCTAAATGGGATAGATTTCGAACAGATCTCGCAATGCAAAAATGGGCATCCATGAGGTGCTGTGGGCCATCAGCAGCAGAATTGTACTCAACCACAATCCGTAACCTCATGGCCTGGCATATCCCCCAATCTACCATTACCATCAAACCAGGAGACCAACCCTGGTTCAGTGAAGAGTGCAGGAGGGCATGCCAGGAGCAGCAACAGGCATACCTCAAAATGAGGTGTCAACCTGGTGAAGCGACAACACAGGACTATCTGCGTGCCAAACTGCGTAAGCAGCATGCAATAGACAGAGCGAAGCAATCCCATAACCAACGGATCAGATCTAAACTCTGCAGTCCTGCCACATCCAGTCGTGAATGGTGGTGGACAATTAAACAACTAACTGGAGGAGGTGGCTCCACAAATATCCCCATCCTCAATGATGGGGGAGCTCAGCACATCAGTGGGAAAGATAAGGCTGAAGCATTTGCAACAATCTTCAGCCAGAAGTGCCCAGTTGATGATCGATCTCGGCCTCCTCCTGAAGTCCCCAGCATCACAGATGCCAGACTTCAGCCAATTCGATTCACTCCGCGTGATATCAAGAAACGACTGAAGGCACTGGATACTGAAAAGGCTACGGAACCTGACAATATTCCAGCAATAGTACTGAAGACCTGTGCTCCAGAACTTGCTGCACCCCTAGCCAAGCTGTTCCAGTACAGCTACAACACTGGCATCTACCCTGCAATGTGGAAAATTGCTCAGGTATGTCCTGTACACAAAAAGGAGGATAAATTCAACCCAGCCAATTACCGCCCCATCAGCCTACTCTCAATCATCAGTAAAGTGATGGAAGGTGTCATCAACAGTGCCATCAAGCGGCACTTGCTGAGCAATAACCTCCTCAGTGACACTCAGTTTGGGTTCCGCCAGGGCCACTCAGCTCCTGACCTCATTACAGCCTTGGTTCAAACATGCACAAAAGAGCTGAACTCCAGAGGTGAGGTGAGAGTGACTGCCCTTGACATCAAGGCAGCATTTGACCGAGTATGGCATCAAGGAGCCCGAGCGAAACTGAAGTCAATGGGAATCAGGGGTAAAACCCTCGCTGGCTGGAGTCATACCTAGTGCAAAGGAAGGTGGTTGTGGTTGTTGGGGATCAATCATCTGAGCTCCAGGACATCACTACAGGAGTTCCTCAGGGTAGTGTCCTGGGACCAACCATCTTCAGCTGCTTCATCAATGACCTTCCTTCAATCAGAAGGTCAGAAGTGGGGATGTTCACTGATGATTGCACAATGTTCAGCACCATTCGTGACTCCTCAGATACTGAAGCAGTCCGTGCTGAAATGCAGCAAGACCTGGACAATATCCAGGCTTGGGCTAATAAGAGGCAAGTAACATTCGCGCCACACAAGTGCCAGGCATTGACCAACTCCAACAACAGAGAATCTAACCATCGCCCCTTCACATTCAATGGCATTACCATCGCTGAATCTCCCACTATCAACATCCTAGGGGCTACCATTGACCAGAAACTGAACTGAAGTAGCCACATAAATACTGTGGCTACAAGAGCAGGTCAGAGGCTAGGAATCCTGCAGCGAGTAGCTCACCTCCTGACTGCCCAAAGCCTGTCCACCATCTACAAGGCACAAGTCAGGAGTGTGATGGAATACTCTCCACTTGCCTGGATGGGTGCAGCTCCAACAACACTCAAGAAGCTCGACATCATCCAGGACAGGTGCTTGATTGGCACCCCATCTACAAACATTCACTCCTTCCACCACCGATGCACAGTGGCAGCAGTGTGTACCATCTACAAGATGCACTGCAGCAATGCACCAAGGCTCCTTAGACAGCACCTTTCAAACCCATGACCTCTACCAACTGGAAGGACAAGGGCAGTAAACACATGGGAACACCATCACCTGCAAGTTCCCCTGCAAGTCACACACCAGGGGCGGCACAGTGGCGCAGTGGTTAGCACCGCAGCCTCACAGCTCCAGGGACCCGGGTTCGATTCCGGGTACTGCCTGTGTGGAGTTTGCAAGTTCTCCCTGTGTCTGCGTGGGTTTTCTCCGGGTGCTCCGGTTTCCTCCCACAAGCCAAAAGACTTGCAGGTTGATAGGTAAATTGGCCATTATAAATGGTCACTAGTATAGGTAGGTGGTAGGGAAATATAGGGACAGGTGGGGATGTTTGGTAGGAATATGGGATTAGTGTAGGATTAGTATAAATGGGTGGTTGATGTTCGGCACAGACTCGGTGGGCCGAAGGGCCTGTTTCAGTGCTGTATCTCTAATCTAATCTAACCATCCTGACTTGGAACTATATCGCCGTTCCTTCACTGTCGCCGGGTCAAAATCCTGGAACTCCCTTCCTAACAGCACTGTGGGTGTACCTACCCCACACGAACTGCAGCGGTTCAAGAAGGCAGCTCACCACCACCTTCTCAAGGGCAATTAGGGATGGGCAATAAATGCTGGCCTGGCCAGCGATGCCCACATCCCATGAATGAATAAAAAAAAGTAAGATGACCAAAAGCTTGGTCAAAGAGGCAGGTTTTAAGGAGTGGCTTAAAGGATTAAAGTGAGTTAGGGAGCCAGAGGTGTGGGGAGTAAATTCCGAAGCTTAGGGCCCAAGAAACTGAAGGTGCAGCCACCAATGGTGGAGCGATTAAAATCAGGATGCTCAAGAAGCCAGAATTAGCGAAGTGCAGGTATCTTGGAGGGTTGTGGTGCTGGGGGAGATTACAGAGATCGGGAGGGGCGAGGCCATGAATATATTTGAAAACAAGGAGGAGAATTTTAAAATAAAAATGTAACTTAACCAGGAGGCAACATGTCAGTGAGCACAGGGGTGAGAGGTGAATGGGACTTGGTGCGAGTTAAGAGACGGGGAACAGTTTTGGATGACCTTAAGTTTACGGAGGGTAGAATGTGAGAGAGCAGTCAGGAGTGCGTTGGAATAGTCAAGTCTAGAGGTAATGAAGACATGATGAGGGTTTCAGCAGCAGATGAGCTTAAACAGGGGCGAAGTCCAGCGATGTTATGGAGGTGAAAATAGGCGGTCTTCGTGATGGCGTGACTATGACATGGAAGCTCATCTCAGGGTCCAATTCAATGTCAAGCTTGTGAACAAACTAGCTTAATCGTAGACTGTTGCGAGAGAGAGTGTGCGAGAGCGCGAGAGCGTGAGCGCGAGAGCGTGAGCGCGAGAGCGTGAGCGCGAGAGCGTGAGCGCGAGAGCGTGAGTGCGAGAGCGTGAGTGAGTGTGTGAGAGAGAGAGACTGAAAACAATGGCTTCAGTCTTCCCAATATTTAATTGGAGTAAATTTCTGCTCATCCAGTACACAATGTCAGATAAGGAGTCTGATAATTTAGCAACAGTAGAGAAATTGAGAGGGGTGGTGGTGAGGTAGAGCTGGTTGTCATCAGTGTACATGTGAAAACTAGCAATGTGCTTTCAGATGATGTCACTGAGGGGCAGCATGTGGATGAGAAATAGGAGGGGCCAAGGACAGATTCTTGGGGGACATCAGATATAACAGTGCAGGAGCAGGAAGAGAAGTCATTGCAAGTGATTCTCTGGCTTCTATTAGATAGATAAGCAAGGAACCAGGTGGGAGAAGTCCCACCCAGCTGGACGACAGAGGAGAGGCGTTGGAGGAAGATGATGCGGTCAACCTTGTCAAAGGCTGCAGACAAGTCGAGAAGGACGAGGAGGGCAGTCACAGTCATATAGAATATTAGGGATGGATAACAGCTGTTTCGGTACTGTGGCAGGGGTGGAAACCTGACTGGAGGGATTCAAATATGGAGTTCTGAGAAAGGTGGAAACGGATTTGGAGAATGACAACACATTCAAGGATTTGAGGGGAAAGGGAGGCTGGAGACAGGACACGCATAATTCACAAAGCAGTTTTTTGGTTAAGCCATGCAAATAAGCCAGTTAAAGCATTCAAACCTATTTTTTCTTTAAAATAACAGTGATTCCTGGCAACGCAGCGGCCCGCTTAGCTCATCAGAATGCGCCAAGTGCATACATGTGCAACTACATGTTGCCAGGACTAAGTGGCGCGTGCGCGGGATGACATCATCGCACAGCATCAACATTATCGCGTACCCGCGCCTGGTCCATCTTCGCGCTTGTGTAATAACACGTCCTCAGGTACCCAGCCCCCACTCAGCTGGAGGAAGCGGCTGAATGGGAGACTTTGAGGCTGAAGCTCGATCCCCATCACTTGCTCCCACCCCACAGGCTGTTCTTCCCCCCTCGGCAACTCTCTTCCAGCCTCAACGCTTCCTCCCCTCAGCCACTTGCACAAGACCTCACTTGCTCACCGCCCCCCGCCCCGCCCCACTCCCCTGGCCGATTATTCTCCGCTTTGCGCCACCATGCTCTCCGGTCGCTCACTCCCAGCTTCCCTGTCCCCCTCCACCCGCTAGCTCTAGGCCAAGCCTCTTCCCTCCTCTCGGCCAGTCGCTCCTACGCCGCCTGGTCACCACTTGCAGCCCACCTTGCTTCTTCAAATGACGCCTGGTAACTGATGAAACATGGGAGCGAGTGGTTGAGAGGAGGGAAGCAGCATGGCCTAGAGCTAGCGTCTGGAAGGAGGAGGTGGGGGTGAAGCAAGCAGCCGGAGAGCAGAGTGGCGCGAGCGGAGAACAATCGGGCAGGGGAGTGGGGCAAGCAGCAAGGTCTGGAGCGAGCGGCTGGGGTAAGCAGCCGGTGGGGAGGAGGGGGAGAAAGCGCGTTTCCAGGGTGGTGTGGGGGGCGGGGGGGGGGGGGGGTGGGAGTTGGGGGAAGCTAGTCGCTACGTTCAGGTGAAATCAGTCCTGATCAGTCATATAAATGAATAACAATAACGAATTGGCAGCACATTTTATACTCTGCCCAATTTTCTTTTCCATCGATCTGGGTGCCAATTCACCATCTTCCAATGGAAATTCAATCATAAAATTCCTTTTGTATTTAATAGAATTACTGGAATATTAAATGGATCTGAGGATTATAGTTAGTATCCTATAACTACATAGTAGCATATTACCAGGCTTCCATCCAACTTAATGTAAGGTTAGTTTGCTAGAACGATCCAGCCATAAGCATTTCCTGTGATAAATTGAGCAGCACCATCTTTAATCCTGGCAGCCGCCTGAATGTCGCAGACACTGATATTCCAATTGAAGAGCCTGCATTTGCGCATGTGCAAGTACTGTGCCACCTAGTGGTTGTGTTGTCAGCAAACACAGCCTTAAAATAAACTATAATGGCTCAGTGAGTAAAAGCACCACCCAATGTGGTGCTGAGCCATACAGACCAGGCAAGTTCTAGGTACAATCCTTAACAATGGTTAGCAACCCTGGGTTGGACAGAGGATGAGGGTCAAAATTAGCCAGGGCTGCTCCTCCTCCTGATTACTGTTCAGTAAACTGAATATGTATATGTGCAAGTCAGGGGAAGATCAGACATGGTTATAGTACTTCAACATTTAAACAGGCTGACAATATTGGCCTTCTAAGTTCACACATGATAAACTGTTGAGGTGAGGTGAGGCACAACAGAGCTGCTGTCATCTGTGAAACTGTATCCCAGAACAAGTCAATGCTTTTAGGATAATGGAGAAATGGGAGGACAGCCAGGAAAACATTGGAATAGTTGATTCTGGAGATGACAAAGGCATGAATGGCCTTCAGTGGCAGATGGAGAGAGGTAGGGGGCAGAGGTGGATGGTGTTATGCAAGAGTAAGTAGACAGTCTTTGTGGATGGAGAGGATATGAGATTCGAAGCTTAGTCCACAGTGAAAAAGGATAAAACAGCACCATTTTGATAGCTGACTTAAAAATTTAGTCCTCTACCAACTGTCTGGACCATATGCTGCTCTGTTGTGGATAAAATAGTTTGTAACACGTCACCTGGGGGACTGTCATTGATTCCCCTTCATCCAGTACTTCGAGTAGCCATCCACAGTGGTGACAACATAATCTGAGGCACTTGCAACATTCCAGAATATTAATAAATGAAATTTATGAAAAATGAAAACTAAAATCAGCACTTGATTGTTAATGCAAATCTTGAGATTTTCTTATAGCTTAATCATTTCAGCTATTAACTGAGATCTGTCGAAGTAGAGTTACCTATTCTTTAATTTCTTTGGCTCTTCTCCAAAGATTGTTGTATTTTTTTGCAAAATGGAAACTCACCAAATGATACAAAGAGCTCAACAGAAAATGCTAATTTTCTTACTTTTAATATTTCAGTCCAAAATTGTTTGAGCTCTTATCTGGCTTGCCGACCCAGCTCCTGGTCCAGCGATGTTTCAATTGTGAAATTCTCATCGTCGTGTCCAAATCCTTCCACGGCCTCACCCTTTTCCATCTGTAACCTCTTCCATTCCTTCAGCCCTCAAAGAACTTGCCGTTCCTTATACATCTCCTGCTACCATAACCCCACCATGCCTTCAGCTGTCGAGGTCCTATGCTCTAAAATTACCTCCCAAAATTCTTCTGCTCCTTCATGTCTCCTTTTGTGGGCTAATTACGCTCCTGTGAAGCACTTTGAAGGCACTATATAAAGGCAAGTTGTTGTTATTGTGACTGCTTTTTAAAAAAATATGGTTTGAACAGTTATGAGATATAGAGAACTGAATTTTTATGATTCTATGGAAAAAATAGCAGTTAAATTCTTTAAAATGAGCTTTCAATCGTATGCTAATAGCTTGATCTGCATGTAGAATTTTTTCCGTGCACACAGAAGCAAATTAGACACACAGCATAAAGTATGAGGCAAATCAAAATTAAATGGTGAAGTACTGTACATACAAGGCAGAGTTTTACATCAAATGCAGACTTAAGTGAAAGCATCTTTCAATTAAAATACATAAAATGTGTCCATTGTAAAAGAAAAACTTGCCATACAAATTTCCTCTTTTTCTATAAGATAAAGAAAGTTCAACAATTAATTTTGGGAGATGGGTATCTTAATTATTTTAAGATGGGTTTCTGATCTTTGCTTGCATTTTATGCAATTTAACAAAAAAAATTACTGGAAATACTTAAAATGGGAAAGGTTTCCTAACCACATTTTTGACTGTTTCCTGTTATTTTAAAAAAGTTACACAAACCAGTTTATATAGCACCTTCAATGTCCCACTGAGGTTTGCAGGAAAATAACAAGAATGGATGCCAAACTGTAGGTTAGATTGAAAAGATGGATTTTGTAAGGGCTTTCAAAAGGACAGAGAAGTAGAGGGCTGGAGAGGATTATGGAACAATTTCCATTCCAGAGAACAGGGCCAAGGAGACTGAAGGCTTTGCCACCAATGGTAGAGCAAAGAGATAGGATGTGCGCAAGAAGCCAAAGTTAAGAAAATGAAAAGGCTTTTGAAGTTGCAGAAGTAGTGGGGAGCGAGGCAGTGGATAAATCTGTAAATTGGACATATGGGGCAAAGGGAAGTTAGGCAAGTTGGAAGCATGACTTGGTCTAGTGCAAGACTGGAATGGAGTTTCTGGAGGCAAGACAATGGAAGGCCAGCAGGAAAAGCACTGGAACAATGGTATCTGGAGGTGACAAAAGCATGTATAAGGATTTCAGCTTGAGTGGCCCGAGGTCAGGGTGGAGGTTAGGCCTATTGCAGAAGTGGAAATAAGTGGTCATAAGGAAATTCAATGGATGTCCTGCACATTTAATTACAAAATAAAGTATTTTGATGGATCAGTCATTTGTACTGCAACAAACAACAAACTTGGATTTATGTTGTGCCTTTCACGGGCAACAGACATCTCAGAGCACTTTACAGCCAATGAAGTACTTTTGAAGTGTAGTCATTGTTGTAATGTAGAAAATGCTGCAGCCAATTTGTGCACAGCAAACTCGCACAAACAGTAATGTAATAATAACCAGATAATCTGTTTTTGTGATGTTGTTTGAGGGATAAATATTGGCCAGGACACCAGGGAAAACATCCCTGCCCCCACTCTTCTTCAAAATAGTGCCATGGGATCTTTTCCATCGACCCAAGATTGGTTTAACGTCGCATCGGAAAGATAACACCTCTGATCATGCAGCACTCTGTCAGTACTGGATTGGAGTGTCAGCCTTGATTTTTGTGATCAAATCCTGAATTGGGACTTGAACGAACAACCTTCTAACTCAAGGCGAAAATTTCACCAACTGAATCATATGATATGAGTAAAATATTGTTTCATTTTGTTAACATGTTTTGTGAGGTTTTTGTGTTCCTCAATGCTAAGGCTGTTAATTCTAAGCAATGGAACAGTAACACTGGAGGTCTTCTGGCTTTAACATGAATCAGTACCAGATCAAATAAAGTATGGGTAGATACTTCAACTGATCGGAGTGTGATTTTGCTGAAGAATCACATTAGGGACTCTTCATTGAAATTACGTCCAATAGTGTCGATGATGATATTGTAAGACAGATCACAAATGGACTACTTCCCAATGGGTCTGGTTACTAGTGGGGTGTTCCTGGGTTCTGTGCTAGGTCCCTTCCTGCTTATTACGTTTATTAACAATCTGGAGCAGAGCACAGATAGCGCAGTTATTAAATTTGTGTACGATACTAAACTAAGTCGTAGAATCAGAATTTTAGAAGAGATTACAAATGGATTTGGCTAGTTTGGGACAGTGGGTCCATGGTTGGAAAATGTCCTTTGGCATGTGCATATAACCCAGATATAGAGTACAACACGAGTTATTTTTCTCAACTGGTCATCAAATTATAGAACAGCATTTTGGTGGAATATTTGACAAATGTTTCCTTAATTATTTAGAGATCTGTTTTTTGCTTCTCTCAGGAAGTGGGAGTGGGGGTGAAGGAAAGTGTGAAGGCACAGGAATAATCTAGGAAAAAGTATGGCAAGTACATATGAGCTTGTGGAGATGGTTTTTAATTCTGAACACATATGAAGAGTAAAAGGGGAGGCACAGTGAGGTGCTGTTTTCATGAAGCCAACAGTGGAGCGCTGCAACTCAGACAGGAATTTTTGGATACTGCATTTAACTGCACATATGTCCCTTGCCTGAAGTTGCTGTACCATCGCGATTCTGTGATCGTTCATAGATGGAAGGATGCCAACCACTAATTTGACAGAAATGTCTGGCTCATTAAGCATAATTATGTCTGTATTTGTGAAACATTCATTTCTCTAGTGTATCAGACTTTACACGTTCATATAATTACATAAAATATAAAGTACAGAAACAGGCCATTCAGCCCAACTGGTCTGTGCTGGCACTTGCATTCTCACAAGTCTCCTCCCATTCCATCTGCCTCGTCTCAGCCTTTCAGCATATCTTTCCATTCCCTTTTCTCTCATATACTCATCTAGTTTACATTTGAAAACATGCACATGATTTGCCTGAATCACATCTTGTGATAGCAAGTTCCACATTCTGACCACTCTGAGTAATGAAATTTCTCCTCATTTCTCTATTGGGTTTACTGGTTGCTTTTATGGTCCCTAGTTTTGTTCGTTGCACAAGTGGAGTTGGGCACACCATATGACTCACCTATGCTTCCTAGAAGTTACATACAGTCACTTGCAGGGACTTGCCCTCTGCAGGCAAAAGGAGCATGTCCAGGCATTGCACCTTTTTTGAATTAAGCAAAAGAGTGGGGGACAATAGTTCCCTGGTGCATTCTCCAAGGCAATACCTCAACCAGAGTCGACTTGCCAACCAATCAGCACCCATTTCTAATGCAGTATAAATTGTTGCTCCCTTTGAAATTTGTCATTCTTGCATCTGTCCTGATGAGTCTATGAAAAACTTCAAAAGCATTTCCCTTTTTTCAGCAATATACAAGTAGAAACATTCTCTTTACATCCACCTAGTCCAACCCATTAATAAGAAAAAAACCTCCGCCAAGTCTCTTTCTAAAGAAACAAGCCGGAACCTGCTCAATCTTTTTCTAGAGCTGTAACCTTTCAGTTCTGGTAAAGTCCTTGGGTGATTTCTCTAGTGCTTCTATTTATTACTTATAGTTTGCAGACCAGAACTGTACACAATACTTCAACTGCAGCCTGACCACTGACCTATACAAGCTTAACGTAACTTCACTACTTTTGAATTCTATACCCCTAGATATAAACCCCAGCGTTTTATAACATTGTTATGACCAGGTGGGCAAGAAGTCTAGGGTTCCCTTTCAGTCTTACTGTAACAGGGTTTAATTTTAAAAACACCGTTTTTAGCTGCTCCTTGGTGAATCCTTGTTCACCGCTTTCCAATTATAAGAAACCAGCACAAACAGGCTCTTAAGTTTAAAGAAAAGCAGAAATTTATTAAACTTAGGCACACTCTAATTCAGTTGACGCCTGTGGATACACGATGAGCCCTCGCTCGCAATACATATGCGATACACACATGCAGATAGAGACAGAACAGAGCAGAAGAAATAAAGTGGAAAAGTTTGAGGTAATATCTGAAGAGTTGTTGTTACAGTCCTTCACGCTCACTGTAAAGTCCTTGATTGTTGGTAGATCTTGCTTTTCGTTGGGGCCCAGTATTCTTCTTAAACCTTGTTCGCTATGGGAGACTTTTCTCTCTTGGGGTTCATGTGTCTTCAGTGGATTCAGAGGCTTGTGAGACAGAGATGGGAGCAGACAGGAGAGAAATCTTATCAGTCCAGGAGCAAACAGCTTTCTCTCAAACTGTTTGTATAAATTCAAAAGACTCAAGTTGCTCAGTAGGTTGATCATGTGACTAGCTGGCTTGACTATGTCCATTTGTGTATTCGGCCATCTTAGCAGTCAACCTGGAATGCGAGCTCCCCCACCTTCAATGTCTGGTGATCAAAAGTCCATTGTGGGTTGAATGCCAGGGAATGGCTGCTTTGTCCTTCCAAACACTGTCTGTTAATATGCAAAAGTCTTTTCCAGCCACGGCTGATCTGTTTAGCAAGTCCTCTCTTAACTCCAATAACAGTTTAAAATCAACATTCATGACAAAATCAATGTGCCTCGTTCTTGGCAGGTGGGGGCCTAGCATGACAACATTTCTAACCGCTTTAGTAACTTGCCATGCTGCTTTTAATGATTTGTTCACCTGTATCTTTGCTCATCTATCCCATTCAGTTTTTTTATTTTCTAATGTGTAGATGATGTTTCTATTTTTCCTACTGAACTGCCTCACATTTATCTATTTTAAAGTTCATTTGCCATTTAACTGCTCAGTCCGCAAGTTTTCTAATATCTTCTTTCACCATATTGTATTCTTTCTCTGCATCAGGGGTGGTAGAGACAGGAAGCCTCACAACATTTAAGAAGTATTTAGATGAGCACTTGAAATGCCATAGCATACAAGGCTACAGGCCATGTGCTGGAAAATGAGATTAGAATAGATAGGCTTGATGGCCGGTGCAGACATGGTGGGCCGAAGGGCCTGCTTCTGTGCTGCATAACTATGACTCTATTAGCTATACACCCCAGTTTGGTATCACCTGCAAATTTTGAAATCGAGTTATTTGCTCCCAAGTCCACAGTGGGCTTTGTCAAGGAGATTCACCCGAATGTTGCCTGGGCTGGAGCATTTCAGCTATGAGGAGAGACTGGATAGGCTAGGGTTGTTTTCCTTATAGCAGGGAAGGCTGAGGGGGTACATGATTGAGGTATACAAAATTATGAGGGGCATTGATAGGATAGATAGGAAGACATTTTTTCCCTTAGCGGAGGCATCAATAACCGGGGGCATAGATTTAGTTTTTCACCCAGAGGGTGGTTGGAATCTGGAACACACTGCCTGAAGGGGTGGTAGAGGCAGGAACCCTCACAACATTTAAGTAGTATTTAGATGAGCACTTGAAATGCCATAGCATACAAGGCTATGGGCCAAGTGCTGGAAAATGGGATTAGAATAGATCGGTGCTTGCTGGCTGGCACAGACACAATCGGCCGAAGGGCCTGTTTCTGTGCTCTATGACTCTATAACAAGCTGTGTTGAAACCTGAGCTGATGCTGGATTATGTGAATTTCCATGTGTCTTATTTGACTGATGTTTCAAAGATTAGATGCGAGCCAGAGGAAATAAATTTGGCATTTGGGTTATTATACTGTTTCCCATTTTGGCATTATCAGATCTAACTATTCTCATTGATGTTATATTGGTTATGTTACTCTGCAAAATACTATACAGCTCTGGTACTGGAAGATGTGAATTTGAACAAAGTTATTAAAAATGCAAGTTTCAAACCTGCTTTCATAAAAGTAGCTACAAAAAGTTATTGAATATTTTAATAATTCCACACAGAAATTTACACATTCCAATGTTGGGCTAAGTATATAATTTACATTTCTACTACCATAGCATTTAATAATCTTGTGTAAAGAAGTTTATTTTCCTAATTTATGCAGTCTTGCATTAGATTTAGGACTCTAGGATTATGTAGCAGCTAATGCTTAATATCTGCAGCATGAACAGATCAATTCTGCAACAAATCCAAGGTCAAGGTCATTTCACTATATTAAAGTTCTTTCATACTAGACTTTCAACATGGTCACATTATAAAATTACACAACAAACATTTATTTTAGGAAACAATTAGCAGTGTAGAATGTTTGAAAACAATGATCAGCCTCTCAATAGGTGCCACTTAACATTTACCAAAGAGCAAAATACTGTGGATGCTAGAAAACTGAAGTAACAATAGAAAAAGGTAGAATTACTCAGCAGGTCAGACAGCATGTGTGGAGAGAGAAACACAGTTGAATTATCAGGTCGATGGAAAAAGTTAGAGATGCAACAGGTTTTAAGCAAGTACAGAGGCAGGAAAAGGGGGGAAGAGGAAGAACGAACAAAAGGGAAGGTCTTGGCTAGAATGGAAAGCAGGAGAGATTGAATGACAAAAGAGATGATGATGCAAGGTAAAGGGGCATGGTGATGGGACATGAAAAGAAACAGAATATAGGTCTAGAGGTGTAAATGGCCTTCTTTAGAATGATTAGCAATAGCAGCTGTCCAAAAAATGGGTGCAGTGGTTCTGACCTGCAATTGTTGAACTTAATGTCGAGTCCGGAAGGCTGTGAACTGCCTAAAGGAAAGATGCGGTTCTGTTCCTTGTGCTTCCATTGAGTTTCATTAGAAGAAGTCAGAGCAGGAGTGGAGCAGAGAATTAAAATGACAAGCGACAGAATCTCAGGGTCATGCTTACAGACTGAAGAAAGTTGTTCCACAAAGCAATCGTCATATCTGCGTTTGGTCTTCCCAATGTAAAGGAAGCAGCATTGTGAGCAGTGAGTAGAATATACCAACTCGAAAGCAGTACAAGTAAATCACTGTTTCATCTGGAAGGAGCATCTGGGATGGGAGGAGGTAAAAGGGCTGGTGCTGCATCTCCTGCACAGGAAGTTTCCATGGGAACATAAGATCATAGGAACATCAGAAAAAGGAGTAGGCCATACAGCCCCTCAAGCTCTCCCATTCAATACAATTCTGGACGATCTTGAACCTCAATTCCACTTTTATGCATGATCCCCATATCTTTTGATTCCTCTACTGTCCAAAAATCCATCTATCTCAGCCTTGAATATACTCAACGACTAATCATTCACAACACCAGAGGAGAGAATTCTTATAACTCACAATACAGAGTGAATAAATTTCTACTTACCTCAGCCTTAAATGATGGGCCCGTTATCCTGAGATCATGCCCCCTAGTTATAGACTCTCCTGCCAATAAAAAGGGGACGGGATGATTGAACAGTCGACCAGGATGTCACAGAGGGAACCGTCCCTTCGGAATGCTGAAAAGGGAGAGAGAACAAGATGTGTTTAGTGGTGGCATCATGCTGGAGGTGGGAGAAATGGCAGAGGATGATCCATTGAATGTGGAGGCTGGTGAAATGGAAGGTGAGGAGAAGGGGGACCATATCATGGTTTGATGTGGGGGGAAAAGAGTGAAAGCAGAAGTGTGGGAAATGACATGGACACATTCGAGGGCACTTTCAGCCACGGTGAAGTGGAATCCTCAGTTTAGGGAAAAAGGGAATACATAGCTGAAGCACTGGTATGGAAGGTTGCGTCATCAAAACAGATGCAATGGAGACAGAGAAACTTGAAGAATAGAACAGAGTCCTTGCAGGCGGTTGCAAGTGTAATCAAGGCTGCAGTGGGAGTCAGTGGGATTATAATTGAAATTGGTCAACAACCTCTCCCCAGAGATGGAGAGAGAAAAATCGAGGAAGGGAACAGTCTGAGATAGACCATGTGAAGGCAAGGAAAGGGCGGAAATTGGAAGCAAAGTTAACAAAGTTTTCCAGTTTGGGGCAAGAGGAAGAAACGGCACGATCAATGTACCATTTAAGACCCAACAGTCTCACATGACTTTTCACCTTCTAAAGAGAGGCAGTTAGGAGCCTTAGTGGCCTCCAGAAGGAGTGGCTTTTTTGTTTAAAATGCTAGCATTTTGCAACTTTCTGTTTCCTAGTATTGTGTGCATAACAAACATTTAAAGCACTGCTCAAGTTTAGCCATTTAGTACTTTGATAGTGTGCTGAGCCCAGCACTTCTTCATAGACAAAGAAACTATAACAAGCTGGTGTAACATTCATTGCGTCTGACTGATAAAGAAGCCAGGAAAGATGTTGCAATTCAAAGATGAAAAAAGTTAATGGTGAAGCTGTGTTCTCCCTACTAGGAGACACAACTTAAAAATACCGACATGGTAAACACGAGGTAAACTGATTGAAAAGCTTTTATAAAACCATTAGAGTGCAAGTGCTTACTTGTTGCCTGATTGAGTGATGGATACAGATTCAATAGCAACCCTCAAAAAGGGAATTGGATAAATATTTTAAGGAGAAATAAATTGCAGGGATATGGGGAAGAGTAGAGTAGTGGGACTAACTGGATTGCTCTAAGAAACAGCTGGCACAAACTCAATGGACCAAATGGTCTCCTTCTGTGCAGTATGATTCTATGAATTCAGTTTGTATGTAGGCAGTATGCCTGCATGGGCTCCTGGCATTTACATTGTTAGAACTCGTTCCCTTACCTTCGCAGCAGCATATTGGACCCACAAGAAAGAGAGTCTATAATGCCAACACTAGCTGAGGGAGTCAGCTTTAGCAGCATAAATTCAAGGAGTAAGCATACAGACTCCAATCCTTTCACAATCTGAACCAAACTAGCACCACTGGAAAAGTGGCTTAAAAAGTCTTGAAATCAGTGAAGTTAGATAGTTGAACGGCCTGCCATCTTACACAACATGGACTGGAATTGATGAGATACAACACAAGGGGGATTGAAAATTTGATGCCATTGACACTATTCAACCTTGGTACATCAGGCACTCTCAAACCAAAAACTATAAGAGATTTGGTAACTGCTACTATGGGTCAAATACAGATTCCACCACACTTCCCAGCATTTTTTTTTTAAAACAGATATTCTTCACCCTAATCTCTTGAAAAAGGAACAGAAACCCATAGATACCTTTGCCAGCGTATATACTCCCCTTGATGCAGTGACATTAGTGACAACACACCCTATAATGTCAAGCAGGTATTAACAATTAATTCAAATTCAGTATGTGGAGAATGTTTTTCGTTGAAAACTCACAAACACCTACAGTGCCTGTTACTATTGTAGGTAACACTGTAGTAAATATTTCCAATTATAAAGATGTTTTGCTAGCTATGAGAGTAAAACTACATAATTCCATGTAATCTGTCTACCGGGTTCCCATAAATTGTGCAAAGTAGTTTCTGAACAGGTTTTTACAGCCAATTAATTTTGTTCAGTAATGAGCTTCTGGTGTTCAAAATAGAATGTAAACAAAATTTCAAAATTGGAAAAAGAAAAATCACAATAACATGACTAAATGTATTCACCGAATTGCCTTGTGTGTCTTTTACTGACTTCACTGAAGTTTTTACTTGAATGCCTCAGCCTCTCTCAGAATTCTGAGCTTGGGCTTGATATTTTGGCTCAGAGCTATGATTTTAATTTCCCAGGACACAGCAGTATTGCTGTAATACACTGGTACTATCTTCTCAAAACCTTTTCAAAATTATTTGAAAAGCTAGAAGGAAAATTTCAAAATCTTTCAGGTACAATTTTATATTGCCTTTTTAAAATATTGAAGATATTTTATTTTTAAAGAGACTACACATTATAAACTTGTTGTAGCTTTTTTGTGTTTTCTGAAATTTTAGCAAGTTCATCAAGGTTGAACAGCATTCCCTCAGTATAATTAAGATCACTTTCTGAAATAAAATAAATTTGGAACCAAACAGCTCGTTACCTGGATTATCACCTGTTATGCTGACAGTTACAAAGTGCAAAAATTCAAAATTACTATTAACTGTCAGATAAAAAGACAGCGTCTTTCCTCATTAAATGTTTCACTTCAAATTAAAAGTAACATTTTGAAAGCTCTAATCAACATCTATTATCTGTTAATTTATTATTACAAAGATACGTATGCAAGAACCAATCAGAAAGCAGCAAATTCAACCTGGGTCGAGATCCCTTAATAAGGCACTAATCAATAATGCTGGATGTGGGGTTCACACTTGCCATCTCCCCATCATCACTATGCCCTGTCCCTCCCCTCCCTACTAAAACACACCTGGAACAGACCAAGCCAAACCTCACATTTAATATCCATTTGTGCCAAATCTCAGGTTCATGTTTGATAGTTCTGCAAGGCCCAGATTCCTCCTTTACATTAAAAAGGACCGCGGCCCTCTGCACTTCCAAACTGCAGAAGCTCCACTGTAATGCTGTCATACTACAGGATCCGCATCCCAGTTCCAACAAACCCCAGGAGTATTCCCCAGTGTTGCCAAAATCCAGAACTGCCCACGAATACAACTAAACCCTCTATTCCCCAGTTCTACTAAATATAAGTTATTTGCCTCCAACTGGTGCATCTTGCATACCACTTTGTGCATTCTTAGGCTTAAAATGGTAAGGGATTTAAAAAAAACATGTAAATGAATATTATATATAAATATATTGCTGTAGCCGGAGTCCCAAAGGACCATTGGCATCTTTCCCCATCAGAGACAGACAGCTGGTGATGTGTAGCTTGAGGGTCACCACTCCTCAAATGTGGGGCAAGGCAAGGAGGCAGACCTCCATGAACTACCAAAGCTGGTACAGGAATCGAACCCACGCTGTTGGCACCTTTCTGTATTTCATACTTGCCGTCTAGCCAACTGAGCTAACCGACCACCCCTCCCCACCCCCCCACATATATAAATATATGGATAGATAAATAAAAAGGCCATAGTTGTGAAATTCAATTCCCAAAGCACCAAGAAACAACCCAAGAACACATTTTTGGGCCAAGGTATTCGATTTATGTAATTGTGAATCAGTGACCCAGATATTGTGCCCTACATATCATAAAATATCTTGTTATAAAACAGAGAATCTGCTGAGTCACCATCAGCAATGCCACAGGAGATCAATTTATTTATAATGTATATTAAACTTATGCTGGTTTAGCTTGGAGGTTTCAGTTAGCTTCCTCCACAATTAAATTCTCTTGCAGAAGTTTTTTCATTTATATTTTATCTACTATTGTCTGCTTTGGTTACCTTACCCATCCCTTCCAATCAAGAGCAGCTCAACAGTAGTTTGCCTCAGTGAAAGGCACAGTACTTTCTAACTACTGAGTACAGAGAGCCTGACGAGTTTGCAGTGACTACCATCAATGTTGGTGCATGATCAGCCGAGGCAAGGTAGGGGTGCAACAGGATTAGCTACCTTCAACATTCAGAATCCTCACTCCCAGTGCAAGATAATACAGCAGAAAGGTGACAGTCTCACCGTTCTGCAGAATTTTATAAACAAGAAGTACCTACAATCAGGTAATCCTTCATAGATAGTACTAGACAAGACAGGGAGAGTAGCACGCTCAAAACTAAAGTAATGCCATTCCTGTCCCATTTAATTTATATTAAAAAAAGTAATTCTCCTACCTGCTGAGAAACCTTAGTTTTTAATTTTCTCTACAGCTTAACTCTGAAGGTCAGTAAAGAGTTGATCAACAAATTTAAAATTTGGTTGTGACTGTGTAACTCAACTGCATTTGCACACTGCCGATGCCTTGAGATCAGTATACAGAGCAAAAAAAAAAGGCTATCCACAAAAACACGACAGAGCCGCTTGCTGACGGACCTGCTGCTGACAGCAACTCAGTGGCTTTTTTTCTGCTTTTCACAGCCATGACAGCTGTCCTGGAGCTGCAGGTGAAAACATTAAGCCACCAGGCAGAAGTACTGAAATGAATTTTAATAACCAAAGAGATGATAGAGGTTCTTTATATTGAAAATACTCTCCCTATGCATTATTATGAGTTTAGTTATGTGCCTATTGGACCATATAGGAGAGGAACAGTAATTCAGTGCATTTCATTGTTACTATATATCAATTTATAAAATAATCAAATCTGTCTATACATCATCCAATGACTTTTTCTGGCCACTGTCCTAGCACAATATGTAATTTTCTTCCACTATAGTTTGCACTTCAGGATCTTGTGCAGCAGCTGATCTGAAACAATATATGTGTGGTCTATTTATTAATCAATCAGGGACAAAAATACAAAATAACTCAGTGGTTATGGAGAAGTGGGATTTCTCATTATTAGGGTTCTAGGTTTCAGGTCTTCAGGTGTCATCTTGTCTTCCAACGTGTAAATCTTTCTAATGGTCTATGGTTAACATGGCTGAGCACTCAATTCATTCTGACATTGTTCCTTTAAACTGAGTAACAGGACAAGATTTCTCACTCAACACTTTCTTTCCAGAAAAAAGATATGCTCCACAGCATTTTTACACTAACAAAGGAGATTAACTTTTATTAGCAATGATTTTTTGCAATTTTATAAGGTAACCCAAGACTTTAAAAAGGGCAGAATCAAACCAAATTAAAATGCAAAAAAAAAGCACAATAGAAACTCTCACTTTTTGGGGGGAGGGAGTGGAGGGAAACAAAAACATAACATTAAAACTGAATTATTTTCAGCTCGTTCAGTGGCTTAATGGGTAAATATATGATATTAATCCATGGTAACCAAGAGGTCCCAAGTTCAATCCTTGATTTGTGCCGAGTTAGTTGATCCCAAACAAGAAAATTAAATTTCTGTAGAGCTTTTAACATAAGAGACCATCCCAAGATTGTTTTACAAAGATGTAAGAATGGATATCAAGTGCAAGTAGTGAGGTTAGGAGAGGTGACCAAAGTCATGGTTGAATCTGGAGGTTTTGACAAAGCATTTATAGAAGTAGGGAGAGAGGAGGTAAGGCAGAAGCTTTTATGGAGAGGGGGTTCTGGAGACCAGCGTCGTCAGCTGGAAACTCTGCCACAGATGGTGGCACAAAAAGAGAGATCTGAGTTAAAAGGAACAAAGAGGTCAAACAGGACATGAGTGGAGAAAAGATAAGGTGGGGTCACATATGGCTGGGTAGACAAGGTAGAGAAGAATCGACTGCTAACACCCTTGAAACATTTATTTAAAATTAAAAATCAATTTTTGTCCCATGAAGGACCTAAAGGTCTCCATCAAATTGTTTTGAAACACAGTTCACAGAGGCAGACAGAAACGGTTAGCCAGCATATCCTGAAGGAAAAAAGACCTCTCTCTCAGTTTATTTAAACCCTATTTATTATACTCTCAGAATTCTGATGTCAAGCCAGATTAATTTCTTAAAAGAAAATAACCAATTCCTTTAACTACTGAACTGTAATTGTTAAAATTCATCGCTGGAGAAGAAAAGCATCAAATCAACTGCTGAACTAGACCACGGACTATTCTACTGTTAAAGAACCTTTTACTCCCCCCACCCCCCCCCCCCATCGGACGGCTATGAGCACTTCAAGCAACCTTGGACAATTCCACATAGGAAGATTTCACTTTGGCAGGAGTGTAAATATGCAAGGACACTAATTATTTTCTACCTTAAATGTTGTTTATATTTCAGTAGTGTTTAAGAATTTAGTTTTTCGAATTAAACAGTTAATTTGTTGATCTAAAGACACCTGGTTTGGTTAGCCTCATTTGGGGGTTAATACATGGTACAATTTGGCTGGGTCTTTCTTTAATTTGGAAAGTTTAAAATTATATATTAGGCGATCTGTGGAGGGACGGGACTGAATCAATGGTGCATTTCTCCCACCACAACTGGAATCATATATTTTGATTGGGGGCTTTGACTTGAGCGGTCAGTCATAAAAGTGATCATTCCACCCGCCTCATTTACATTTGGTGAAAATCACCCCATGTGTCTCTAACCAATGAAAAAAAGTTTAAAACTTATTTATGGAAAACAGCAAATCTAGAGAGTTGCCACAAAGAGTTAAATCCCAACTTTTCAATTAAAAATAGATTTTGGCTGAATCCAACCCATATCTGTTCTTATTTCTATTAAAATAAACACTCAGGCTAATGTAAATACTAATTATATCTAAAAATCATCCAGCATAAATATGTCTCTGTTAAACTTACAGTCTCAGATCATATGTGCCAATTAGTCATGTGGTATTATCACTGGTACGATCTCTATAATCTACCAAGAGGCTACTAATGATTTCCAGACCTTTTGAAAGGAATTGCCAAGAAGACACAAACATGGGATTCCCTAATAAGCAAGCACCCATTCAATGCCAAAAATCTTACAGTAAACAGGTATCTGTTGAAATCTTAACAATGAGGACTGGCAGTGAAAAACAGCACAATTAATTCTTCTGCATTCATTTATGCTACTTGAGGGTAAGCAAATATTTTTAGGTCAGAGTTTTACAGCACAGAAACAGGCCCTTCGGCCCAACGCGCCTGCGCCGACCATCAAGCACCCGTCCTAACTAATCCCATTTCCCCGCACTTGGCCCGTAGCCTTGTATGCTATGACGTTTCAAGTGCTCATCTAAATAGTTCTTGAATGTTGAGTATTCCTGCCTCTACCACCCTTTCAGGCAGTGTGTTCCAGATTCCAACCACCCTCTGGGTGAAAAAATTCCTCAACTCCCCTCTAAACCTCCTGCCCCTTACCTTAAATCTCTGCCCCCTGGTTATTGACCTCTCCTCTTTCTTCCTATCTATCCCATCAATGCCCCTCATAATTTTGTATACC
This sequence comes from Heterodontus francisci, assembly GCF_036365525.1. Lineage (NCBI taxonomy): Eukaryota > Metazoa > Chordata > Chondrichthyes > Heterodontiformes > Heterodontidae > Heterodontus > Heterodontus francisci. The sequence goes on from NC_090374.1 coordinate 126,032,890, forward strand.
TCAATCAGGACCCCCCTCAGCCTTCTCCGCTCCAAGGAAAACAACCCAACCTATCTAGTCTCTCTTCGTAACTGAAATGCTCCAGCCCAGGCAACATCCTGGTGAATCTCCTCTGCACCCTCTCCAATACAATCACATCCTTCCTCTCGTGTGGCGACCAGAACTGTACACAGTTCTCCAGCTGTGGCCTAACCAGCGTTTTATACAGTTCCATCATAACCTCCCTGCTCTTATATTCTATGCCTCGGCTAATAAAGGCAAGTATCCTGTATGCCTTTCTAACCACCTTATCTACCTGTGCTGTTGCCTTCAGTGATCTATGGGCAAGCACCCGAAGGTCCCTCTGACCCTCTGTACTCCCTAGGGTCCCACCATCCATTGTATATTCCATTACCTTGTTAGCCCTCCCAAAGTGCATCACCTCACACTTCTCAGGATTAAACTCCATTTGCTACTGCTCCGCCCATCTTACCAGCCCATCTATATTGTTCTGTAATCTAAGGCTTTCCTCCTCACTATTTATGACACAACCAATTTTCATGTCATCTGCGAACTTACTGATCATATCTCCTATATTCACGTCTAAATCATTAACATACACTACAAACAGTAAGGGTCCCAGCACCAATCCCTGCGGTACACCACTGGTCACAGGCTTCCACTCGCATAAACAACCCTCTGCCATCACCCTCTGCCTCCTGGGTCTGTTCTAATTAAAACTCAAGTAAAGTACAAAAAGCATATGCAGAATATCCGATGGTTGATTATAGACAAACGAGCAGTCCAGCTACGATGGCGATGATGATTCGATCACCAGATCATACATTACTGTCAAACAAGCCTGACACCTCCACCAGTAATCACGCAATCACGTCACATAAAAATGGATAACCCCAAAGAAAGACTAACTGATGTCAACTCCTTTACACTTTCCAGAATATGTTGCAAACCTTTATTCTCATGATTTATGATGTCATAAATTATTTGCATACGAACATACAGATTCGGATCAGAACAAAGCTACTCGGCCCCTCAAGCCCACTCTGCCATTCAATATGCGCATGGCTGAACTGATGATTCCACATTCCCGACTACCCCCGATAACCTTTCAACCTCTTGCATATCAAGAATCTACCTCTGCCTTAAAAATATTCAAAGACTCCGCTTCCACCGCCTTTTGAGGAAAAAATTTCTCATCTCAGTCATAAATGGATGACCCCTTATTTTTAAATAGTGACTCCTAGTTCTAGATTTTCCTACAAGAGGAAACATCCATTGTGGTGAATAAGGTTGATGAGCTCCAAGCACAAATAGCAGTACTGGAATAGGATGCAATGGCAATAACGGAAACGTGGCTTAAAAATGGTGAGGGCTGGGCGTTTAATATACAAGCATATAAAGTGTTCAGAAAAGATAAAGAAGGAAAAAAAGTAGGTGGGGTGACAGCACTGATTAGGGAAGACATTGCAGTTCTGAAAAGGGAGGATGTCCTTGAAGCAGCAAGGACAGAACCAATTTGGTTAGAGTTCAGGAGAAAAAAAGGGTATGATCACATTACTAGGGGTATTTTATAGGCCTCCAAAAAGTGAGAGTCACGGAGCAAATCTGCAGGAAAATCAGAGATCTGGAAGAAATATAGATCGTGATATTGGGCGACTTTATTTAATGGGGAGGCCGTGGCGTAGTGGTATTGTCATTGGACCAGAGACCCAGGCTATTTATCTGGGGACATGGGTTCGAATCCCACCACAGCAGAAGGTGGAATTTGAATTCAATTAATAAATCTGGAATTAAAAAAGCTAGTCTAATGATGGCCATGAAACCATTGTTGATTGTTGTAAAAACCCACCTGGTTCACTAATGCCCTTTAGGGAAGGAAATCTGCTGTCCTTACCTGGTCTGGCCTACATGTAACACCAGACCCAGAGCAATGTGATTGATTCTTACATGCCCTCTGAAATGGCCTAGCAAGCCACTCAGTTGTATTAAACCGCTACAAAGTCAATAAAACAGAATGAAACCGGATGGACCACCCGGCATCAACCTAGTCACCGGAAACAACAGCAGCAAACCCAGCCCTATCGGCCCTGCAAATTCCTCCTTACTAACATATGGGGGCTTGTGCCAAAGTTGGGAGAGATGTCCCACAGACAGTCATGCTCACGGAATCATATCTTACAGACAATGTACCAGACACTGCCATCAACATCTCCGGTTATGTCCTATCCTACAGGCAGGACAGACTCAGCAGAGGTGGCAGCACAGTGGTATACAGTCGGAAGGGAGTTCCCTGGGAGTCCTCAACATTGACTTTGGACTCCATAAAGTCTCATGGCATCAGGTCAAACACGGACAAGGAAACCTCCTGCTGATTACCACCTACTGCCCTCCCTCAGCTGATGTATCAGTACTCCTCCATGTTGATCGCCATTTGGAGAAAGCACTGAGAGTGGCAAGGGCGCAGAATGTACTCTGGGTGGGGGACTCCAATGTCCATCACCAAGAGTGGCTCAGCATCTGTGGAGAGAGAAGCAGAGATGAAAGATCACTAACCTGCAACGTTAACTCTGCTTCTCTCTCCCAGATGCTGCCAGACCTGCAGAGCCACTCTTGGTGATGGACACTGGAGTCCCTCACCCAGAGTAAGCAGAGATAAGATTTCAGGTAAGTGACCTTTCACCTCTGCTTCTCTCTCCACTGATGCTGCCAGACCTGCTGAACATTTCCAGCATTTCATGTTTTTATCATCACAGATGCCAGACTTCAGCCAATTTGATTCACTCTGCGTGATATCAAGAAACGACTGAAGGCACTGGATACTGCAAAGGCTATGGGCCCTGACAACATTTCGGCAGTAGTACTGAAGACCTGTGCTCCAGAACTTGCCGCACCCCTAGCCAAGCTGTTCCAGTACAGCTACAACACTGGCATCTACCCAGCGATGTGGAAAATTGCTCAGATATATCCTGTACACAAAAAGCAAGACAATTCCAACCCAGCCAATTACTGCCCCATCAGTCTACTCTCAATCATCGGTAAGGTGATGCAAGGTGTCATCGACAGTGCTATCAAGCGGCACTTGCTCAGCAACAACCTGCTTACAGATGCTCAGTTTGGGTCCCACCAGGGACACTCAGCTCTTGACGTCATTACAGCCTTGGTTCAAACATGCACAAAAGAGCTGAACTCAAGACGTGAGATGAGAGTGACTGCCCTTGACATCAAGGCAGCATTTGACTGAGTATGGCATCAAGGAGCCCAAGCAAAACTGAAGTCAATGGGAATCAGGGGGAAACTCTCCACTGGTTAGAATCATACCTAGCACAAAGGAAGGTGGCTGTGGTGTTGGAGGTCAATCGTCTCAGCTCCGCACATCACTGCAGGAGTTCCTCAGGGTAGTGTCCTAGGCCCAACCATCTTCAGCTGCTTCATCAATGATCTTCCTTCAATCATAAGGTCAGAAGTGGGGATGTTCGCAGATATTGCACAATGTTCAGCGCCATTCGCGACTCCTCAGATACTGAAGCAAGTCGTGTAGAAATGCAGCAAGACCTGGACAATATCCAGGCTTGGGCTGATAAGTGGCAAGTAACATTCGCGCCACACAAGTGCCGGGCAATGACCATCTCCCCTTGACATTCAATGGGCGGCACAGTGGCGCAGTGGTTCGCACCGCAGCCTCACAGCTCCAGCCACCCGGGTTCAATTCTAGGTACTGCCTGTGTGGAGTTTGCAAGTTCTCCCTGTGTCTGCGTGGGTTTCCTCCGGGTGCTCCTGTTTCCTCTCACATGCCAAAAGACCTGCAGGTTGAGAGGTAAATTGGCCATTATAAATTGCCCCTAGTATAGGTAGGTGGTAGGGAAATATAGGGACAGGTGGGGATGTGGTAGGAATATGGGATTAGTGTAGGATTAGTATAAATGGGTGGTTGATGGTCGGCACAGACTCGGTGAGACAAAGGGCCTGTTTCAGTGCTGTATCTCTAAACTAAACTAAACTAAAAAATGGCATTACCATCGCTGAATCCCCCACTATCGACATCCTAAGGGTTACCATTGACCAAAAACTGAACTGGAGTAGCTATATAAATACTTGGGCAACAACAGCAGGTCAGAGGCTAGGAATACTGCAGTGAATAAATTACCGACTGACTCCCCAAAGCCTGTCCACCATCTACAAGGCACAATTCAGGAGTGTGATGGAATACCCTCCACTTGCCTGGATGGGTGCAGCTCCAACAACACTCAAGAATCTCGACACCATCCAGGACAAAGCAGACCGCTTGATTGGCAATCCATCCACAAACATTCACCCCCTCCACCATCGACGCACAGTGGCAGCAGTGTGTACCATCTACAAGATGCACTGCAGCAACGCACCAAGGCTCCTTAGACAGCACCTTCCAAACCCGTGACCTCTACCAACTAGAAGGACAAGGGCAGCAAATGCATGGGAACATAACAAGCCACACACCATTCCAACTTGGAACCATATCACCAATCCTTCACTGTCGCTGGGTCAAAATCCTGGAACTTCCTTCCTAACAGCACTGTGGGCGTATCCACCTCATGTGGACTGCAGTGGTTCAAGAAGGCAGCTCGCCATCACCTTCTCAAGGGCAATTAGGGATGGGCAATAAATGCTGGCCTAGCCAACAATGCCCACATCCCATTAATGAATAAATATATATATCAATTGGGATAATTTTAAAGTAAAGGATAAGGAAAAGAAAAAATTTCTGAAGTGTGCTCAGGAGAATCTCCTTAAATCAGTATGTTCTGAGCTCAACTAGAATAGAGGCATTGCTGGATCTGGTGCTGGGAAATGAGGTGGGGCAAGTGGACCAAGTGTCTGTGAGGGTGCACTTGGGTAAGAGTGATCATTGTAACATAAGATTTAGACTAGTAATGCAAAAAAGCAAGGAAGAAAATAAGGTAGAATGGCTGGATTGGAAGAGGCCTAATGTCAACACAATGAGATGGGATCTAGCCAGGGTAGAATGGAAACAAAGATTGACGGGAAGAGCTGTATCGGAACAATGGGTTATCGTTAAGCAAGAGATGCTTCAGGTATAGGCTAGAAACATTCCAACAAGGGTGAAAGGTAGGGGAACCAAAAACAGGACTCCTTGGATGATGAAACAAAATTTTTAAAAAAGAGGGAGTACGATGCATGTCAGGTAAACTCATCAAGTGAAAAACAGGCCGTATACAATAAGCTGAGAGGGGAGGTGAAGAGGAAAATTAAGACTGGCAAAGAGAGAATATATGAGAATAGAATGGCAGTCAACATAAAAGGGGACCCAAAAATCTTCTATGGGCATGTAAATAGTAAGCGGGTAGCAAGAGGAGGAGTGGGGCCTGTTAGGGACGAAGTGAGTAACAGATGCTTAGAGGCACAGGGCAAGGCTAATATGCTTAATGAGCATCTTATATCCAGGTTAATTAAGGAAATGGAAGCTGATAAAGTATCAGCAGAAGCAGAGACAGTACAGGCAATGGAAAGGATAAAAATCGAGAGGGGAAGGTACTAAAATGGCTGGCTATGCTTGGAGTAGATAAGTCACCTGGTGCAGATGGCTTGCATCCCAGGTTGTTAAAGGAAGTGGGGATGGAGATGGTGGAAGGGCTTGCTATAATCTTCCAATCTTCCCTGTATACGGGGGAGGTGCCAGAGGATTGGAGAATGGCAAATGTGACACCGTTATTCAAGAAACCTGGACAGTCCGAACAACTACAGGGCTTTTTTTTTTTTTAAATTTGTTCGGGGTATGTGGGCGTCACTGGCTGGGCCAGCATTTATTGCCCATCCTTAATTGCCCTTGAGAAGGTGGTGTTGAGCTGCCTTCTTGAACCGCTGCAGTCCATGTGGGGTAGGTACATCAACAGTGCCATTAGGAAGGGAATTCCAGGATTTTAACCTAGCGACAGTGAAGGAATGGTGATATAGTTCCAAGTCAGGATGGCTTGTGGCTTTCAGGGGAACTTGCAGTGGTGGTGTTCCCATGCATCTGCTGCTCTTGAAGTAAGAGAAGGTTGATGAAGGGAATGCAGTGGATGTTGTTTATATAGATTTTAAGAAAGCATTTGATAAGGTACCACATAAAGGGCTAGGTAAAGAAATTGAAGCTCATGGCATAGGAGGATCAGTGTTTAACTGGATTAAAAACAACTGGCTTAAGGACAGAAAACAGCAATTCGTAGTAAAATGGTCGTATTTCAGACTGGAGGATGGTAGACAGTGGTGTTACCCAACAGTCAGTGCTGGGACCACAGCTTTTTTTGCTATATGCAAATGACTTGGATCTTGGAATAAAGAGTAGAATCTCGAAATTTGCCCATCACACCAATCCTGGAGGTGGGTCAAACAGTGAGAATGATATGAACCGTCTGGAACAGGACATAGATAGGCTAGCAGAATGGGCTGATAGGTGGAAGATGGAATTTAATACTGACAAGTGTGACCTGATGCATTTTGGAATAGGGAGAGACAGTATGTACTTAATGGCATGGTTCTAAAGAGTGTGCAGGAACAGAGGGACCTGAGGATGCATGTGCATAGATCTTTGAAGGTGGTAGGACATAAAGAGAGAGAGAGAGAGAGAGAGAGAGAGAGAGAAAAAGAGAGAGAGAGAGAGAGAGAGAAAAAGAGAGAGAGAGAGAGAGAGAGAGAAAAAGAGAGAGAGAGAGAGAGAGAAAAAGAGAGAGAGAGAGAGAAAAAAAGAGAGAGAGAGAGAGAGAGAAAAAGAGAGAGAGAGAGAGAGAAAAAAAGAGAGAGAGAGAGAGAGAAAAAGAGAGAGAGAGAGAGAGAAAAAGAGAGAGAGAGAGAGAGAGAGAAAAAGAGAGAGAGAGAGAGAGAAAAAGAGAGAGAGAGAGAGAGAGAAAAAGAGAGAGAGAGAGAGAGAGAGAAAAAGAGAGAGAGAGAGAGAGAGAGAAAAGAGAGAGAGAGAGAGAGAGAAAAGAGAGAGAGAGAGAAAAAGAGAGAGAAAAAGAGAGAGAGAGAGAGAGAGAAAAAGAGAGAGAGAGAGAGAAAAAGAGAGAGAGAGAGAGAGAAAAAGAGAGAGAGAGAGAAAGAAAAAGAGAGAGAGAGAGAAAAAGAGTGAGAGAGAGAGAGAAAAAGAGTGAGAGAGAGAGAGAGAAAAAAGAGAGAGAGAGAGAGAGAGAAAAAGAGAGAGAGAGAGAGAGAGAAAAAGAGAGAGAGAGAGAGAGAGAAAGAAAAAGAGAGAGAGAGAGAGAGAGAGAGAGAGAAAAAAGAGAGAGAGAGAGAGAGAGAGAGAGAGAGATTAGTACAGCATATGGGATCTTGGGCTTCATAAACGGAGTACAAAAGCAGGGAAGCTATAAAGCTGTGGTTAGACCCCAACTGGAGTACTGCATCCAATTCTAGTCACCACACTTCAGGAAGGATGTGAGGGTCCTTGAGAGGGTACAAAGGAGTTTACCAGAATGGTTCCAGGGATGGGGGATTTTAGTTACAAGGTTAGGCTGGAAAAGCTGGGTTTATTTTCCTTAGAACAAAGGAGATTGAGGGAAGATTTAATAGAAGTGTACAAGATTATGACAGGCTTAGATAAGTTAGACAAGAAAAAACTGTTCCCATTCACAAACGGTACAAGGACTAGGGGACACAGATTGAAAGTTTTGGGCAAAAGCTGCAGGGGGAATATGTGGAAGCACTTTTTACACAATGGTTGGTAATGACCTGGAACTCGCTGCCCACATGGGTGCTGGAAGTGAATACAATCAAATGACTTCAAGAGGAAGTTGGTTGGCCACTTAAGAGAAATATACTTGCAGGTCTACGGGTTCAAGCCAGGGAGTGGGACTGACTGCATAGATCTATCGACAGTTGAATGGCTCCACTTTGTGCCGTAAATAATCCTATGACTCCAAGTGTCCAGTCCACCTCAAATTACCATTTCACACGGCTACTATGCAATGGTAACACAAGTGGTATTTTCCACTAACGGGATGCCAAAAGAGATATTCTGCCTACCACAAAAATCAGTAACAGGAATATGAATTCCAATGCTGGTGCAATGACAGATTCGTAGGCCATATGTCCCAATGACTGACGGATTTTATCAAAATGCACCTCCCTCTGGCTGCTCGCAATAGACAGAGTACTGACCACACTCAACTAGCCAGTAGCTGCAAAACTCAGAACACAATGTCTAATATTAGATGTGATTCTGCGACTGGACAGTGCTTACTGAACAATCCTGAGTGTGCTAAGAATTTAACTAACAACCAATTTAGGATGAGTCAGGCTCACAATGTGGCTCAATTACACTTGCTAGAAGCTACATATGTTCATAGGCAGGGACTTGTCCACTGCAGGCAAAAAGTAACATGTCGAGGCAATGAATTAAACAAAAGCTTGGAGGACAATAGTTCCCTGGTACATTCTCCATGGCAACGCCTCAACCAGAGTCAACTTGCCAACCAATCAGCACCCTTTTCTCATGAAGTATAAACTGCTGCTCCCTTTGAAATTTGGCATTCTTTTGTCTGTCCCGATGAATGCAAGACAAAAAGCTTCAGCAGCATGTCTCTTTTTTTCAGCAACACTCAAGTTCTCTACTACCAATCGACTATTACTTATAAATAAAAACAGTGTGGAAATACTCAGCAGGTCTAGCAGCAACTAGGGAGAGAGAAACAGAGTTAACGTTTCAAGTCTGTGACCTTTCATGAAATAACTCAGCTCCATAGAAGGAAGTACTGGTCTCCGCTCATAGGGCATGGTTGAGATGAAGGCATCAGAGCACAGGATGGAATCAAACCTGCTTCCCAATAATGCCATGGTACTTCAGAAAAGAAAGTAATTTTTCCTTCAATTTTTACCCCTCCACGGTTGATAACAGTATCTCCTACTGAGGTCCAACTCTATGGGTGTCTCCTCAACAGTAAATTTTCAGTAGTCGCCGTCGCAATCTACATGAACAGACACCTGATCATGGCCTAAACCTCAAACTTACCATTCACTTCCAATATGTACACTATTCATCATCCACATAAATGGTATGTGTTTACAGGATTCAGATCAGTTCAACACACCAATTTGAATGTATGTAGTGTCTCTAATGTAGTAAAACATCCCAAGGCACTTCACTGAAACGTCAGACAAATTTTAAAACCCAGCCACTCAAACTGCTATTAGGACAGGTGGCTAAAACTTTCGTCAAAGAGGCAGGTTTTAACGACCATCTTAAAGGAAGAGGGGTAGACAGCTAGAGGGTTGAGAGAGGAATTCCAGAGCTTCGGGCCTAGGCAGCTGAAGGCACGGCCGATAACAGCGGAGCACAGAAGGGGCAAAATTAGAGGAGCACTGTGATAGGGAGGGGCGAGGCCATGGAGGGATTTGGACTCGGGTAGAAAAACAAAGATTCTCTGACAAACAAGATTCCCTGGTTAAAGACTTCTTTAAAAATAAATTGGCTCCAGTGGGGAAAAAACAAAACTGCAAGGTATTGGTTTTCCACATTCTTATACATGTGACTCTATTGATCCCATCTGATGGGAAAGCACAAAAAAAGGTTTGTTAGCATTGTCAGGGTAGTCAAACAAAAATGAAACCTTTGATTTAACAAAAAAGGTACAATGTTCAGCTAATGCAAAAATATTATTCCCTTTGGGACTAGATTTAAATCCGAATTACCAGGGACAGCTTTAAAGAAAATGAGAGAAAAAATTCAATCCTGTGTTATAAAATAGATCAAATCCCAACTGTTAAAATATTTTGCATTGGTAACATGATGCCCAGAAAGCACCAATGTCTATCTCTAGAAGGGATGTGGTCAATACAAATGATACCTTTCCATTTCCACAATCTCTGGGGACTTCCAGCTAACAGGGATTTGGAATACCCATGGGCAATCAAAGTGCACTTCTCAAATTCTCAGACGGTACACTGCTTAATAGCACAATGGTTTAATTGTACCAGTTTCCAGGAAATTAGGCTCCTTTTGTTCCATTCAGCTTCTGTACAGTAAAGTGTGGTTATCATGATGCAGTTACATTCTGCTGATTTAAGGTCACATAGCATTGTACTTTCCTGACCATACTGATGAAATTTCTCAAAAATTAGACAAAGTTTTTCCCCAAAACATGTGCACTTTAAAAAGTACACATCAGTGCACTGAATTAAGTACCAACAAAACCATTAATATACTGTGTTTGTCACAATCTGCCCAATTAAAAATTTAATGAAAGGGCAATACATTCCTGAAAGCTAAGAAGCAGTCTTGCACTCTTCTCTTTTTGGTGTATGAAAATAGAGGCAACAAGTGTACATTTTTCCCCATTTTTAGTATGACTGCATGCTACCTGAACAATCATTAAGGAACAGATGCAACAAGCTCAACTCTGTAACTACATCAGATCTGTAGGCAACAAGGAGGCTAGAGGATTAGTGAGAATGTTTTAAAAAAGCACAGTATCCATGTAAATTAGATACACAAACTGCTCCATCATAATAACAGCTTTCAGGCTTTATTCCCTGGAATGCTCTGCTTGAAAGAGTGGTGGAATTATATCCAACAGTAACCTCCAAAAGGAAATTGGACATGTACTTGAAAAGGAGAAACTTGCAGGGTTATGGGTAAGGAGCAGGGAAAGGGGAGTAATTGGCTAGCTTTAAAGAGTGGGCAGAGATACGATGTGCCAAGTAGCCGCCTCCTGCGCCAAGATTTTGCTGAAACAAATAACAGCATCTGAACGACGTGCACACAGCAACTTGCATCGAGGAAGATACCCCTCGAATTGCAAATCGCCATCATTTGCTGGCCAGTGAGGGAAGATGTGATAATTTAGAGAGAGAGGAGAAGGCAAGAGAGCAAGGCACCAATAAGGGAATTGATAATCTGAGTGCAGCAGAAAGGGAGGATTTGGGGGAGGGGGGGGGGGGGGAGTAAAACTGGTAACAGGAAGTGGAAAAGTAGTAAGCAAAATCAGAAGATAGACAAAGCAAAGGCAAGGATCAGAATGCAGAATAATGTTAAAAAGGCAATGTTCAGGGCAATCTTTCTGAATGCACACAGCATTCACAACAAGGTAGATTATTTTAGATTAAGGTACAAATAGAGATAAATGGGTATGATTTAATTGCCATTACAGAGACGTGGTTACAGAGTGACCAAGACTGGGAACTGAATATTCAGCGATATTCATTATTTAGGAACGATAGGCAAAAAGGAAAAGGAGGTGGGTAGCACTCTCAATAAGGGACAAGATCAGTACATTAGTGAGAAAGGATCTTAGATTGAAAGATCAAGCTGTAGAATCAATTTGGGTGGAGCTAAGAAACAGCAAGCGGCAGCAAACATTGGTTGGAATTGTTTATAGGCCAAACAGTGTAATGTTGGGCATGGCAAAAATCAGGAAATTAGAGGTGAGTGTTACATGGATAATACTGTAATAATAGGTGACTTAAATTTACATATAGACCAGGTAAACCCAATCAGCACCTTCCAAACCTGCAACCTCTACCACCTAGAAGGGCAAGGGCAGCAGATATGTGGGAACACCATCACCTGCAAGTTCCACTCCAAGCCACACACCATCCTGACTTGGAAATATGTCACTGCTACTTCACTGTTGCTGGGTCAAATTCCAGGAACACCTTTCCTAAGCACTGTGGGTGGACCTACCTCACATGGACTGCAACAGTTCAAGAAGGCAGCTCACCACCTTAGGGATGGGCACTAAATGCTGGCCTGGCCAGCGAAGCCCACATCCCATGAAATTAATAAAATAAAATGATGCTGTGGAGGATGAAGTGACAGATGTGTTTCTGGAACAGTACACTGAAGAACCAACTAGGGATCGAGCCATTTTAGATTTAGTATCGTAATGAGAAAAGGCTAATTAATAATCTTAATGTAAAGGAGGCTTTAGGAATTAGTGACCACAGTATGATAGAATTTTACATTAAATTTGAAAGTGATATAGTTAATTCTGAAACTAGGGTCTTAAATCTGAAGAAAGGAAAATATGCAAGTATGAGGGGCAAGTTGGTTATGGTGGATTGGGAAAATATACTAAAAGATACGATTGGAGACAGGCAATGGCTAGTATTGAAAAATGTATTACGTCGTCTACAATAAATATACATTCCTCAAAGACACAAAAACCCAACAGGAAAGATGAATCCACCCTGGCTAATAAAAGAAGTTAAAAAGAATGCATTAGATCAAAGGAAGTGGCTTATAAGGTCACCAGAAAAAGTGATAAGCCTGAGGATTGGGAGCAATTTAGAATCCAACAAAGGATGACCAAAAAACTGATTAAAGAAAGGGAAAAGAGAATATGAATGCAAGTTGGTAAGAAACATAAAAGCTGACTGTAAAAGCTTCCTTAGGTAGTTTAGTTTAGTTTAGAGATACAGCACTGAAACAGGCCCTTCGGCCCACCGAGTCTGTGCCAACCATCAACCACCCATTTATACTAATCCTACCCTAATTCCATATTCCTGCCACATCCCCACCTGTCCCTATATTTCCCTACCACCTACCTATACTAGGGGCAATTTATAATGGCCAATTAACCTATCACCCTGCAAGTCTTTGGCATGTGGGAGGAAACCGGAGCACCCGGAGGAAACCCACGCAGACACAGGGAGAACTTGCAAACTCCACACAGGCAGTACCCAGAATTGAACCCGGGTCGCTGGAGCTGTGAGGCTGCGGTGCTAACCACTGCGCTGCCCTAAAAGGTATGTGAAAAGGGAAAGATTAGCAAGGACAAATGTGGGTCCATTACAAGCAGAAACAAGAGAATTTATAATGGAGAGTAGGTAAATGGTGGAGAAACTAAACAATTACTTTGTCTGTCTTCATGGAGGAAGATACAGAAAATCTCCCAGAAATATTAGGGAACCAAGGGACTTGTGAAAATGAGGAACTGAAAGAAATTAGTATTAAGAGGTAGTACTTGAAAAATAAACTGGATTGAAGGTTGTTAACTCCTTTGGACCAGATGAGCTACATCCCACAGTGTTGAAGGAGGCGGCTATGGAGGTAGTGGGTGCATTGATGGTTTTCTTTCAAAATTCTATAGATTCAGGAAAGGTTCCTGCAGACTGGAAAGTAGCAAATGCAACCCCACTATTTAAGAAAGGAGGGAGAGAGAAAACGGGGAACTACAGACCTATTAGTTTGACATCAGTAGTAGGGAAAATGTTAGAATCGATTATAAAAGGATGTGATATCTAAACATTTAGAAAATAGTGATATGATTGGGCAGTGTCAACATAGAGTTATGAAAGGAAAATCATGTTTGACAAACCTGTTGGAGTTTTTTTGAGAATGTTACTTGTAGCATAGATAAAGGAGAACCAGTGGATGTGATGTATTTGGATTTTCTGAAGGTTTTTGATAAGGTCCCACACAGGAGGATAGTAAACAATGTTAGAGCACATGGAATTTGGGGTAATATATTAGTATGGATCACAAATTGGTTTACAGTCAGAAAGCAGAGAGTAGGAATAAACAGGTCATTCTCAGGATGGCAGGCTGTTACTAGTGGGGTACCACAAGGACCAGTGCAGGGGCCATAGCTGTTCACAATCTACATAAATGAATTGGATGTGGGGACCAAATGTAATATATCTGAATTTGCTGATGACAAAAGACTCAGTGGGAATGTAAGTTTGAGGAGGATGCAAGGAGACTTCAAGGGGACTTGAACAGGCTAAGTGAATAGGCAAGAACATGGCAGATGGAATATAAATGTGAAGAAGTGTGAAGTTATCCCCTTTGGTCGAAAAAAAAAACAAAGACAGAGTATTTAAGTAGCGAGAGGTTGGGAAGTGTTGATGTCCAAAGGGACCTGGGTGTCCTTGTTCATGAGTCACTAAAAGCTAGCATGTCAGTGCAGCAATTAGGAAGGCAAATGTTTTTTTTTATTCATTCATGGGATGTGGGTGTCGCTGGTTAGGCCAGCATTTATTGCACATTCCTAATTGCCCTCGAGAAGGTGATGATGAGCTGCCTTCTTGAACTGCTGCAATCCATGTGGTGTAGATACACCAACAGTGAGTGCTGTTAGGAAGGGAGTTCCAGGATCTTGACCCAGCGACAGTGAAGGAACAGCGATATAGTTCCGTCATGATGTTGTGTGGCTTGGAGGGGAACTTGCAGATGGTGGTGTTCCCATGCATCCTCTGCTCTTGTCCTTCTAGGTGGTAGAGGTCGCAGGTTTGGAAGGTGCTGTCTGAGGAACCTTGGTGTGTTGCTGCAGTGCATCTTGTAAATGGTACACACTGCTGCCACTGTGCATCGGTGGTGGAGGGAGTGAATGTTGAAGGTGGTGGACGGGGTGCCAATCAAAGCGGGCTGCTTTGTCCTGGATGGTGTTGAGCTTCTGCAGTGTTGTTGGAGCTGCACCCATCCAGGCAAGTGGACAGTATTCCATCACACTAATGACTTGTGCCTTGTAGATGGTGGACAGGCTTTGGGGAGTCAGGTGATGACTTACTCACCACAGGATTCCTAGCCTATGACCTGCTCTTGTAGCCATGGTATTTATATGGCTACTCCAGTTCCGTTTCTGGTCAATGGTAATCCCCAGGATATTGATAGTGGGAGATGTTGGCCTTCATCGCAAGAGGTTTTGAATACAGAAGTAAAAATGTGTTGCTGCAATTGTATAGAACCTTGGTGAGACCGCAGCTGGAGTACTGTGTACAGTTTTGGTCTCCTTATCCAAAGAAGGATATACTTGCCATTGAGAGAGTGCAATGGAGGTTCACCAGACTAATCCCTGGGAAGGCAAGATTGTCTTATTAGGATAGATTGCAGAAACTGGGCCTGTATTCTCTGGAGTTTAGAAGAATGATAGGTGATCTCATTGAAACTTACAGAATTCTTAGAGGACGTTACAGGGTGGATGTAGATGGGATGTTTCCCCTAGCTGGTGAGTCTGAAACCAGGGAATATAGTCTCAAATGGCCTACCCCTTATTCTGAGACTAAGATGAGGAGGAATTTCTTCACTCAGAGGGTGGTGAATCTTTAGAATTCTCTTACCCCAGAGGGCTGTGGAAGCTCAATCATTGAGCATGTTCAAGACAGAAATCGATGGATATCTGGTTACTAACGACATCAAGGGATATGGGGATAGCATGGGAAAGTGGAGTTGAGGTAGATGATCAGTCACAATCTAACTGAATGGCGCAGCAGGCTTAACGGGCTACTTCTGCTCTTATGTTCCTATTTGCGCCACTCCACAACAGCATTTCACCCTTAATCTCCCCATGATTTTCATAAATTGCTGCATTTTCACATTAATTTCCCATTAAACTTGCCAAAGAAAGTTAAGACTAGTAATTAACAGTGTAAATACCCTTTTAATGATGTGATCATTGTTAATGATTACCAATAAACCTCTCTTGCCCAGAAAGTAAATAATTAAAAGTGTGGATTCTCATTCCTTCAGGTTGTGAATTGTTGCTGGCGATCTTAAAAATTCTAAATTTCCAATTTTTCTTACTTTTTCTTTGTCTTTCTTCATCTCTCTTAATCCAATCTTTCTTTCCTCTCTATTATTCTGCACCTGACCTGACATTGAATTCACCCACTCAAATCCACACTCAGTCCTTCCTCTGTTTATTTCTCAATCCTTAAATCTCATTGGTGAAGGAGATATACACTGATTGTCCTGTCATTCACCAAGGTCCCAGATGCTCAGTTGCCCTCACTGTGCCATTATCAACTCACTTCCAGCACCTCTGTGGGCAAAAGGCAAAAAACATTAAAACCCAAAACGTGCACACTCAAGTTTTAACAAGGCACAACACAAGAGAACGCTCTCCAGCAAAATTTAGGCCAATGATTCCCAACCCCACTTACTTCACAACTTGTGCTGTAGAAGAGAGATTGAGAATTTTTCAAAACAAAATCATGGGATGCCAACAGGTTATCATTGCACAACTTCAACTCATCAGCTAAAAAGATGACGTTGGCCAAAGTTTGTGAATGGGCAGATTTCACTTCCTCTTTATAGTAAAAATGAGGCTTATAAACACACTTTACAGCTTCCGAAAGATGTCTTATATTTTGCAGCATTTGCAAAAATCTTCTCAAGTTTCTGACGCTAAATGTTTGCACAACTGTATGAGGCAACTTTGCCTCCACTGAGATGAAGCCAATGGAGAAGAACGCCAAATCGTGTGTAAAACAGGTGACTGACCTGAACCTACCTATTCCCAATTGCTATTTAACATTAGGTGAAAATTACCTCTCAAGCCAAATTAAGAGTAGCCTATACTTGAATGACAACAGGTAACTTGAAGGTTTCTCTAAACCTAATAAATACTCCAAAGCTATAGTTTACTTTGTGCTTACAATTCTGCATACATGGGACAGCATTCCAAGCAACAATATCATCCTAACTAAGCTCTCAGAGGGAGCAGATGTAGCTTAGGAAGCCTACTGAGGTGCAGAGTCAGCAACTGTTGTTTGGCACAAACCAAGGTCCATCCGAAAAGCTGTATTTTGTTGCAGACATTCATGCCAAATGTCAGTGTTTCATGCCAACAGTTAACTTAAACTGGGTTGAAGGGGGAGACAAGTGCTAGGTCAACTTGTGGGAAACAATATAGGATGGCATTATGAACTGGGATGGATGCATGAATCTGCCTCTGTAGGCACCTGGATAGGATGCAATATCTCAGTGAACTGGATCTGGAGGGGACTATCTCTGAACTGGCAATCAAAGAGGGTGGGGGCACAAGGTTAAGCAAGCTATTGTGAGAAAATGACCGCAAGATAAATTGTGGATAAATGAGGTCTGCTTGATTTGCTAAAAATCCAACTACCACTTTGGTTCTCTTTTTAAAGATTAAAAAAAAATTCTGAAGTATGCAAGTACTTTGAGTTAACCAGAATTCATAACTTGTAAATTAAAATTTCAAACTTTTCCAAGGGAGCATGTTGCAAAATCCCCTAGAAATGCATCACCAATTTTCTGTCTTGAACATCTGGATTTTCCCTTTAGGTTTCCACATACTTTTTTTCTTCTAATTCAAGTGAAGGAGTGTTGTGTATACTCGCTGCTTAAATTTCAAACTTCATGTAACTGCCTGTTTTCACTCGTCCTGACCATTCCCGAGTTGCCAGCTTTTTAAGGTCTGTACCAGATTTATTTGCTCAGATTTTGCTAGTTTTACTAACATTTTTCAGTTTACACAACTGGCCACATTTTTCTCATGTTATCAAAATGGGCTTCAACACAGATACGGTAGTGTAGTGGTTATGTTATTGGACTAATAACCCAGGGGCCAGCACGAATAATCCAGTGAAAGGGAGTTCAAATCCCACCTGGCAGTTTGCAAATTTGAATGCAATGTTAAAAATCTGCAAATAAAAAAGTTGGTATCAGTAAAATGTGAGAACAAAGCTGCTAGATTGTTGTAAAAGCAAAACTAGTTCAGTAGTGTCCGTTAAGAATAATCCTGTTATCTTTACTCTGTCTGGCCTATATGTGACTCCAGTCCCCCATTGTGGTTCTGAAGTGGCCTAGCAAAGATTTATCTTCCCTGTAACTTGCTGCAATATTCCATCAGTGGAATGATGCAATCACAAAAAACCCCCTTAACCAACAAACAGAGTGATCTAAAGTTTAAGGAAATAAGTTTCAAGGAGTCCAATTAAAGAAAATACGCAAGTCTGAGACTGTTACTGCAATCTGCAACATTGACTTGTGCAAAAATCCTTGTGCTTTTTGTTTCACTTCAGAAATATTTCTTCTAAAACCAAGTTCCTCTTGAGCTGGAAAGCAGGTTTAAACAATGATTTTCAAAGTTTAAATAAGTAAATGTGAACACTTATCCTATAAATCCCATAACTGAGCATTTCTCTAGATAGCAGTGGAATAACGGACTAATATGAATAATGCCCTAAAGTGCATAGAACAGTTTTGTTCTCGAAAAAGTGCTTAATTTACTACTTCACTTTTTTGTTGCATTTAGTCATGAATGTGGTAAACCCTTCCCCACAGCATATACATCAAGGCACACCATCACATGAAAAATTTAAGCAATCAATAAAGCTAATTTAGCTTATAGTCAAACCTCTTTCCTCTCCAAAGGCAAAAATCATGAGATTAATGGGTAAACATGTACATAATGTAAAGAAAAATTATTCTAGACTAGTCAACACTGCCCTATACATAACCATATATTATATTAAAAGATTTGAATGACTGAAGAAAGGTAAAAAGCCCAACTTAGACTGTCCAAACGCACAATCAGCAATTGGGTCAAATATTCATTGACCACTGAATCAATAGCACTCTAATTCATAATCTGTCTGCCTCAGATTTCTGATGACTGACTATAAAGGCCCCACATAAAATGAGTTTAGGTAGTCTCAATCAAGCTATTAGTAGTGCTGGGTCCACAGCTCAAAACTGTCCTCAATTTCACTATCTTATTCAAAGAAACTACAGGATGGTGTGGGAAATGGGTAACGGTCACACTGGTACAACAGTAACTGAAAGACAAGAAATGCTGGAACCACTCAGCAGGTCTGGCAGCATCTGTGGAAAGAGAAACAGAGTTAACGTTTTGGGTCAGTGACCCTTCTTCGGAACTAGCAAATATTAGAAATGGTAGAGGTTATAAGCAAGTGAGCCGGGGGTGGGGCAAGAGATAATAAAGGAGAAGGTGTAGATTGGACAAGGCCACATAGCTGACCAAGAGGTCATGGAGCAAAGGCAAACAATATGTTAATGGTGTGTTGAAAGACAAAGCATTAGTACAGATAAGGTGTTAACGAACGGAGGATTGAATAGCAGCAAGTACAAACATGAAAAAAAACAGTGGGTAAGCAAGCTGTGGCAAAGTGGCGCAGTGGTTAGCACCGTCGCCTCACAGCTCCAGCGACCTGGGTTCAATTCTGGGTATTGCCTGTGTGGAGTTTGCAAGTTCTCCCTGTGTCTGCGTGGGTTTCCTCCGGGTGCTCCGGTTTCCTCCCACAGCCAGAAGACTTGCAGGTTGATAGGTAAATTGGCCATTATAAATTGCCCCTAGTATAGGTAGGTGGTAGGGGAATATAGGAACAGGCAAGATGTGGTAGGAATATGGGATTAGTGTAGGATTAGTCGAAATGGGTGGTTAATGGGTGGCACAGACTCGGTGGGCCGAAGGGCCTGTTTCAGTGCTGTATCTCTAAATCTAAAAAAAAATCTAAATCTAAATGAAATTAACAAAAGAAAAAAAAATTGTAAAAAATGTAAAAAAGAAATAATAACTAAATAAAAGTAAAATGGGGGGCCCATCGTGCTCTGAAATTATTGAACTCAATGTTTAGTCCGGCAGGCTGTAGTGTGCCTAATCGGAAAATGAGATGCTGTTCCTCGAGCTTGCTTTGATGTTCACTGGAACACTGCAGCAAGCCTAGGATAGAGATGTGAGCATGAGAGCAGGGGGGAGTGTTGAAATGGCAAGCAACCGGAAGCTCAGGGTCCTGCTTGCTGACTGAGCGGAGGCATTCCGCAAAGCGGTCACCCAGTCTGCGTTTGGGAGACCACATTGTGAGCGGCGAATACAGTATACTACATTGAAAGAAGTACAAGTAAATCGCTGCTTCACCTGAAAGGAGCATTTGGGGCCTGGGATAGTGAGGAGAGAGGAGGTAAAAGGGCAGGTATTACATCGCCTGCGATTGCAGGGGAAGGTGCCATGGAACGGGGACGAGGTGGTGGGGGTAATGGAGGAGTGGACCAGGGTGCCGCGGAGCGAATGATCCCTTCGGAATGCTGACAGGGGAAGGGAGGGGAAGATGCGTTTGGTAGTGGCATCATGCTGGAGGTGGCGGAAATGGTGGAGGATGATCCTTTGGATATGGAGGCTGATGGGGTGGAAAGTGAGGACAAGGGGAACCCTGTCATGGTTCTGGGAGGGAGGGGAAGGGGTGAGGGTAGAGGTGCGGGAAATGGGCCGGATATGGTTGAGGGTCCTGTCAACCACAGTGGGGGGGGAATCCTCGGTTGAGGAAAAAGGAGGTCATATCAGAAGCACTGTCATGGAAGGTGGCATCATCAGAGCAGATGCGTCACAGACGGAGAAACTGGGAGAATGGAATGGAGACCTTACAGGAGGTAGGGTGTGAAGAACTTTACACCCCATCAGCCTCCATATCCAAAGGATTATCCTCCGCCATTTCCAGCGTGATGCCGCTACCAAACGCATCTTCCCCTCCCTTCCAGTCAGCATTCCGAAGGGATTGTTCGCTCCACGACACCCTGGTCCACCTCCTCCATTACCCCCACCACCTCGTCCCCGTCTCATGGCACCTTCCCCTGCAATCACAGGAGATGTAATACCTGCCCATTTACCTCCTCTCTCCTCACTATCCCCGGCCCCAAACACTCCTTTCAGGTGAAGCAGCGATTTACTTGTACTTCTTTCAATGTAGTATACTGTATTCACTGCTCACAATGTGGTCTCCTCTACATTGGGGAGACCAAGCGCAGACTGGGTGACCGCTTTGCGGAATGCCTCCGCTCAGTCCGCAAGCAGGACCCTGAGCTTCCGGTTGCTTGCCATTTCAACAATCCCCCCTGCTCTCATGCTCACATCTTTATCCTGGGCTTGCTGCAGTGTTCCACTGAACATTAACACAAGCTCGAGGAACAGCATCTCATTTTCCGATTAGGCACACTACAGCCTGCCGGACTGAACATTGAGTTCAATAATTTCAGAGCATGATGGGCCCCCCATTTTACTTTTATTTAGTTATTTTTTCTTTTTAACATTTTTTACAATTTTTTTTCTTTTGTTAATTTCATTTCATCTTAGTTTGTTCAGTTTGCTTACCCACTGTTTTTTTTCCATGTTTGCACTTGCTGCTATTCAATCCTCAGTTCGTTAACACCCTATCTGTACTAATGCTTTGTCTTTCAACACACTATTAACATATTGTTTGCCTTTGCTCCATGACCTCTTGGTCAGCTATGTGGCCTTGTCCAATCTACACCTACTCCTTTGTTATCTCTTGCCGCACCCCCGGCTCACTTACTTATAACCTCTAACATTTCTAATATTTGCTAGTTACGAAGAAGGGTCACTGACCCAAAACGTTAACTCTGCTTCTCTTTCCACAGATGCTGCCAGACCTGCTGAGTGGTTCCAGCATTTCTTGTTTTTATTTCAGATTTCCAGCATCCGCAGTATTTTGCTTTTATATTAGTAACTGAAATACACTTGTCTAACTATTCTACACCTATTCTTGATCTGATACTGGGTACTCAAATGTTCCATTTTCTCGAACCACTGACCTAAAATTTGCCATTGTAACAATGGCAAAACTATCAGCGATCACCATCATTATTATATAAAACTGATAGCAACCTCTGTCGTCCGTGCATGCAGATTAAACATGAAAATCTCGAAGTTGTTGTCAGTGAAACTGAGCTCTTCCACAGGATGTGCCGTTGCAGTCTTCGCAGAGGCAATCAATACAGATTCACTGACAATGTCAACATTAAAAAAATTGAACACACATGTAAAAACTAAGTTTTTAAACTGCATACTAAGTTATAATTACTGAACAAGCTCTCTGGCCCTGAAAACTAATTTTATAAGTGTGGCATGTCAATCCCTCCATTCCATGATTTAAAATTCCATTGTTTTTAGAAAAAAAATTTTTTTAAACCGTTTGCTATTTCAGCTTCTACTTTAATCCCATGCATATGTCCCAATCCTGGTTTGCTGTCCATGAGAACTCTTCAATTTGATTGATGGCTCAGGCTGCTTGATGACATTACAGTTGCTGGATGGCACAGATCCCCTGTAGGCAGTGCCAGATAGAAAGTCAAGTCGGAATAGGAGAAATCAACACTTTATAGCCCACTAAATATTTATGGGTAAATTCAGCGATGAGTGCCATTCCTTCGCCGCAGACCACAAATTCTGAGCAGTTATTTCTTACATTTTAAGCAGAATACAGCTCTGAAAACATACATTTTTTTTTAAACTTGTATATTTTCTTAACTAAAAGATAGATATCCAAAGAGGTATCAGATACATTTTGTGCTCCAGATTAGCAACTAGTAGTCCTAATAGAAAAGTACACCTGTAAACTTTGGAGGACAGGAAATTGACTTGGTTGTGAGTCCTCCCACAAACAACCTGCAGGCTAACACAAAAACAACAGCCATTTAAACAAAGAACTGGAGGGTTACTACCGCCAATGGAACCAGGACCCAGCAAGAGCCAATAGCTTGGAAAAGCACAGAGAAATGAAAAAGAAAATTGCAAAATGATCACATCGCCAGTTACCAGTGCAGCTGGATTTTGTCTGGAAGTTAACACTGTTAAACAACATATCAAATTCAGAAACACTTTCCCTACTTTATGCATAAGCAGATTTTAAGATCTATGGCTTGCACATTGTCAAACATGCTCACTCAATTTTCTTTCTTTCTTTCTTCAAACAGGTACACTTATTTCTACATGTAGATGGCAAATTATTTACCTCACTTTCAAGTACATAAACAATAGGATTATCAAAAAGGAAAGACACACTTCTAATATTGTAAAGATTCAACCTCTCAAAAAAAACCAAGCAATTTAAATAGAAATAAGACCATTTGTGAAAACCTAATCTGTACTTACAAATTACCATTCTGCAGTACAGACAAATTCGGAGCAGGAGTAGGCCACTCGGCCCCTCGAGCCTGCTCTGCCATTCAATAAGACCATGCTGATTTAATTGTAACCTCAACTCCACATTTCCACCTACCCCCAATAACCTTTTTCCCCCAATAACCTTATACCCCCTTGCTTATCAAGAATATATCTACCTCTGCCTTAAAAATATTCAAAGACTCTGCTTCCACCGCCTTTTGAGGAAGAGTTCCAAAGATACATGACCCTCAGAGAAAAATTCTCCTCATCTCTGTCTTAAATGGATGACCCCTTATTTTTTTTTTTAAAAACAGTGACCTCTAATTTTAGATTCTCCCACAATGTGCATTGGAAAGAAGTGCTTTTGAGAGTAGAGCAATTAGCAGTACAACAGGTTGCGCATATATACACCCACACAAAACTGAGATCACAGATTAGGAACTGAATCTGGCTGCTTTTCAAAAATTTATCGTCATTACTCTGAGACATGCAGTAATATTGGAAACTACCTTAACTTCTGGTTATATGTGCTCGCCTTTAAACTGCACCTGATACCCAATATTGTATGGTGTGCAACAAATGTACAAATTCTTTATCTTTGCTTGTTTAAAACAAATGTCTGTGGAACAGTCACTGAAAATTTCCAAAGCTCCTCCCGCTCTCAGGTCAGAACCGTATGTCCAAAACATACTCAGCTCAGTTCTAACCTTCAAATGAAGTATTAAACCATCGTGCAGTAACTGCAACATGCCACAACAAACACATCATTCTTGATTCCATAAGAGAGCCATTAAAAATTGAAACAATTCTGTTGTTTTTCTTTTTTATTTCTTTTTGCCAATTCTCTTCCCTCCTCTACTGAAGGCACTAATTTCTTGCTGAGGTAATCCATAGCTGTCAGTCACATTCCAGTATTGCCAACTGACCTTTATTTTATTTGTTCTTGGGATGTGGGTGACAGTGGCAAGGATGTTTTTGTTGCCCATCAAGAGTTGCCCTGAAGGCAGTAAAAGTCAACTATATAGCACGAGTCTGAAGTCACAAGTCAGATTGGGAAGAGGTGGCAGATTCCATTCCCTCAAGGACATTCGTGAACCAGATGGGTTTTTAATGTCACAATTCCCTGATAGTAGCTCACAAGTTACCAAACTTATTGAATTCATTTTTATAAATTGCCATCAGGCTGTGATAATGGGATAGGAATGATGTTAAGGTCAGGAAATCCAGAAGTGCAGGTTTCCTGTGGGCACACATGTTTCTCTTCAAACAAATTTCCCACCAGGAAGCCCATTTGGCGGTCTGTCAGCTAAGGAAGGCTCCAAAAATGCCACAGCCCAGATGCTGCGACTAGAGATTGTAGGGAACAGGCAAGGAGCGTCAATAATCACAGCATTGGGGGGGGGGGGGGGTTTGCCAGTGACTGTGGCATGGGGGTGGACATGGTGATTCACAGATATTTCAAAGGGATGGGTGGGGGAGCAGCATTTGTGGGTGAGATCATGAAGGTAGGGTTGGTTTCAAAGTTTAGCTTTTTGGGTCTGGTGAAAACACTCCTGCTCCTCTTCGCCCACAAGCAGTGCTGTAAAGGCATTCATCTTTCTGGACGCAGCCCTTCCCACCTCCCTTTACCTACCTGGCTTTCCAAGGCCCAGGAAACTTGGCCAGCATAGGGTAAAAGTAGAAATCTTGTAAAAATGGAAGCACACTTCTTCCTTAAAAAGCTTTCAACAAACGACCTGCTTCCCGAGCGCAGATTGGTCGTCCACCCCTCAACCTGCCCCAGTTGAAACCCGAAATGGGTGGGCTCAAGGCAGGTTGAGTTCCTGTTTCAGATTTTTAACATTTTAACCTCCCACACGAAACAAGCCCACCTGTTTTTGAGGTTTAAAATTAATCGTATAATCCACAGGTGTACCATAGCCATTCTTAGTCCGTGAGTTTTGGTAGCAAGTCACAGGAGGCTGTTTATCCATTTGGGGCATCACAGCCAAGCCAACCCTGTCCTTAAGCAACAACTCATGTGACTGAACAGTAGAGGTTGACAGACCGCCAAATCTGATGGAAAAACACTGGACTTTCATCCCTTTCCCTTCCAGCAACTCAAAAGGTCATTGAAACACCTTAACTACTGCTTAGGCAGATATCAGCACAGACTGAGGACAGCAGCTGGGTCTTTTATGGATCATATGATTCAGCTCCTCACTGAATAAACTCTCTGAGCAATTGGTTTTGTTTTTCAGATTTTAATCAGTTCCAGATATCAGTGCATCAGATTTGGCACACCAATACACTCCAGCAGGATCAGAGAAATCTGCATCAAGAATCTGATCTAGTTAAAAGTGAAGTGTCTGTGAATACAAATAGTAAAAAAATCAGTAACTATTTAACACCTTTGATGATGCAACTATTAAATCAATACAAATATACCAATTACTCCTTTCACAAGCCATGTACAATCAAAGTCTAAAGGACTCTACCCTATTAACAAATCTGAGAACAATCTCTGCTTATGTACTCCCTAATCCCCAAAGGTAAACCTCGCATCTCAATTTTTTTTTTTGCTTTTTTTAAGGTTGCTATTTTAATTACTATAGTGAATTCAAACTAATGGGTCATTCAATTTTTTTTTCAGGGGGTGCGATTTAGGGCAAAAAAGTTTGTTATTCGGAGATCATTTTCTATGCCAGCCTGCTACACTCCACAGCTGTAAACTCAGAGCCCAAACTATACCCCCCAGCACCCCCACCCCACCCTCTATTCTTCCCCTTCACAGCATGGGAAATACTGTGCATCATAAAAGTATTTGATCATCTCAATCTTCTTTGAAATGTTAATCGATTCACCCTCAATGGATTTTGCTGGGAATCCATTCCACATATTCACAATGTTGGCCAGGGGCTGCAAGAAGTACAGACTCTGTTACAAACTGCTGGATAGTTCATGAACTATAGTAACCTGAGCTCAGACACTAGCCAGTGCTGGTAAAAACCAGTTTGAACTAACTAATTTATGTGACAAGACAAGGAGAGAGATCGCAGGAATAGAGCCTTATTTGGACACAGTGTGATACCGGGATCTTTGGGCATGGGCCAATAAGGAGAAAATATGAACAAGGTGAGCAGGTCTAAACCAACTAGAAAGAAACAGCACAGTTTGAAGAGATAAGAAAGAGAATAAGTATGGAGAATCTCTGGCATAGAGCCAGCGAGAAACTCCAGAGACCAACCATCGCGGAAGTGGAAGACCCTGCATGAGCAATGCGATGACAACGTAAAAGAGAGAGAGAACGGAATGCCTGGCCAGCGTCAGCTCTCCCCTTTTTCGGGTATTATCCTTTGTTTTCTGTGACTAGGTCAGGGAAAGGTCAGAGGAACCTAGCGGGCGTGCTCATCAATTCTAGCTAGGTTTGTTATTAACTGTATAACCCAGTTTGAGTTGCATGCTTTTGTCTAACCAAGTGTATAAGCCTTATTCTTACATTGTACAACAACGTGAATAAAGTAAATTGATAGTTAAAGAAAGGACTGAGTTTCCTCCTCTTTGTACTAAGCCATTAACCGTAGCCAGTGGATTAGGTGGAGGGTGGCTCTCCTATAACCCCAATATCCCAAACACCCAGCCTGAATTAAGAGGACTTAGTCTCACGTGAAGGCCAGGATCAAGTGGGCGAAGGGAATAAAGGGGCCAAGGGGGAGTTGACTCCGCGCCATAGTTTACAACAACACTGAGGGGCTAGATCAGAACTGTCTTCAATTTTCTTCTGAGGCACATGAATTTTAAAACTGCATTCTATACTCACATACCAAGTCAAACAGCCTGCTTAAATTCAAATCATCGATGCCTCTCAGCATTTTAAAGGCCTTCTTTAGATTTGAGAAGTAAAAATATATTTTGATCATAATTGTTGCACTAAAAAATTAGTGAAATATTTTTCAAATCCTGCCCCTTATGCTGTATTGTACCAAAGAATCATCACACTCCAGCAGGCTGTTGGCAAGAAAGCAATTGGCTCAGATTTCTGTTCACACCCTTCTCCAGACTAATAGCACCTGTATAAACAAAGCAACTGCAGACGCAGTTATATGTGTATTGTTGCTTCATGTTTCTTTGCCAATTTTCTCTCCTCCTCTCCTGTAGGCATCAACCCCATGCTATAGCACAATCCCAGTCACAGGGACCAATCACCCTCCAGTACCTTGCCCAAGCATGCAATTCTTCAAGTACAGTGAAGATGGCAGGATGCAAGATTTGAAAATTGCTTTCACAAGAAAGAAAGACTCTACAAGAAGGATGCACCATCCGTGGCAAACTAAGGTAGTTAAGGATGGTATTAAAGACATACAAAGATTAGTGGTAGGCCAGAAGACTGGAAAAACTTTAGAAACCAGCAAAGGATGACTATAAAAAAGGGAGAAATTAGAATATGAGAGTAAAATAGCAAGAAATATAAAAACAGACAGTAAGAGCTTCTACAAGTATACAAAAAGAGAGTAGCTAAAGTAAATGTTGTCCCCTTAGAAAATGAGACTGGGAAATTAATAATGGGAAACAAGGAAATGGCAGAGACTTTGAACAAGTATTTTGTATCTATCTTCACAGAAGATGACACAAAAAATATCCCAGAAGTAGCAGGAAAAAAATCAAGGGGCAAAAGAGAGGGAGGAACTTAAAACAATCACCATCACTAGAGAAAAAGAACTAGGAAAACTAATGGGACTAAAGGCTAACAAATCCCCTGGAACTGATGGCCTGCATCCTAGGGTCTCAAAAAAAGGGACCGCAGGGATAGTGGATGCATTAGTTATAATCTTCCAAAATTCCCTAGATTCTGGAAATGTTCCAGTAGATTGAAAAACTGCAAATGTAACACCTCCATTCAAGAAAGGAGGAGACAGAAAGCAGGAAACTATAGGCTGTTTAGCCTAACATATGCCATTGGGAAAATGCTGGAATCCATTATTGAGCAAGTATTTAAAAAAACATAATATAATCAAGCAGAGTCAACATGCTTTTATGAAAGGGAAATTGTGTTTGACAAATTTATTCGAGTTCTTTGAGGATGTAACAAGCAGTGTGGATAAAGGGGAACCAGTAGGTGTAGTGTATTTGGATTTCTAAAAGGCATTCAATAAGGTGCCACATAAACGGTTACTACACAAGAGCTCATGGAGCTGGGGTTAATATATTCGCATGGATAGAGGATTGGCTAACTAACAGGAAACAGAGAGTCCAAATAAATGGGTCATTTTCAGGTTGGCAAACTGTAACTAGTGTGATGCCACAAGGATCAGTGCTGTAGCCTCAACTGTTTACAATCTATATTAATGACTTGGGTGAAGAACCCAAGTGTATTGTCGCCAAATTTGCTGACAATGCAAAGATAAGTGGTTGTGGTCGGCATCCTTCCATCTACGAAAGATGATGGACACGCAGCAAACAATCCATTTAGGTGGGGTGTCTTCTCTTGATGCACCTTTGTTGATGGCTGTGAAGGCTAATCCTTGAGGCAGGATCTGCCACAAGCGGTGCACGTGAAGCTGCCAAGTGACGCTGTGAGTTGCTGTTTTGACACTAGTAGCTGTTGCCAAGCTGCTATAGCAACAGGTTATCGTGGTAGTGCACACCAGTCCACAGGATGTGTCGCCATTTCCCTCTTTCGCCAGCTAGTGACTCCCAAGTGCAATAGCCGACATTTAGGGCCTTCTCATCACGCTTGCAAGTATCCTTGAAGCGGAACTTTGGGATCCCCACTAGTCGTCTGTCCCCGGCTACCTCACAATTCAGAAGGTCCTTGCGTATGTGACTGTCTTCCATCCTGCAGACATATTGAAAAATAAGTGGTGAGAAAACAATAGCAGATAACCTGGAAAAGGGAAGAGTGGCACAGCTGAATAAAAAGCATAAAATTGGAAATAGAGGAAATGACAGCAAAGTGAAATATATTTTTTTTTTTAAATGTAAAGAGGAAAGCAAGAAGTGAATAAAGTTGCATTTGATGCTTTTTGCAGTGAGCCAGATAAATAATATTAACAGCTACATTGTTAATAAACTGGGGCCCGATGGAGAGTGAGGTGAGCATTAAGTGCTTAAGCATTGAGGGAGAATACAGCATCTTCATTCTGTGGTGTCAGGAAGACCTGTACTGAGAACAGAAAGTGCCAGAAATACACCAGCAGATCTGGCAGTACGTTTCAGATCTGTAACTCTTCATTAGAACCAGTGCACAAATTCTAATAGCAATGCCAGAATACCCAGAGCGTTAATCACTTTCACAAGGTGAATAGGCATCACATATGTTAGCAGGTAAAAATAACTGATGCAGCTATAACTATAGAGTATGGATGGCAGAGTTGGCTAATCTAGAAGAGATTGTATTGGAATCCATGATTATTTCACATCTTAGACAAGTTCTGATTGAATAGACTTTTATCTGCCTTGCAAAGTGACTAAAACCCCCAATTGCCCCGATAATGTAAGAATAAATTGCAACAGGAATGCTGAAAATGTACAAGTACGCAGTATGCAGACAAGTCAAAACAAAATAATCTCCAATTGGTAACATTTTGTTTCAAACATTTTCTTAGAACGAGATATTGCAGTTTAAGAAATTCAACGCAGTAGGGTCAGGTCATATTCCACATCCCAAGTTACCTTTTTGTCTTTCCACCTCAAAACAGTTTCTTCACTTCAAAATCCTATTGTTAAAAATATTGAAGCCATAAGTTAGATTACCAGGTTACAAATCAACTGACTCTTCCACATAAACAAAGAAGCGCAAAATAGGAACTTGCCACTGACCTTCTTTGGCCTCCTTATCTCGAGAGACAATGGGCAAGCGCCTGGAGGTGGTCAGTGCTGTGTGGAGCAGCGCCTGGCGTGGCTATAAAGGCCAATTCTAGAGTGACAGGCTCTTCCACAGGTGCTGCAGAAAAATTTGATTGTCGGGGCTGTTACATAGTTGGCTCTTCCCTTGCGCCTCTGTCTTTTTTCCTGCCAACTGCTAAGTCTCTTCGACTCGCCACACTTTAGCCCCGCCTTTATGGCTGTCCGCCAGCTCTGGCGAACGATGGCAACTGACTCCCACGACTTGTGATCAATGTCACAGGACTTCATGTCGTGTTTGCAGACGTCTTTAAAGCGGAGACATGGACGGCCGGTGGGTCTGATACCAGTGGCGTGTTCGCTGTACAATGTGTCTTTGGGGATCCTGCCATCTTCCATGCGGCTCACATGGCCAAGCCATCACAAGCGCCGCTGACTCAGTAGGCATGTATAAGCTGGGGATGTTGGCCGCCTCGAGGACTTCTGTGTTGGAGATACGGTCCTGCCACCTTGTCCAAGTATGCTCCGGAGGCAGTGAAGATGGAATGAATTGAGACGTCGCTCTTGGCTGACATACATTGTCCAGGCCTCGCTGCCATAGAGCAAGGTACTGAGGACACAGGCTTGATACACTCGGACTTTTGTGTTCCGTGTCAGTGCGCCATTTTCCCACACTCTCTTGGCCAGTCTGGACATAGCAGTGGAAGCCTTTCCCATGCGCTTGTTGATTTCCGCATCGAGAGACAGGTTACTGGTGATAGTTGAGCCTAGGTAGGTGAACTCTTGAACCACTTCCAGAGCGTGGTCGCCAATGTTGATGGATGGAGTATTTCTGACGCCCTGTCCCATGATGTTCATTTTCTTGAGGCTGATAGTTAGGCCAAATTTGTTGCAGGCAGCCGCAAACTTGTCGATGAGACACTGCAGACACTCTTCAGTGTGAGATGTTAAAGCAGCATCGTCAGCAAAGAGGAGTTCCCTGATGAGGACTTTCCGTACTTTGGTCTTCGCTCTTAGACAGGCATGGTTGAACAACCTGCCCCCTGATCTTGTGTGGAGGAAAATTCCTTCTTCAGAAGACTTTAACGCATGGGAGAGCCGCAGGGAGAAGAAAATCCAAAACAGTGCGGGTGCGAGAACACAGCCCTGTTTCACGCCACTCAGGATAGGAAAGGGGTCTGATGAGGCGCTGCTATGTTGAATTGTGCCTTTCATATTGTCATGGAATGAGGTGATGATACTTAGCAGCTTTGGTGGACATTCGATCTTTTCTAGTAGTCTGAAGAGACCACATCTGCTGACGAGGTCAAAGGCTTTGGTGAGATCAATGAAAGCAACGTAGAGGGGCATCTGTTGTTCGCGGCATTTCTCCTGTATCTGACGAAGGGAGAATAGCATGTCAATGGTCGATCTCTCTGCACGAAAGCCACACTGTGCCTCAGGGTAGACGCGCTCGGCCAGCTTCTGGAGCCTGTTTAAAGCGACTCGAGCAAAGACTTTCCCCACTACGCTGAGCAGGGAGATTCCACGGTAGTTGTTGCAATCACCTTTGTTTTTATAGAGGGTGATGATATTGGCATCGCGCATGTCCTGAGGTACTGCTCCCTCGTCCCAGCACAGGCAAAGCAGTTCATGTAGTGCTGAGAGTATAGCAGGCTTGGCACTCTTGATTATTTCAGGGGTAATGCTTTCCTTCCCAGGGGCTTTTCCGCTGGCTAGAGAATCAATGGCATCACTGAGTTCCGATTTGGTTGGCTGTATGTCCAGCTCATCCATGACTGGTAGAGGCTGGGCTGCATTGAGGGCAGTCTCAGTGACAACATTCTCCCTGGAGTACAGTTCTCGGTAGTGCTTAACCCAGCGGTCCATTTGTCTGCGTTGATCAGTGATTATGTCCCCTGATTTAGATTTGAGGGGGGCAATCTTCTTGATGTTTGGCCCAAAAGCTCTCTTAATGCCATCATAAATTCCTCTGATGTTTCCGGTGTCTGAGGCCAGCTGAATATGACTGCATAGGTGTTGCCAATAGTCATTTGCACAGCGCCTAGCTGTTCTTTGTGCAGTGCTTCTGGCTGCTTTAAGTGCTACGGATGTTAACTCGCTGGGGGCTTTCTTGTAGTTCAACAGTGCAATGCGCTTCGTGGATATGACAGGTTCCAGCTCTTCAAAATGAGATTGAAACCAGTCTGCATTTCTCTTCACACATTTGCCATAGGTGGTCAATGCTGAGTCATAGATGGTGTCTCTGATGTGGGCCCACTTGGTCTCAGCATCCCCTGTGGGAGTGTTTTGAAGGGCTGACACAAGTGAATTTAGAAATTTTTGTAACAGCTGTGGATAAGAAATTCTGCTCGTGTTGATGCGCGGGTGGCCCTTCTGCTTGGAGTGATGCAGCTTCTTTCGTCTGAGTCTAACCTTGCTGCACACCAGGGAGTGGTCGGTGTTGCAGTCCGCACTGTGGAAGCTGCGTGTGACTTGAACACTGTTTAAGGAGGCTCGCCTTGTGACGATGAGGTCCAGCTGGTGCCAACGACGTGATCTTGGGTGCCACCACGAAACCTGGTGACAGGGGTTAGTGTGAAAGAACAATTTGGTGATGCAGAGGTTATGATAGGTACACAACTCAAGCAGTCTCTGTCCATTCTCATTCATCCTTCCAACACCAAAGCGCCCAAGGCAGGAGGGCCATGAGTCATGGTCGGCTCCAACCCTGGCATTAAAGTCCCCCAGCAGGAACAGGTGTTCGGTGTTGGGGATGCTACTAATGATATTATGGAGTTCCTCGTAAAACTGGTCTTTAGCTTCAGGTGGGGAGCAGAGTGTTGGAGCATAGATGCTGAGTAGGTGTACTGGGCCAGAGGCGGTGAGCAGTCGAATGGACAGTATGGGTTCCGAGCCATTTGAGGGAGGCTCTATCATGCTGAGCAAGGAGTTCCTGATGGCGAAGCCCACTCCATGCTGTCTTGGTTCTTCAGGAAATCTACCCTGCCAGAAGAAGGTGTAGTCTTGCTGTGTTAAAGATCCACTCGCAGGGAGGCGTGTCTCCTGAAGTGCTGCAATGTCTACACTGAGTCTACTGAGTTAATGATGGCGGTCTTCCAAGAATCGCTGATTTGCGTAAGGTCTTCCGACAGGCCAGGACACATAGTTCTGACGTTCCAGCTTGCAAAACGAAGGGCTGGTACCTTCTTTCCTTTTTGCGTGCTGTTTGGTGCGGTGTTGCAGTCCATTTTTCGGGCAATGACCCTGAGCTCCAAGCACCCATTGAAGCAGGTGGACTGTGGCGGGACAGAACCTTATTGACCGGGGGCTGCCTGGTTTGAGGCGGGTGGTAGCTGTCCAGTGAGGTGCGATGAACTCTCCCACCGACAAAGGCAACCCGTGGCGCCCAATCTCTTCGCCAATTGAGCTGGACTTATAACCCCTAACTGCTGCCCTCCGTGTTGCTTCGGTCGCTGTCTTAATAATATCTCTAAATCAGAACAAAAGCATATCTTGCAGTCTTTAAAAGAAATGGTCAGAAATGTAGAAATCATTCTCACACTAATGGGGCCATGGCAATATTGTACAGAATATAGGAGGAGGGAGGCACCCATGTAGTTGTCAAATAGAAATAGCAATGTTTAGTAAATGTGTGAGAAGTTCACCTCAGAGCAGTTATAAATACCAATTGAGAGCTGGCAAAGGAATATTTGAGGAACAACTCTATTTCTCTTTACTGGGACTTCCAAACAGATGGTAATAGTGAAGAATCCATTTTAATAATTATCTTGATGCATGGTTAATTTGCCAAAGAAACTTTTGTCCCAAGGCACCGTTTAAACCCCAAATTTGGTAGGCATGAAAAAAGAGATCTCTGCACATTGCCATAGTGGAACCAGTAGCCCATTATAATCAATGCTGTGGCAGATAAAATGGGGGAAGACAATTTTCAAATCCCTCTGCCATGAAGAACGGAAGTTGTGTTTTGGTTTGTAATATTTGAAGCTTTTAGTAGTGGATGAAGTAACAATCCTCTCGACTTACAAAAAAATCCCATTTATAAGTTGTGCATTGCTTGGAGCTAGGTCAGGACAAGTACATTGAAGCTCAAACAAACAATTTTTATAAATATGTATATACCCATTAAACCTGGCAATCAGAGACAACTGCCTGGATTACTTCTCACTCCACAGAATATAGTCTAGAGACCACACCAGGAAACTGCTTTTTGAATTCATGTTTCTGCTTTCTTCGTCAGGGTCAAAGAACTGAGCCCCCCTTCAGCTTCAGCCAGGGTTGAGGGCTCAGTTGAAGTACTGAGCATCATTTATTTTGAGGGGCACTCTCACAAATACAAACGGAGGGCAGCTGGGTGTTGTTGTTGGAGTTTTTTTTGCATAAACCCCATCCATGTGTTGCTCGAGTATTTCAAATACTCTATGCCTTTCACAGAGTTCAGAGAAAACTTTATTAAAAATTAAACTTGTTCAGTGCCTGAAAAGGTCAGATTTCCCGTTAATAAAAAGGCAGTTGGAAGACCTCTCACTTAGTTTAGTTTAGAGATACAGCACTGAAACAGGCCCTTCGGCCCACCGAGTCTGTGCCGACCATCAACCACCCATTTATACTAATCCCATATTCCTATCACATCCCCACCTGTCCCTATATATTTCCCTACCACCTACCTATACTAGGGGCAATTTATAATGGCCAATTAACCTATCAACCTGCAAGTCTTTGGCATGTGGGAGGAAACCGGAGCACCCGGAGGAAACCCACGCAGACACAGGGAGAACTTGCAAACTCCGCACAGGCAGTACCCAGAATCGAACCCGGGTCCCTGGAGCTGTGAGGCTGCGGTGCTAACCACTGCGCCACTGTGCCGCCCATTATTAACAATTTATTAACTTATTAACAATTCAATCAGCCTGTGCCGAGTATCCATGAGAAAAGCCCGAGGCAGCAAAAATGATTGAAAGTGCAACAAAACTATACTTTGCCTTCCAACATTATGCTTGCTTGGGTTCTATAGCAGGAAATGCAGGAGGGAATGAAATAGTGTTATCAAACAGATCCTAGAGCTTTATTGGACACAGGGATTGCAGGTCACATTCGACTCCACACGCAAATGAAAAACATTTCGAGCATGTTCACATGATTTTTCCAGAACTAATCATACTTAGCTACGTCCCTATGATGTCTGAAGGATGCTCGAATGAAGCATAGCTGTCACTCCCCTACCTATTTCTTAACTCCCACTGCCAGCTCCGGCACAGCAATGCTGCTTTTCCCAATTTACCTTCCTAGGTATGCAGAAACTAGCTGAGCAAAAAGCTGAAGTGTTATTTAAAAACAAGAACATTTTGAAATCGGAATTTTTTTTAAAAAGCAGAAAACATTTTCTTAGCATTCTTAGTACCTACCAACAGTTTCTTTCCCTTTAATAGTTCCACTTGATGTTGTACCACTATTTTGTACCACAATTACATTATCGTTGTCAAATGAAAAGAAAGGGATGTATGTACTCCACGCATTTTCAGAAAGCAGATCAATAGAGTGCTGCACTCAAGGAGATGCTGTCTTTTGGATGAGACGTTAAACTGAACCTCCGCCTTTCTTTTCACGGGGCTGCCATGGCACCACTGTGACAAGCAGAGTCCTGATCAATATTCATCCTTCAACTAACACCTAAAAACAGATTATCTGGTCATTATCAGATCACTTTTGTGGCAGCTTCTTCTGTGCACATTGGCTGCCATGTTTCCTATATTGCAACAGTAACCACACATCAAAAGTACTTCATTGGCTGTACAGAGCTTTGGAATGTCCTGAGGTTATTGATAGGCACTATATAAAGGCAAGTCTTTCTTTTATCCCTCAAAATGTTATTAAAAGTAGCCTGCCTTTTGGTTTCTGCAACCTCAAGTATGAAATGATCACAATATAAAGCATTTCTTCACAAAAAGGTGCAAGATATGCAAGCATTTACAAAAATGTTGAAAACAGATATGTGATTGTTCTCTTCTGCCACTTTTAACACAAGTTAGAATTACAAAGTCAGAGACAAAACTATCAACAGCTCTAATTCAACTTGCCACCTCTAGTCTCATTGCTATGCAACGTGCAGCTCATGGCAAAGAGAGGTAGTGATGCTTTTTAGAAATCTCAATTGTCACAACTGAATTTTTTTTTTAAAAAATAGGTCAAACCTTTACTGAGCAACAGTCTCAGAGTTAGAAGGTTGTGGGATGAACCCCAGTCCAGGACATGAGCACATAATCTAGGCTAACACTTCAGTGCAGTACTGAGGGAGTGCTGCATTATCAGAGGTGCCATCTTTTGGATGAAATTTTAAAACTAAGGCCTTGTCTGCTTCTTCAGGTAGAGGCAGAAGATCCCGTTTCCTATCTCCTACCCATTCAACTCACCCCTCCCATTGCTGACCCTGTGGACTCTGCCAAACGAATCAGCTCTCATCACCCGTTTCCACATCTCCCTCCAGAACATCCGTTGAGTTGTGAACAAAGCCCTTGCCATCCATGAATTTATTGTGAATGATTGCATTGACATCAAGGCCTTACTGGAAATCTGGGTTAGAGGAGTAATGACATCTTCCTCCTAAAGGAACCTCCCCATCTGGCTATACCTTCCACCACTTGCCCTACCAAGATAGTTGCAGTCATGGTTCTTATCACCAAGTCACACCTTGGCCAGACCCCACCTAATCCTCTGGCACTTTCTCCTTCTTGGAGCATCCTCACCTTGCTTCACCCTTCTTGCATCATTTAAAATCTTCATTCAGCATCACACACCCAAGTACCACTAAAACCTCCAGCCACCAACACCGCACCCCCCCCCCCCACCCAAGATATCTTCACTGCTTTTCTCCCTCACCTCTGCACCAAACAACTTCTCATCCTGCATGATTTCAACCTCCATCTCAACTCATCATGTTCTCTCTCCTGAGCTCACTGCCTCTTATCCTCCCAAAATCTCTTGCTCCATGAAAACTTCTCAAACTCATAATCATAGCCCCCCTTTCACATTACCATTGCATGTGGTCTTGCTACTCCCATTGTATCAATCAAGGAGGCGGCCATCTCTGGTCACTTCCTTGTAACACTCTCCACCCATATCCCAACCCTACCTCCTTCTATATTTGCCTTTGGAAAAAAACTATTCCCCCAATTCACTTACAACTACATTTTCAAAATTTCAACTGTCTAGCCTTTGGCCCTCCACTTGCCACTGCATTTCTGCAACTACTGATTTGCTGAACCACACTCCACCTCCACCTTTAATGTCCTAGTGGCCAAGAAAACCATTACTTTCTCTCACTCTGGCCTTCCCCGGCACAGTCCTTGTCTCTGCTCCCTTAAGTCCTCGTGTCACGGACCTGTAATTATTTTTCTCCTCGGATTAAAAACAGTGTGTGCCTTTAAGACTCTGTTTAAAACAGTGCACCTTTAAGGGAGAGAAGGTTCTGGAAATCCTGAGACATTGTGCCCCAGTTGCATGTTTGGTTACCCTGAGCAACAGCAGGAGAGAGAGAGAGAGAGCGCGATCACATGATGTTGTTTCCACTTTTAGTGTGTGTGGAACTGGAAGAAACCAGCAGAAACCAGTTAGTTCTGAGAGACTTTCCAGCGAGGCAAACAGAAGAAAAGGAGCTATTTTATTCTCTCAGAAATATTCTACAAGGAGCTACAAGCCAAGTTACTTCCCGTAGTAAAGAAGAAAAGCCTTCTTTTCAATAAATTATTTGTATCGCTGTGCTCATTGTTCAAAGACTGTTTAATGCTTGCCACAGCCAAAACGTTGAATGCCTATCTTCTTCTGAAGGACTATTTCTCATTAAATCCACATTAGAAAAACTCATCCATCAGAAACAAAACCTACAAAAAACTTACTTATTTTCTATATTCTCAAGAGACAGCTAATTTTAAAACTCCACTTTTAAAATCGGTTAACTGTTAGTTTTGAGTGTGTGTGTGTGTGTGTGTGTGTGTGTGTGTGTGTGTGTGTGAATGGGGGAGTTAGATTAAAATAAGTTACAAGCTCTTTAGACATAGGTTTATCTTAATAGTGTTTAAGATTTAGTTTTTTGATAATAGTTATTTTGTTGTTGTCTAAAGATACCTGGCTTGGTCTGTTTCATTCTGGGGTTACTAGAGTGTTTAATCTGGCTGTTTTCCAATTGGGTGTAAAAGCTTAATAATATGCTGGGACCTGTGGAGGGACAGGACTGAATTGACAATGCGTTGCTCCCGCCATGGTCGTAACACGAGGGACACAGACTTGAACAGATATGGCAGACAACTGGTTTAGCCACTCACTGCCAGATCTGGCTGGACCACATAAAACACTATTGGGTCCTTTTCTTATCTGCTAAAACTGTTCACTATTCCAAGATCATCCTGGCTTGAAAAGATAATTACCGGCTTCTTTTCTCTACTGCAATCCATCTTTTTAAACCCCTCTCTCCTGTCTTCTCCATACTCACCTCCAACAAGCGTGAGGAGCTCACAGACTTCTTTGTCACTAAGATCGAGACCACCTGATCTGCTCGTCTGCCGCTTCCTTCCCTTCCACTAGCCCATCAAGCCAAAATTACTCTAAAGTGCCCCTCTGCCCTAACATCTTTCTCTAGTTTCTCTTCTACCTCTCATGTCCCTTCCGAGCTCATTTTATCCACGAGACCCATTCCTGCTTCTTCAAACCTATTCCCATTACACTGCTGACCATCCAACTTCACTTCCTGGTTCCTTTGTTAACAGATATTAACAGTTCTCTCTCTCCAGGTACTATCCCTCTCTTCCTTAAATTTGTCATCACCCCTCTCCTCAAGACAAAACCCTTGACCCATCAGCCTTGCTAACTACCAGCCCATCTCCAACCTTCCTTTCCTCTCTGAAGTACTCGACATGTTGCCACTTCCCAAATCCGTGCCCATCTTTCCCAGAACTCCATATTTGAATCCCTCCAATCTGGTTTCCATCCTGCCACTGATACAGCTCTTATCCAAGTCACAAATGACAAAGGTAAACTATCCCTCCTCATCCTTCTTGACCTGTCTGCAGCCTTTGACATGGTTGGCCACACCATCCTCCTCCAACACCTCTCCACTGTCATCCAGCTGGGTGGGACTGCTCTCACCTGGTTCCATTCTTATCTATCCAATCGTAGCTAAAGAATCACTTGCAATGGCTTCTCTTCCCGTTCCCTCACCGTTACCTCTTGTGCCCTTCAAGGATCTAACCTTGGCCACCTCTTATTTTTCATCTATATACTGCCCCTCGGTGACATCATCCAAAAACACAGGGCAGAATCTTACCAACACTGTTTTTAAATGAGGGTCACGACCATAAAGAGGTCCCAAACCTGATGATGTCGGAGTTCTGCCGCCTGCACAATCTTCCTGGAGGCAACTGAAAGCCCCGTCCAATTAGGGATGGTGGCCGACCTGCGGAGGTGGAAGGGCCAAAGGCAGCGCCCAAGGCTGTGGGCGGTCGGCAGTCCCGAGAAGGGTGGGTGCTGCCAATGTAGGTGGGAGAACTCAAGGGCACCACAAGATGAAGACACAGTCTGAAGATTTAAAAAAATTTTTTAAATAAGCATGCCCACAGCCGCCAGGCCATCATTGTGGAGGGGGAACCTGTGGCTGCACCTCATGCCCTCTGGCACCAGCAGCTTGGTGCAGGATGGGGGAGAGGGGGGGAGAGGGGTGGAGAGTGGGGGGGGGGGGGGGGGGAGAAATTAAAAGAAGGCCTCTCAGCCTGCTGCCAGGAGGTTGCCTCCAGGCAACTGCTAGGCTCCAGCCTCACCATGGAATCTGCTCGCCACCGGGAAATTCCCGGCAGGGTCACCAATTTGCCAAGTGGACACTTAATTGATGATAATTAGCTACCCACTACTGCCAGTCAGAAATCATCTCTGGCAAGATTGCTCGGAAGTGAGAACACGTCAGGCAATTTTCCAGAATTTTCCACCCTGCCACTTCCAAAGCAGCCTCCATGCAACTGATAAGATTCTACTCATAGCGTTAGTTCTCACATGTAAGCAGATGACAGCTAGCTTTACCTCACTACCATCTCTCTTGACCCCTCCAATGTTGTTAAATTATCAGACTGCTTGTCCAACATCCAATGCTGGATCAGCAGAAATTCCCTCCAATTAAATATTGGAAAGACTGAAGCCATTGTCTTCAGCCCCTACCACAAACTTCATTCCCAAGCCACTGACTGCATCCCTCTCCTTGGCAACTGTCTGAAGCTGAACCAGACTGTTCACAACTTTGGCATCATATTTAACCCCGAGATGAGCTTACAACCACATAGCCGGGCCATCACTAAGACCACCTACTTCCATCTCCATATCAATCGCCCAACTCCGCCCCTGCCTCAGCTCATTTGCTGCCAAAACCCTCCGCCATACTTCGGTTACCTCTAGACTTGACTATTCCAACAAACCCCTGGCCAGCCTCCCATATTCTACCCTACGTAAACTTAAAGTCATCCAAAATTCTGCTGCCCATGTGCTTACTTGCACCAAGTCCTGTTCACCCATCACCTCTGTGCTCGCTGACCTAAGCTAGCTTCCAGTCAAGCAATGTTTCAA
Organism: Heterodontus francisci; assembly: GCF_036365525.1. Classification (NCBI taxonomy): domain Eukaryota; kingdom Metazoa; phylum Chordata; class Chondrichthyes; order Heterodontiformes; family Heterodontidae; genus Heterodontus; species Heterodontus francisci. The sequence goes on from NC_090374.1 coordinate 126,072,942, forward strand.
TTTTAAAATTCACATCCTTGTTTTCAAATCCCTCCATGGCCTCCTCCACTCACCACCCCCCGCCCCCAACCCTAAGTTTGTATTCTCCTGCAACCTTACAATTCTCAAAGGCATCTGCACTTAAGTAATTTTGGCCTCTTGAGCATTCCTGAGTTTAACTGCTCCACCATTTGGTTGCCATGCCATCAGCTGCCTAGGTCCGAAGCACTGGAATTCCCTCCTTAAACCTCTCCACCTCTCTTTTCTCCTTTAAGACGCTCCCTAAAACCTACCTCTTTGGTCAGGTTTTTGGCCATCTGCCTCTAATATTACCTTACAGGGCTCAGTGTCAAATTTTGTTTCATTACACTCCTGTGAAGCACCTTGGGACATTTTACTACAGTAATGTGCTATATAAATGCACTTTATATTTGAACAGCAGAGGTTGTGTTCTGGATACATTAATTTTTGGTGTTAACTGAAGAAATTAACAGGTCATTTATCTTATTGCTGTTTAGTCATTTGGTAGTACAGCTCTGATTGGTAGACGTGTTGCCATGGAGAATGCACCTGTTTATAGAGACTGACAGTTAATTGACAAACTTTGTTTGAAATTTAAACTAGGCAGCTTGACTCTGATTGGTCAAGGCATTGCCCTGAAGAATGAACCAGTGAATGGCTGTCACTTATTTTGTTCAGCTGAAACAGGTACAATGTGTACATGTTCTTTCTGTCTGCAAAGAACAGGGCCCTGTGTATTATATATGTAATATGTCAGAGTTCACTTGCCAAACAATCAGCATTCTCTTTTCATGCAGTCTAAGTTGTTGTTTTCTCTTACATTGGTTATTCTTACGTATTGGCCTGATGAGTGCAAGATGAAAAGCTTCAAGAACATGTCTCTATTTTTAGCAATTATTGCTGTTTGTGGGACTTCTGCTTTGCCTGAAATGGGTGCCACCTTTGCTCACAAATCAACAGTGACTACACTCCAAAAATCAATTTACTGCATGTGAAGCATGTTGCAGTATCCTGAGTATTTTTTCCTACAAGCCTTCCTAAGTTCTCCTCCAAGGGTAACTTGAATCTTTCAAATAACACTAATGCTAGACTTTTTGTAGTTCAATCTCATTCTTTCATCCCTCCTCCAAAGAAACATATTTTAGCTAGAGAACATAAAATCAGAATAACGAAATGAACACACACAATACAGGACTACAGAGATCGATAGCAGTGAACTTGCGCTGTTATGTACTTTGTATACTAAACATTTACAAATCATCAATCGCAAAGTTTTTTTTCATTACACCAGAACAAATATGTAATGCAATGATACAGTCCCCTGATCTAAAAAAATGAGTACTAAAGGTTCTGATGAAAAGTCACAGACCTGAAACGTTAACTTTTTTCCTCTTTCCACAGATGCTGCACTGTATTTCCAGCATCCGCAGTATTTTGATTTTATTTTAGCTATTTATATTTTGCTGGTGTGGGGCTTCAGCTGCAGTGAGATACAGTAAGAATTTTTATCCTGAGGGCCCTGCACAAGCATGTTACTGAAAAACACTGAAACTGGCAGCAGTCTTAATAGCCCATTCTGTATTCATACTGCAGCTTCTAAAGAATTTGGTTTGTGGAATGTTACAAGTAACAATTGTCACTGTGCGCACTTGTCTAGCTGCTCAACTCCCAGGCCTGCAATCTTCATCCTCTCTCTTCCTCCTTTAACCCAAACCACAAGCAGCACAATAATTTAGCTCTACTCTGTCTACATTAAAGACATTAGCGTAGCATACCAACACGAAGTTTAGACTGTAAATGTTTTATCAAAAACACACAAAGTCAAAGAATAACCTCAATTATAAATTCCAATAGTTAACATCCTTCCCTTTCTCCCAGAAATACTAGTCAGAATTAAAGATTGAAAACCAGTTGTCCCATTCTAATCACTAATTAAATTACTTAATTAAATAATTGAATTCTTCGTAACCAGTATGTAATTCAATAATCTTCAATTTGCATAATTAAAAAATAAGAAGCTAAGGCTTGTTCAAAAAACAAAAAAACACTTGATGAAAGCATTGACAGTAAATATCCTTCTGCCCACCCACTACCCCCCTAATACCTGGCAGATTAAGGAAGTCTGATTAAGTCCCAATTTAAGGAGTGCTCACCTGTATAAACTGCATTTCTAATTCAACTGCAGCAGGAGACGGACAGTAAAAGGAAAAATAATTGTACATTATATTTCTACAGGTAGAGTATGCACTTTGAAGCCTTTCTTCTAGAATAAAATGACAAAATGCATTTCTGCTCGGAGCCAAGATATTGTAGGAATGTTCAGGAGGTTTTTTCCCCCAAGCATCCTGAAGACTTACTTTACTTTAAAGACAATAGGAAGACAAAATAAACATTCCAAGAAAGTTCCTCCAAATTAAAGGTGCTGCTATGGGTACCCGCATGGGTCCTAATAATGCCTGCTTTTTGTGGGGATATGTCGAACATTCCTTGTTCCAGTCCAACTCAGGCCCTTCCCCCGGTACATTGATGACTGCATCACGCCATTTCCTGCTCTCAATCCGAACTGGAAAACTTCAACTTTGATTCCAATTTTCAACCCTTCTCTCACCTTCACATGATCCATCTCTGACACTTCCTTTCCCTTCCTCGACTTCTCTGTCTCCATCTCTGGAGGTAGGCTGTCTACTGATATTCATTATAGGCCACCGACTCGCACTGCTACCTCAACGACACTTCCTCGCACCCTGCCTCCTGTAAGGACTCCATTCCATTCTCTCAGTTTCTCCATCTCTGACGAATCTGTTCTGATGATGTAACCTTCCACAACAGCGCTTTTAATAATCCTTTTCACTCAACCAAGGAACCCCCCCCCACCCCACTGTGGTTGACAGGGCACTCGACTGTGTCCGGCCCATTTCCCGCACTTCTGCCCTCACCGCTTCCCCTCCCTTCCAGAACCGCGACAAGGTTCCCCTTGTCCTCACTTTCACCCCACCAGCCTCCACCTCCAAAGGATCATCCTCCACCATTTCTGCCACCTCCAGCGTGATGCCACTAGCAAACACATCTTCCTCTCCCCTCCTTTGTCAGCATTCAGAAGGGATCGTGCCCTCTGCGACACCCTGGTCCACTCCTCCATTACCCCCGACACTTTGTCGCCTTCCCACGGCACCTTCCCATGCAATCGCAGGAGGTGTAATACCTGCTCTTTTATCTCCTCTCTCCTCACCAGCTAAGGCCTCAAACACTCCTTCCAGGTGAAGCAGGGATTTACTTGTACTTTAAATTTGGTATCCTGTATTCGCTGCTCACAGTACAATATCCTCTACTTGGTGCAGGCAAAACACAGATAGGGTAACCGCTCTGCGGAACACCTCCATTCAGTCCGCAAAAATGACCCCGAGTTTCCAGTCGCCTGTCATTTTAATTGACTACTCTGCTCTTTTGTTCTTCTTCTCCACCATCCCCCACCAACCCTTTCACTTGCTCAAAGCCCATTACATTTCTAACTTTTGCCAGTTCTGATGAAACAGACCTGAAACATTAACTCTGCTTCTCTCTTCACAGATGCTGGCAGACCTGCTGAGTATTTCCAGCATTCTCTGTTTTTACTTCAAACATTCCTAGAATATTGAATGCAAAGCATCAAAACATATGCAGCATTGCAATGGTTAACTTGAATAAAAGTTGAATCCCAACATCTGATCGTATACCCTTACGTCTACTCTAGGACAAATCTCGACTGAGAAATGTTTGGCCTCTACTTCATAATATGCTTCACTTTTGATCAATTCATCAGAACAATGAATAAGGATAATCACAAAATTTATGAAAAGAATGCATAATTCTGAAATCTGATAGTTTGCTACAATATAATTATGCATCTACACTCATTTAATAAGGGACTGTGGCTTCCCCCTTTTTTGAGTGAGGGAAGAGAGAAAAAAAAGTCCAGAACATTCAAGGCCAACCTTATTTTCAGCATGACCTCAAACTGCTGAGCTGGCACAACTCCCGAAAAGATCTTACTTTTTGTTGTTTCTGTCCATCAAATTCATTTTGTCCAAAATAATTTCCACAACCTCTTCTACTTGAAAAAATATCAACTCTGTTGCCTAGCTAACTGAAAGGAATGCTGTTTTTTTTTAGCTTCAGGTAGAACAAAGAACAAAGAACAGTACAGCACAGGAACAGACCATTCAGCCCTCCAAGCCTGCGCCGATCTTGATGCCTGCCTAAACTAAAACCTTCTGCACTTCTGGGGTCCGTATCCTTCTATTCCCATCCTATTCATGTATTTGTCAAGATGCCTCTTAAACGTCTCTATGGTACCTGCTTCCACCACCTCCCCCGGCAACAAGTTCCAGGCACTCACCACCCTCTGTGTAAAGAACTTGCCTTGCACATCCCCTCTAAACTTTACCCCTCTCACCTTAAACCTATGTCCCCTAGTAACTGACTCTTCCACCCTGGGAAAAAGCTTCTGACTATCCACTCTGTCCATGCCGCTTATAACTTTGTAAACCTCTATCATGTCGTCCCTCCACCTCCGTCGTTCCAGTGAAAACAATCCGAGTTTATCCAACCTCTCCTCATAGCTAATGCCCTCCAGACCAGGCAACATCCTGGTAAACCTCCTCTGTACCCTCTCCAAAGCCTCCACATCCTTCTGGTAGTGTGGCGACCAGAATTGCACGCAATATTCTAAGTGTGGCCTAACTAAAGTTCTGTACAGCTGCAGCATGACTTGCCTATTTTTATACTCTATGCCCCGACCGATGAAGGCAAGCATGCCGTATGCCTTCTTGACTACTTATCCACCTGCATTGCCACTTTCAGTGACCTGTGGAACTGTACACCCAGATCTCTCTGCCTGTCAATACTCCTAAGGGTTCTGCCATTTACTGTATACTTCCCACCTGCATTAGACCTTCCAAAATGCATTACCTCACATTTGTCCGAATTAAATTCCATCTGCCATTTTTCCGCCCAAGTCTCCAACCGATCTATATCCTGCTGTATCCTCTGACAATCCTCATCACTGTCCGCAACTCCACCAACCTTTGTGTCGTCCGCAAACTTACTAATCAGACCAGCTACATTTTCCTCCAAATCATTTATATATACTACAAACAGCAAAGGTCCCAGCACTGATCCCTCCGGAACACCACTAGTCACATGCCTCCATTCAGAAAAACACCCTTCCACTGATACCCTCTGTCTTCTATGACCGAGCCAGTTCTGTATCCATCTTGCCAGCTCCCCTCTGATCCCATGTGACTTCACCTTTTGTATCAGTCTGCCATGCGGGACCTTGTCAAAGGCTTTACTGAAGTCCATATAGATAACATCCACTGCCCTTCCTTCATCAATCATCTTCGTCACTTCCTCAAAAAACTCAATCAAATTAGTGAGACACGACCTCCCCTTCACAAAACCATGCTGCCTCTCGCTAATAAGTCCATTTGTTTCCAAATGGGAGTAAATCCTGTCCCGAAGAATCCTCTCTAATAATTTCCCTACCACTGACGTAAGGCTCACCGGCCTATAATTTCCTGGATTATCCTTGCTACCCTTCTTAAACAAAGGAACAACATTGGCTATTCTCCAGTCCTCTGGGGCCTCACCTGTAGCCAATGAGGATGCAAAGATTTCTGTCAAGGCCCCAACAATTTCTTCCCTTGCCTCCCTCAGTATTCTGGGATAGATCTCATCAGGCCTTGGGGACTTATCTACCTTAATGCTTTGCAAGACACCCAACACCTCCTCCTTTTTTATAATGGGATGGTGGTCAAACCACAAAGAGGCAAATTTACACAGTCCATTCCTCCATAAGCATAAATAATCAACCACATGCAAGCCAGCTGAAATAAACTCTGTAATCTCTTTAATCAGACAAATTGTCAGTTAATACAAAGAGACTGATCCACCCATATTGGAGTAGAAATTAAGTATGGCTACTAAAGGTTGTAGTATATATCAAAAGTACAAATTAGATTGAAGCAAACATTGATGTTGCTCCTTAGCGAATGGATTATCACTTTTAGCACACTTCAGTACGCAAGATGCATAGCTGCAGCCTCAGCTTGACTCAGTTGATAGCACTTTTGCTCTGGGTCAAAAGGCTCAAGTCCCATAAGAATTACCGCTTATAATTGGAAGTATGACTCCCGTATAAAATTGGCAGTGTCATACCTCAGATGAAACATTACTGTTCCTGTAGCATAATTTGATGAGCAAGGAATTTTGCTGATGACGTGACCAACATTCCTTCTTTAACCAACACCACTCCACTTCTGGTTTCGGATCTTGCTGCATCCAAAATGGCTACCTGCATAACAGTCTCTGTATTTCAAAGTAATTCAATGTATACAAAGCAATTTGAGATGTTTCTGAGATGATAAAGCAGGCACTATATAAATGATTTCTTTCAGATGTAATTTTACACATCTGCACATTATTTAGTCAATCTGAAACATGAACGTGGACTTCATCCTTTTCTCATGCTGAAGTTTTTTGCATATTGTGTAGGTAATCATTGATGTTCAAGTAGTTGTGCCAGAATCTGGCAGGATAGCAATGCATTTATTTCAAAGTTCGAGATCTAGTATAGCATTTATACCAGGGGTGTCCAAACTTTTCGCAGAAGGGACCAAATTACAATTTTTGTCCTACATTGGGGACTGGTGAGCAAATTTCAGAAAGATAAGGCAATAGAAATTTATATTATTCATCAAAACAACAAAAAATGTGCATATTCACTGGGTATAAGTTGTCTCTATATAATGGTCATGAAGATGATGGCATTGCATTTGCATGCCTTATGGTGAGCTCACCACAACCTTCTCAAGGACAACAAATGCTGGTCTTGCGAACGACACCTACATCACATAAAACAAATAAAAAAAGTGTAGCCAAGTAAGAACAGCATCACTCTATTGAATTTTCTATTTCAATGTACGTCTCTAGAACCAAATAAATACATCAAGCCCCACAGACTGAACAACTAAAATTTTTCTCCCCAGTATCCCTTGCAAGTTTCCCAAATACACAAACAGCATTTTATTATAAATTTTACTGAATGGATGACACTCAAAAGCAAGACCATTAGTTCTTTGTCGTCAACATCTATTAGCTCAAACAGAAATAGCAAAATATTGGAAAATTTTCTATTTTTGCTTAAATTTACATGCTTTAGCAAGCCTTTATGTTTATAGATTAGTTGGCACCTATAAACACCATATGATCATATAGATTAGATGCAAATTGGTAATTGCCTGTAATGTGTCTTATTAACACTGGATATCAGTTTCAGCATCTTCTTGGCCAATCTGCAGACTTTGTGGAGAATATGATATCCTATCATGAGGCAGTCAATGAACCATGGAGAAGTCCCAATAGATTTGATCTAGACCCTAGAGTGCCCTTTTTCAAAAAGGGTCACAAATCAGACTCAGGCAACAACAGAACCATTAGTCTCACATCAATACAATGTACAGTAATGACATTTATTATCAGGAATAAATTTGAGGGTTACCTGCCTTATAACAACCTAGTAAACAACTCGGATCAAAAAAGGGAAGGTACTGCCTAGACAACTTACTTCAATTTCTCTTTGAGGACGTGAGTATGACTCATAAAAATCCCACATGAAAGCATAAAGCTTAATTCAAGTAAAAAGAGGAATGAATTAGAAATTGGCTGAAAGGCATGAAGCAATGGATAATAATCAGCAGAATTTTATCACTGGAGGGAGGGATGGTGCAAAGCTATCACTACATTTATCCTGGTACAAGCTTAGTGCAAAATGAGTCTTCATAACAATGCTTTTAACAATTCAGCAGATTTAACTAGATGTAGTCATTTGAAATGTTCCCTCTGAGCTGCAACCTAAAAGTTCTGCGCAAGCTGTGCACAAGTTGGCCCCTTTGTTACCGCTGTAATGAAGATGCTTCCATATTTTGTATTAAGTTTTTTTTTGAGGACTCATAGTTAAATTGTGGAGATGGATTCATTGGAAGGCTGAAGATTTCATAAATGCTGGGCTTTGCTTTATTGTTGATAGTTCACTGAAAGGACACTGATGATGTTTGAAAACAACCTGTGCTGGAAATCATGTGCTTTAAGCTTTTTTCTGTGTTCAATAGTTACAATATCATTTTTGTAATGTGGCAACAGAACTGTACACTTCATTCCAAGTTCGACTGCACCAATGATTTAAAAAGGAGCAGGATTACCTATTTCAACTCAATATTGACAGTTTAATAGATCCCAAGATCTGAATTGCTTTATTCACCACCACCGAGCATTGTTGGGATAGTGTTGATTTATCAATCAGGACCTCCAAATCTCTCTCATTTTCCATGCACATTATTTTCTTTCCATTTAAATAAAAGTCCCTTTCTTAATTTTTTTGGTTACCATTGGATGCATTTTGAATTTCATTTGCCAAGTGTCTGTCCAATTCCCCAGTATATTCAAATCCCTCTGTAACTTCTCCGATTCAGCTTTGGAGTTTACCAACTTCATTAGTATATGACTTTTGTAACTGATCTGTTGCTAAGTACTGCAATTATTTCAGAACAACATACACTTCTTCTGTATCTTTGGCAACAACCTTTCTGATCAGATGGTGGAATAAAGTCACTAAAGAATCAGGCGTGTAGATAACAAAATATCACAAGGCAGCAGTAAAAATGACATAAAACCTTAAAAGCAGTACCTGAAATTATCATTGTGATACATTATAACACACACATCACAACACATGACAAAAACAAAAAATTACACATTGGCATGAAGATCCCCATCTGCCATGAATGAGACATATTAATTCTGTCACAAGAACATTAATTTTAAACTGTTGCTGGAGTGGAAAGATGACTTGTTTAAAGAGATCAGCAGTGGCTGGCAAAAAATCTGCTTTCTAAGAGACAGTCGCCTAGGAAAAGACAATGGGAACCGCTCACTGATTCAATTAACGGAGATTGGTCTGGGCAGTGGTGATCCACATCCTGTCGGTGTAAGAGACAGCACTATACCACCCCTCAAGAGCTTTGGAATCCAAAAATGCAAGAGTTTGTTAAAAAAAAAAGCAAATCACATGACTAACCTGCTGATCCAGGTCTGGTTTTGAACCGCTCACAGGACAGCTTGGGTCAGACTGCAGATTGCAACTGAACTTGGAACAAGAGCCTCTCTCCTGTCTGGCTCTCTCTCTTTCACTAATCTCCAGATCCACTGAAGTCACTTAAATCTCAAGAGAGATGTTTTTAAAAATTAAACCCATTACGGTTAAATCAGGCAAAGGCTGAGGGCACCCCTAGACTCCTTTCTCATCTGGTCATAACAATATCCACTAATTACTTTTAAATAGGATGCATTTTATTATGCATTTTATATTTAGTTATCTTCCTTTCAATAAAATACATATACATTTAGCTCTCCCCCTAAATACAATGTGAAATACAAAAATGTTATTCTATCACACGAGTTCCAAAAGCCAAACCAGCAGCAGTAACATTGCAGTCAAGTCATTTTTCATATAATGGCAACAGCAGTAATAGGGGGAAAACAATGTTTGGATATCATCGCACCCAACTCAAGATGTTCAATTCAATATTAGAATGAGATTGCCCTTGTGTTTTACTTCTCAACATTTTCTTCTTCTGCCCCCTATTCGCCCCATCAGAAAAAAATTAAGAATGCGTTCTGAATCTACATTTGGATTGAGTGGAGAATGGTGGGATACAAAGCCACTCTCCCTACAACTGTATATGAAATGAGCTTGGATGGCCTCAACCCAGTTCCTATTGGATGCAAGCCCACAGGATAAAACTGTCCCAAGTTCAGCACAAATTGGCAGTGTTTCTTAAAAACCACAAAGATGGCTTGTGTGGGAAATGTTGCAGTGGCATCGTAGAATGTGCTTTTTGAGGTTAGGGATAAAGCACATTGTTGGCAGAATGGAGTGAGTTTTATCCTGCATCTATTTTGTGTTACACAAGCTTATGTTTGTTGGCAATGCAGGGTGCCAAAAGAAGACAAATGTTTCATTTCTCAGTACCCTCTTCTTTCACAAACACAAAATTCATTCAAATTTTAGAGTGCAAAAGTATGTTTTAATGCTTCAATAAAATGCCCATGAAAATAATTCAGATAGTCAAGCAAATTAGAGTATTTCAGCTTTGCAACGTTACATGGGGAAAAAATTAGATAAAAATCTACAATCCTCAAAAGGATGATGTCACAATATAGCAAAGCACCAACACAAACAGCAATGGAGATTCATAATCTTAATTCCACAACAACTTGTATTTATATAGCACCTTTAACATAATTAAATGTCCCAAGGTGCTTCACAGGAACATCATAAAACAAAATTTGACAGAGCCAGCCATTATGACCAAAAGCTTGGTCAAAGAGGCATGTTTTAAGGAGCTTCTTAAGGAGGGGAGACAGAGAGGCGGAGAAATTTAGGGAAGGAATTCCAGAACTTAGGGCCTAGGCAGTTGAAGGCACAGCCACCAATGGTGGAGTGATTAAATTCAGGATGCTCAAGAAGCCAGAATTAGAGGAGTGCAGATAATTCGGAGGGTTGTGGAGCTGGAGGAGATGATGAAATTACAGAGATAGGGAGGGGCAAGGCCATGAAGGGATTTGAAGGATGAAAGTTTTTAAAATCAAGGTGTTGCATAACCAAGAGACAATTTGGTCAGAAAGCACAAGGGTGATAAATGAAAAAAGGACTTGGTGAGAGTTAGGACACAGGCAGCAGAGTTTTAGATGACCTCAAGTTTACAGAGGATAGAATGTGGTAGGCCACTGGAGAGCATTGGAATAGTCAAGTCTAGAGGTAACAATAGCATGCCAAGGATTTCGGCAGCAGATGAGCCAAGGTGGGATGAAGTCACTGAGGTAGAATTAGGCGGTCATAGTGATGCCGCGTACATGTGGTTGGAAGCTTACTTCCGAGTCAAATATGAGACCAAGGTTGCGAACAGTCTGATTCAGCCTCAGACAGTTGACAGGGAGAGGGATGAAGTCAATAGTTAAGGAACAGAGTTTGTGGCAGGGACCGAAGACAATGGCTTCAATCTTCCCAATATTTAATTGGAGCAGATTTCTGTTCATCTAGAACTGGATGTCAGACAAGCAGTCTGATAATTTACTGCCAGTGGAGGAGTCGAGAGAGATGGGGGTAACGTAGAGCTGGATTTCAACAGTGTACACGTGAAACTGACACTGTGCTTTCGGATGATATTACCGAGGGGCAGCATGCAGTTGAGAAATAGGAGGCGATCAAGAGTAGAACCTTGGGGAACACCAGAGGTAACGATGTGGAAGCGGGAAGAGGAGCCATTGTAGGTGACTTTCTGGCTACGATTAGATAAATAAAAATGGGATCAGGCGAGTGCAGTCCTACACAGTACTGAGACATTGGAGGAGGATGGTGTGGTCAACTGTGTCAAGGACTGCAGACAGACCAAAAAGGACAAGAGGGACAGTTTACCTTTGTCACAGTCACAGAAGATGTAACTTGTGACTTTAATAAGAGTATTTTCAGTACTGTGGCAAGGGCTCATACAGCAAGTCAGAAAGTCATTTATGACACATAAGGAGGCCATTCGGCCCATTGAGTCCATTCCAGCTCTCCACGGAGCTACTCAGTCAGTCCTACTCTCCCACTCAATCCTGTTGCCCTGCAAGTCTATTTCCTTCAAATGGAATCCAACTTCCTCTTGAAGTCATTGATTGTCTCCGCTTCCATCACCCTTGAAGGCAGCGAGTTCCAGGTCATTACCACCCGCTGCGTAAAAACGTTCTTCCTCATATACCCCCTGCAACCCTTGTCCAAGACTTTCAATCTGTGTCCCCTAGTCCTGTACCATTAGTTAATGAGAACAGTTTTTCCTTGTCTAAGTTAAATAAGCCTGTCATAATCTTGTACTCTTCTATTAAATCTCCCCTCAATCTCCTTTGTTCCAAGGAGAACAATCTAGTTTTTCCAACCTAACTTTGTAACTAAAATCTTCCATATGGAAACATTCTGGTAAATCTCCTCTGCACCCTCTCAAGGACCCTCACATCCTTCCTGAAGTGTGATGACCAGACATGGACACAGCTCTCCAGTTGGGGCCTAACCAGAGCTTTATAAAGGTTCAGCATAACTTTCCTGCTTTTGTACTCGATGCCTCTATTTATGAAGCCCGAGATCCCATATGCTTTACTAGCCACTCTCTCAATATATTCTGCCACCTTCAAAGATCTATGCACATGCACTCCCAGGTCCCTCTGTTCCTGCACACTCTTCAGAACTGTGCCATTAAGTACATATTGCCTCTCCCTAATCCTTTGGCCAAAATGCATCAACTCTCACTTCTCAGTATTAAATTCCATCTGCTGCCTCTCCGCCCATTCTGCTATCTTATCTATGTCCTGTTGCAGGCAGTTCTCATCATCCTCATGGTTTGACACACCTCCAAGTTTGGGGTCATCAGCAAATTTTGAGATTCTATTCTGTTGTCCAATATCCAAGTAATTTATATATAGCAAAAAAAAAGTGACCCCAGAGTCGACCCTTGCAGAACACCATTGTCCACCATCCTCCAGTCTGAAAAACAACCGTTTACTACAACCTCATTGTTTTCTGTCCTTAAGCCAATTTTTTATCCAATTAGATACTGAGCCTCCTACTCCATGAGCCTCAATTTTGTTAACCAGCTTTTTATGTGGTACTTTATCAAACGCTTTCTTTAAATCCATATTAACAACATCCACTGCGTTCTCTTCATCAACCTTGGTACTTCATCAAAAAATTCAATTAGATTAGTTGAGCATGATCTGCCTTTTAAAATCCATGCTAGCTATCATTAATTAACTCAAACCTCTCCAAGTGTGTATTGATTTTTTTTCCGATTATTGTTTCTAAAACCTTACCCGCCTCTAATATTAAACTAACTGGCCTGTTGTTGCTAAGGCTGTCCTTACAACGTTTCTTAAAAAGCACGTCATATTTGCCACTCTTCAATCCTCTGGCTTCTCCCCTACATTCAGGAAAGATTGAAAAATTATGGCAAGCCCTTCCGCTATCTCCATCGCCACTTCCTTTAGCAACCTGGGATACAAGCCATCCCAACCAACTGACTTATTTACCCTAAGCATAGCCAGCCTTTTTAGTACCTCCCCTGCCTCAATTTTTACTTTATCCATTGTCTCAAACACAAACATGTTGTGTGGGAGTCAACCATAGGTCATATGCTTCCCAAGAAGAAAGTACTGAAATTCAGAGGCCCTGGCACATGGTGCACACCACTGACAGAGACCAAGCAGCAGATCTCTAGCTCTACATCTTCATAGCTAAGGGAAGTGTTTGGTGCAGGGAGACTGTAGGGAAGGAAAAGGTAAAATAAAGCAAATAAATCACTTTAAAATTGTATTTGTATTTTGACACCATTCAGTACTTGTTTTCCAGGGACTATTAGTGCCAATGATTTGACGTGTGAAACAAATTTTCCAGGCACCATCACGACAGTCCCTTCAAGCAAAGAACAAGGACAACATTCTTCTTAATCACTATGCAGTAGACAAGCTTGACATTTTTCACTGTTCTGGCCAGGAGCAGGATTTGCTGAACAAGAAACATTCGGAACAAAAATTTAAATCACCTGACTCTATATAGCAACACAAATTCTTAAGCAGAATGTGGTCTCTATTCATAAACATTTAATGGGTCTCCACTAAGTTCCCACAAGACGCGCTTTGCATTGTGGGAATTTTCCTGAATACCACGAAGACACTAGTCACTACAAATTCTACAGAAAACTGGACCAGTTTACAAATAGGGTTTTAACAACTAAACTGTGCTTCAGTGGCGATTTCAAGCCACTAAGCATACCCAATTTGCTTTAAATACAGATGCGTTAATTATTTCAATAAAAAGAACTCTATTTTTGCAATGCAAAATCGCTTTCACATTTAATGTATGTATGACCTGATTTAGGCCACAATAAAGTTCAAGTACTTTTGTATTTATGAACTGCCCCATTGACAACTTGCAAAAAGTAGATAACTACAAAAAGTAGTAATATTTTACATCATATAAATTACATTAATAAAATAAACCACAATGGCCAGTTCTTTAACAATGTCCAATCCAGACTGTATTGGAGAAATAGATATAAAATGCTGTCTTCGTCTAATAGAGAATTTGCACGTACAAGATGACTAAAAAGAAAAAAAATATAGATTTGTCTGGATGCATGTCAGAACTCAGTTAAATGCCAGCAGCAGCACATTACTGTTATAACCTGGTCCTGTATCAATGAAGTGCTGTTCGGAAGTTACTGAAAATTTGCAGAAAAACGCACGTTAAAAGAACACTTACTAATATGGATTATTGTGGGTAATATTTCTAAATATATTTATATAAAAAAGGACCCATCAGCCTTGCCTTTCATTAATTAAACTCTACTTTTCACAAAGTTCACTTGAGTAATCCTTGAATTACACTGGATTGCAAAATAAATTGCAATCTGTAACGTGAGTAAGTGATTAGCTCACCTTTCAAATGCAAAACCTTCACATGCTTGGATTTCGTAACCTCCACATAAATGCAAACTTTTAAGTTCTTCTCTTATCCACAAGGCCAGATTTGCATTCTGTCATGGCAATACATTGTTTATTCACTGTTGATTACATACATGAGACTGTCAACAAACTATTATTACGTGCCAGTGAGCAAGAGGGGAGATATGGTACAGATTTCATTTTCAAACTTTCAATCTTGCAAAATTCCCCAGTTTCTGGAAAAGCCTCAGCAGATTGGAAAATCACAAATCTAACACCTCTACTCAAGAAAGGAGGGAGGCAGAAAGCAGGAAGCTATAGGCCAGTTAGCCTAACATCTGTCATTGGGAAAATGCTGAAATCCATTCTTTATGAAGTAGTAGCAGCAGGACGTTTAAAAGATCATAATGCAATCAGGCAGAGTTAACATGGTTTTATGAAAGGGAAATCATGTTTGACATATTGATTAGAGTTGTCTGAGGATTTAACAAGCAGGGTGGATACCAAAAGGCATTCGATAAGGATTTTTATTCTTTTACGGGATGTGGGTGTCACTGGCTAGGCCAGCATTTATTGCCCATCCTAAATTGCCCTTGAGAAGGTGGTGGTGAGATGCCTTCTTGAACTGCTGCAGTCCATGTGGGGTAGGTACATCAACAGTGCCGTTAGGAAGCGAGTTCCAGGATTTTGACCCAGCGACAGTGAAGGAACAACAATATAGTTCCAAATCAGGATGGTGTGTGGCTTGGAGGGGAACTTGAAGGTGGTGGTGTTCCCATGTATCTGCTGCCCTTGTCCTCCTAGGTGTTAGAGGTCACGGGTTTGGAAGGTGCTGTCAAAGGAGCCTTGGTGAGTTGCTGCAGTGCATCTTGTAGATGGTACACACTGCTGCCACTGTGCATCAGTGACAGAGGCAGTGAATGTTGAAGGCAGTGGAGGGGGTGCCAAACAAGTGGGCTGCTTTGTCCTGGATGATGTTGAGCTTCTTGAGTGTTGTTAGAGCTGCACTGATCCAGGCAAATGGAGAGTATTCCATCACACTCCTGACTTGTGCCTTGCAGATGGTGGACAGGCTTTGGGGAGTCAGAAGGTGAGTTACTCCCTGCAGAATTCACAGCCTCTGATCTGCTCTTGCAGCCATGGTATTTATATGGCTACCCCAGTTCAGTTTCTGGTCTATGAAAACCCCCAAGATGTTGATAGTGGGAGATTCAGCAATGGTAATGCCATTGAATGTCAAGGGGAGATTGGTGGATTCTCTTATGTTGGAGATAGTCATTGCCTGGCACTTGCGTGGCGTGAATGTTACTTGCCACTTATCAGCCCAAGCCTAAATGTTGTCCAGGTCTTGCTACATCTGGACACGGACTGCTTTCGTATCTGAGGAGTCGTGAATGGCGCTAAACACTGTGCAATCGTCAGCAAACATCCCCAGTTCTGACCTTATGATGGAGGGAAGGTCACCGATGAAGCAGCTGAAGATGGTTGGGCCTAGGACACTACCTTGAGGAACTCCTGCAGCGATGTCCTGGGACTGAGATGATTGACCTCCAATAACCACAACCTTTGTGCTGGGTATGATTCCAACCAGTGAAGTGTTTTCCCCCGATTCCCATTGACTCCAGTTTTGCTAGGGCTCTTTGATGCCATACTCGGTCAAATGCTGCCTTGATATAAAAGGGCACCTCTGGAGTTCAGCTCTTTGTCCATGCTTGGACCAAGGCTGTAATGAGGTCAGGAGCAGAGTAGCCCTTGCAGAACTCAAACTGATCATCAGTGAGCAGGTTATTGCTGAGCAAGTACCACTTGATAGCACTGTCGACGACCCCTTCTATCACTATGCTGATAACCGAGAGTAGAGTGATAGGGCAGTAATTGGTCAGGTTGGATTTGTCCTGCTTTTTGTGTACAGGCCATACTTGGGCAATGTTTCACATTGTCGGTAGATGCCAGTGTTGTAGCTGTACTGGAAGAGTTTGGCTAGGGGCGCAGCAAGTTCTGGAGCACAAATCTTCAGTATTATTGCCGGAATGCTGTCAGGGTCTACAGCCTTTGTAGTATCCAGTGCCTTCAGCCAGGGCGGCACAGTGGCGCAGTGGTTAGCACCGCAGCCTCACAGCTCCAGCGACCCGGGTTCAATTCTGGGTACTGCCTGTGTGGAGTTTGCAAGTTCTCCGTGTCTGCGTGGGTTTCCTCCGGGTGCTCCGGTTTCCTCCCACATGCCAAAAGACTTGCAGGTTGATAGGTAAATTGGCCATTATAAATTGCCCTTAGTATAGGTAGGTGGTAGGGAAATATAGGGACAAGTGGGGATGTGGTAGTAATATGGAATTAGTGTAGGATTAGTATAAATGGGTGGTTGATGATCGGCACAGACTCAGTGGGCCGAAGGGCTTGTTTCAGTGCTGTATCTCTAAACTAAACTAAACATTTCTTGAAAACACATGCTTTGAATCGAATTGGATGACGAGTGATGTCAGTGATGCTGGGGACCTCAGGAGGAGGCTGAGATGGATCATCAGCTTGATACTTCTGGCTGAAGATGACTGCAAATGCTTCAGCGCTGGTGCCGCATAAAATGTTACTACACAACAGCATCAGGGTGTTGGGGGTAATACATTAGCATGGACAGAGGATTGGTTAACTAATAGGAAACAGAGAATTGGGATAAATGGGGAATTTTCACTTTGAGAAAACTGTAACTAGTGGAGTGTCACAGGGATCACTGCTGGGGCCAGAACCATAAGACCAATATCAGGGCTGTCCAACATACGGCCCACCAAATGTTTCCATCTGGCCCAGAGCCATTCATCATCCTCACCGTGATTGCAGATGAGCAAGTTCCCTTCGTCTTCATACAGAGCAGCCTGTTTAAAAACATCCCAATGGCAGTTTCACAGCAGACAGCTGCTAACATTGGGAATATCTGTTTTACAAAAGCCATGGGTTTTCTGGCAGGTACTGACGTTTTGTTTTAAAAAGCAGGTTGGGGGGGGGGACAGAGGTGGGGGGGGACAGACGAGACAAGACAGACGGAGCAAAGGGGCGAGACAGAGAGAGCGGAATGGGGGAGGTGGGGCTTGGGACAGAGAGCGGGGAACACTTACAGGGAGTGGAAAGCACTGAGCGGGGAGTGGGGAACACTAGAGACACGGGGGTGAAAAGAGAGAAAGAGAGACAAGGGAGTTCGGAGGGAGGGGGGGGGGGGGGGGGGGGGGGGGGGGGAGAAGGAGCCCGAGAGAGGGGAAAGGGAGACAGACAGAGAGAGAGACAGAGAGGGTAGAGGGAGGGAGAGAGAGTCAAAGAGTCATTTACTTACAGCACAGAAGGGGGCCATTTTGTCCACTGAGCCCATGCCGGCTCTCCACAGAGCTCTGCAGTCAGTCCCACTCCCCTGCTCGATCCCCGTGGCCCTGCGAGTCTTTTTCTCTCAGGTTGTTTTAGTTTTTTTAGTTTTTAGTTTTAGTTTTAGAGATACAGCACTGAAACAGGCCCTTCGGCCCACCGAGTCTGTGCCGACCATCAACCACCCACTTATACTAACCCTACACTAATCCCATATCCCTACCACATCCCCACCTGTCCCTATATTTCCCGACCACCTACCTATACTAGGGGCAATTTATAATGGCCAATTAACCTATCGACCTGCAAGTCTTTGGCATGTGGGAGGAAACCGGAGCACCCGGAGGAAACCCACGCAGACACAGGGAGAACTTGCAAACTCCACACAGGCAGTACCCAGATTTGAACCCGGGTCGCTGGAGCTGTGAGGCTGCAGTGCTAACCACTGCACCACTGTGCCGCCCATCCAGTTGTCATCCAACTTTCTCTTGAAGGCACTGATCGTCTCCACTTCCACCACCCTTGTGGGCAGCAAGTTCCAGGTCATTACCACCCGCTACATAAAAAAGTGCTTCCTCATATTCCCCCTGCATCTTTGCACAAAACTTTCAATGTGTCCCCTAACCCTAGAGGGGAGGGCAGGGTGAGAGAGAACGAGACACACACACAGAGCTTTGGGCAGGGGCGGTGGGGAGAAAGAAAGATCAAGGTCTCTCAGGTGCATATCTATCCAGTATACTCTGCATCGCTACATCAAGTCTGCGGGCAGAGATTGACTACTTATGCACGCAAAAAACAATGGCAGATCTATCACTAAATCAGTTTTCAATATAGTGATGAGAAAGTAAGTCAATAAATTAGTCTTCTCATTTAAAGCTTCTTCATAAAAAATGCACATTTGTTGTTGTTTTTATTAATAAGATAACTTTTTTATGCTTTTATCATCTGAAATTTTCTCACCGGCCCCCTGGACCAAGCAAAAATCATATTGCGGCCCTCCACCCAAAAAGTTTGGATAACCTTGATCTATATTAATGACTTGGATGAAGGGACTGAGTGCATTGTAGCCAAATTTGCGAACGATAGAAAGATAGGTAGAAATGCAAGTTGTGAGGAGGACACAAAGAGTCTACAAGGAGATATAGATAGGATAAGGCAAAAATTTGGCAGATGGGAAAATTTGAGAATAGAAAAGCAGATTATTTACATGGAGAGAGACTGCAGAATGCTGTAGTACAGAGGAATCAGGGTGTCTTTGTACATGAATCACAAAAAGTTAGCATGCAGGTTCAACAAGTAATTAGGAAGGCAAATGGAATGTTGACCTTTATTGCAAGGAGGATGGAGTATAAAAAAGTAGGGAAGTCTTGCTACAACTGTACAGGCCATTGGTGAGATTGCACCGAGAGTACTGTGTACAGTTTTGGTCCCTTACTTAAGGAATATACTTGCTTTGGAAGCAGTTCAGAGAAGGTTCACTAGGCTGACTCCTGGATGAAAGGGTTGTCTTATGAGGAAAGGTTGAGCAGGCTGGGCCTATACTCATTTGAGTTTAGAAGAATGAGACACGATCTTATTGAAACATATAAAATCTGAGGGGGCTTGACAGGTAGCTGCTGAGAGGATTTTTCCCTTCGTGGGGGAATCTAGAACTAGGGGGCACAGTTTTTGTTTAAGAGATACAGCACTGAAACAGGCCCTTCGGCCCACCGAGTCTGTGCCGACTAACAACCATCCATTTATACTAATCCTACATTAACCCCATATTCCCATCATTCTCCTACCACCTACCTACACTAGGGGCAATTTACAATGGCCAATTTACCTATCAACCTGCAAGTCTTTGGCTGTGGGAGGAAACCGGAGCACCCGGCGGAAACCCATGCGGTCACAGGGAGAACTTGCAAACTCCGCACAGGCAGTGCCCAGAACTGAACCCGGGTCACTGGAGCTGTGAGGCTGCGGTGCTAACCACTGCGCCACCTGTTCAAAGTAACAGGTCTCCCTTTTAAGACAATGAGGAGTAATTTCTTCTCTGAGAGGGCTGTTAGTCTTTGGAATTCTCTTCTCCAGAGCAGAGGAGGCTGGGTCACTGAATATATTCAAGGCTGAGTTAGACAAGGGGGTCAAGGATTATGGGTGGCAAGCAAGAACGTGGAGTTAAGGTCACAATCAGATCAGCCAGGATCTTATTGAATGGTGTAGCAGGCTCGAGGGGCCGAATGGCCTACTCCTGATCCTATTTCTTATAATTTTCTATGAGTCCTCTTGCCAACTATTAATACTTTTCCACTCTCAACTGTCAGGTCGTTATCTGAATTTCCTCTCAAACCTCAAGAGTGCATACCTTCTTTCTCTGCTCTCAGTTAGATTTCAGGAAACATTGCCTTATTGTTACAATCTTCTGGTACATATCAAGGCAATTCACATCAGAAACTCATTTCATCAAAGTTGGAGCTCTGCCTCTAAGTTTCACAAGGATAGGTTCCATTTGTTATACATTAGAGAGTTGCAATTTGTCATAACATCCCAAGTTTGAATTTACAATTATTTTCTTTTTGATTAAATTTTTCTCGTCAGATCTATTCTGTTTCTAAACATGTTTCACTATTGACCCATTTTGGACTCAACCTGTAAACGCTGAACAAACAATGCATTGTGTACAAACGAGCAAAATGCAGCAGATATTTCCAAAAATATTTCAATCTATTATTCTTTGCATTTCCCAATTCTCTCTCCATTTCCTCCTTCCTCTACTAAATATGTCGATTCTTACTGGAATACAGTTCCATAGATACAGGTGGCCCTCCCATAACTGACCCATTCTTCACATGAGTTCTTGACAAAATGTCTGTTGGCGATTCAAATATGAAGCAGAATCACAGCTAAGCCCAATTATGTCCTCAATCACAGAACCAATTTTTACAGCACTGGAGACCATTCAGTACATTGTGTCTATGTCACTTATTGCAAGAGTAATCCAAAACTAATCCCACTGCTGCACTCTCCCCATAGCTCTTCCACTGCTTAAAATACTTAGCCATTTCTCTTCGATAGATACCATGGCGTATGCCTCAACTATCCCTCTGGCAAAGCTTTCCATGCTCTTGTAATGGCCTGCATAAAAAAAATTTATTCTAACCTCTCAAAAGTTACAACATGGAAGCAAGTCACTCGACCTAGCCAGTCTGTGTCAGTAGTTAACCTCTGAACTAGCCAATAATTCTAACCATGTTTACCTACCCTCTTCCCATATCTCTTCAACCATCTATCCAATCTAATCTTGAACACTAACACAGTTTCTGCCTCAAATACTAATCCTAGAAGTGAATTCCACAGCCTCACAATCAACATTCCCTCCAATATTTCTTTGTAGTTCACAGGTAATTTATTTAAATATGCCACAGCTTATAAGGTCCATTGCTCACAACTCTGCGTGAAGACATTTCTCCTGCTCTCTTCTAAATCGCTTACATTTAATCTTGTACAGCTGCTCATTCTTGACCCATCAACTACTGGAACCAGTATGATTCTTTCTACCCTGTTCTATCTCTTCATTAATTTTAAACACTGCTACTAAAGCACCTGTAATCTGCATTCTTTTAATTAAAAAAGACTATTCTTCAAGGTTTTCTTCATGTTTGTATTTTGCCTTTCCAGGCAGAATATTGCTTTTCTCTGTTATCTTGATCAAAACATTTTCAACTTCTATTAAACCTTTTAGCCTTCTCTACTCCCGTTGAAATAGTCTCAGTATTTCAAGTTTCCTCATAACTATAATTGCTCATTCTTAACATAATCCTGGTGAATCTATGCTATAACATTATTCTTCTTTCTACAAAGAGGCAGCCCAAGCTGCATGTAGTAAGTCTATCTGTGGTCAAACTACAGGATTTCACACCTCTAATTTATATGATGCCAAATACTATTTAAGGCTTTAGCTACCTGAACTCACCCTTTCAAAGAATTATGTACTGGAGTCCCTAGGTCTCTGCTCATCCAACCCTATTAGTATGTTTTTCCATGGTGTGTATATTTCCATTCCTCATTTTCCTCCCAAAATGTTTTATCTTACATTTCTCTACATTAAATTGCATCTGCCACCTGTCAATCCATTTTGCTAACCCATGTTTTCTTGATGTTTTGCACACACTGCATTGCTGTTTACCAAACCCCTATTTTTGTATTGTCAGTAAATTTCAATATTGTGCTTTCTACACCCAAGCTTAAACCAATATATACACAAACACATACACACGCACGCACACAGAGAACAAAAGTAGACTGAGTATTGACCCCAGGGAGGCACTACCTCCACCAAGTTTGTCAAATATAAATTATCTTGAACAAACTCATGCTGGCCATGCTTAATTATCCCATGCATTTCAAAATGCTAACTAATTTGAACTGTATTTTGAAATGTTGTCACATAGGGAATTGCTCCATATGGTTGGCAGCATAACTGAAATGCCTCTGAAATGGACAGCAAATTGGTTGAGGAAGAAGAGGCAAAGGGTGGTTGGATGCTGAGTTCAATCACCATGGAAGAAGACAACTAATGGATTAACGATGCTGCCAGTTACAATGTACATAAATGACTTGTAAGTGGCTATAGAAGCAAACTTGCAGATGATTTCAAACTGGGACGGACTGTAAACAGGGAACAGACTGACCCAATATAAAAGGACCTGGCTAGATCGAGCAGCTAGGCTGATGAGTGGCAGCTGCCATTTAATGTGGGCAAGTGTAACAACATAAGATTAGGAAAGGATAATGAACAGTGGTAACATAAAGAAAATTGAATTATTCTAGAGGACACAATGCAAGAGAGGGATCTGGGGTTACTGGTGGACAGACAGCCAAAACCACATTGTGTGGCAGCAGATAAGATAGAAAACAGAATTTACAGCACAAATCTTAATAAGGTTCTGAGTTTGCACAGAACACTGGTCCAGCCATAACTGAAGTACCATGTACAATTCTCATCACATTATAAGACATATAAACATTGGAGAGAATGCAAAGGACAACTATAGTAATGGCTTGGATTAGGCACTTGAGTTATGAAGAGAGATTGCATAAGTTGGGAAAGTCAATACTGAAGAGAAAGCTCAGGGTGATGTTATGGGAGTATTGAAGTAAGACAAAATAAATGTCTATGTTTAACATAGCCACAGATCCTACAACACAAAGCCTTTTCAAAAATACACATCCAGAGTTATTAATTTTATTTCAGCATGTGGAATCTCTTTTGCCCCTTGAACCGTGCACTAAATTCCATTAAGTTGAATATTCGGCTTCCAAGGCTCTCGCAATGCTGCTCTGAACTGGTCATAAAGATGACTAAGAGTCTAAGAAGAGTGCAGGTACTTTCCCATCTGGGGAACAGCAAATCCTAACTGAGTGGGAGGCATCTAACCTAAATCCTACCCATCCACAAAAATGAGAAAATGGTTCTCTCAGGATACAAGTCCAGGACCAGACAATAACAAAATATTCCAAGTCCTCTGACATGTTACAAATTTTTAGTATTGTAATGCTACAGCATTATGCGTTTTACAATTCAAAATCTTTTACTGTCCTGAATGACTCAAAAATCTACTCACTTGACCATCCTGCATCTCTGATCAATCTGATGATTAAAACCCAAGTTTGGAATTGCCTAAATATAAAAACAGACAGCAAGAGCTTCTACAAGTGTATAAAAAGGAAGAGAGCAGCTTAATTAAGCACTGGCCCCTTAGAGGATGAGACTGGGGAATTAATATTGGGAAACAAGGAAATGGCAGAGACCTTGAACAAGTATTTTGTATCTGTCTTCAAGGTAGAAGACACAAAAGTAGTAGAAAATCAAAGGGCAAAACGGAGGGAGTAACTTACAACAATCACTAGAGAAAAAGTGTTCGGAAAACTAATGGGATTAGAGGCTGACAAGTCCCCTGGACATGACGGCCTGCATCCTAGGGTCTTAAAAGAAGTATCTGCAGAGATAATGGATGCATTGGTTATAATCTTCCAAAATTCCCTAATTTCCAAAAGGTCCCAGCAGATTGAAAAACTACAAATGAAACACCTCTATTCCAGAAAGGTGGGAGGCTGAAAGTAGGAAACTACAGACCAATTAGCTTAACATCGATCATTGGGAAAGTGCTGGAATCCATTATTAAGGAACTTGTAGCAGGACATTTAGAAAATCACAATAAAACCATGTTGACTCTGCTTGATCGTACGAAAGGGAAATCGTATTTGACAAATTTATTAGAGTCCTTTGAGGATTTAGCAAGCAGGGTGGTTAAAGGCTAACCAGCAGATGTAGTGTATTTGGATTTCCAAAAGACATTTGATAAGGTGCCACATAAAAGGTTACTACACAAGATAAGAGCTCATGGTGTTAAGGGTAATAATTAGCATGGATAGAGGATTGGCTAACAGGAAAGAGAGAGTAGTGATAAATGGGGCATTTTCAGGTTGGTAAACTGTAACTAGTGTAACATCACAGGGATCAGCGCTGGGGCCTCAAATATTTACGATCTATATTAATGACTTGAATGAAGGGGCTAAGTTCATTGTAGCCAAATTTGCTGACAACATGAAGATAAGTAGGAAAGCAAGCTGTGAGGAGGACACAAAGAGTCTGCAAAGGGATATAAATAGGTTAAGTGAGTGAGCAAAAATTTGGTAGATGGAGTATAATCTGGGAAAATGTGAGGCTGTCCACTTTGACAGGAAGAATAGAATAGAAAAACAGATTATTTAAATAGATACTGCAGAGTGCTGCGGTACAGAGGGATCTGGATTTCCTTGTACATGAATCACAAAAGTTAGTATGCAGGTACAGCAAGTAATTAGAAAGCCAAATGGAATGTTGGCATTTATTGCAAGGGGGATGGATTATAAAAATAGGGAAGTCTTGCTTCAACTGTACAGGGCATTGGTGAGACCGTATCTAGAGTACTGTATACAGTTTTGAGGATATATTTGCATTGGAGGGAGTACAGAGAAGGTTCACTAGTTTGATTCCGGGATGAAGTGGTTGTCTTATGAGGAAAGTTTGAGCAGGTTTGGCCTATACTCATTGCAGTTTAAAAGAATGGGAGGTGATCTTATTGAAACACAAGATTCTGAGCTAGCTTGACAGGGTAGATGCTGACAGGATGTTTCCCCTCTTGGGGAATCTAGAACTAGGGGATAGAGTTTCAAAATAAGGGGCCTCCCATTTAAGATGGAGATGGAGGAATTTCTCATCTCAAAGGGTTGTCAATCTTTGGAATTCTCTACCCCAAAGAGCACTGGAGACTGGGTCATTGAATATATTCAAGGTTGAGCTAGACAGATTTTTGATCTACAAGGGAGTGAAGGGTTATGGGGGGGCAGGCAGGAAAGTGGAGTTAAGGCCACGATCAGATCAGCCATGATCTTGTTGAATGGTGGAGCCAGCTCAAGGGGCTGAATGACCTACTCCTGCTCCTATTTCTTATGCTTATGGTATTTCCGAAATTACACCAACTCTGCAAATGTGATGGCATCCTGCTCTAAGTTCTTAGCCCTTCAACTGATTTCACAATTTACAATGGTGTCTGAAAATAAATTAACAGCACAGTGTTTACCGTACATGTGACACTCAAAAAGCAATTCTCTAACTTTGAAAAGTTTTTTTTAAAAAAAAAAGGTGATTTGTAAAATTATTTTTCTGCCCATACAATTGTCGCCATTTTTCAGAGCAAGAATTTAAACATGCTGGTGTCCGACAACATTGAATACCTCACCCGAATGGTCATTCTTTGTACACAAGCTGAGACACCACCAGTAGGCTACTTGATCTTGGTGGACATCATAATAAGCCTGACACTGTATATATACACACACACTTACCAGCTGAAGTCACTGGATAGCAATCAACATCAGTTAACCTAGCTGATCTCCCCCCAGTCCAGAGTTTTGAGTCCAACTAGAGGGCAACAACTGTCGTATATAAAACACAAAATTCGTACAATATTCCTCTTTATAATGTCACTACTTAAAACACTGCTCAACCACTCACAATGCTATAGCAGATTCTGTTTAAAATGAAGTTCTAAGACAGCCCAGTGTGTCAAATTTCAACCTTACAAGTAAACAAAAATGTACTGTAGAAGTTTCATCTATTTATACTACAATCCAGTAGGGATTTAGCTCCCAACTGAAAGAGTACCGCACGAACCTCCGACATTCCAATTTACGATACAACTGCCCCTCTCCAACGACTCAGTTCTCAAACAGCTTAACAGATCTCTGTAAATGCAAAGCCAAGTGCCATGGCAAGGTGCTCTTGATCCCGCTCATTGTTAAGTAATTAGGGCACATAGGGTGGGGTGATCTTGACCTGTACCTAAGAAACTGGATTCTGACCTTTCAGATCTGCAAAGGCATAAGCACAGCCAACACTGGATCTTACTTTTGGGCTACCAGCCATGAACTCTACTAAGAGTCATGCTGTGAACCGCTGCCACTTCCAAAATTCAGTGGCCAGGAAGGTAGAGCAATATGATCACCTATGTTGAGTGTGATGAAATGCAGCATGCACACCATTCCATCATACAGGCTTTTAGTCCAAATACTTAAGTGAACAACTGATATTCTTCCAGACAGTTTCCCATAAAAGTAGGTGTAACCTACACACTCATGTTAACAATACTAAAACTATTACCATCATCATAACAACATGCATATTTATAGCAGCTCTAATGCAGAAAAATGTCCCAAATTGCTTCGCAGAGCTTTAAGGAAAATAAATGCTACGCCAAGGAAGGAGAGGGGTGATCAACAGCTCAGCCAAAGCAGCAGTTTTATGGGAAACAGGTATTAAAGGAAGGGAGGAAAGTGGAGAGGTAGAGGATTCCAAAAATCGAAACGCTGACAGCACAGCCCAAGGTAAATGGAAAGAAAGAAGCACAAGGCCAAAACCAGGAGGAGGTTGGGGAGAGGGAATAACGCTGCAAGTCTGAAGGAGGAGACAGATGCAGGAAGGGGTGCAACCATTGACAGATTTAAATACATGAATAAGATTTTTTAATTTGAGGTTCTGTGGGATGGGGTTGTTGGGTCAGTCAGAATGGGTGATGAGCAAGCAATATTTGGAGTGGTTTCAGACAACAACATCTTGAATAAGCTAAAGTTTATACATTGGCATTCCAGATTTTATTTTTGTTTGAAAGTCTGATGTGGATTCAAAAATGAATCATGCTTTATTAACTGCGACAGCAGTCAAGATATATTGTAGCACCATCTGAGTGTTTGAGATAAAATAAGGAAAATATTCCGTACAAATACTAACAATGCAAACCAGATGAGATTATTCCCACTGGGTTTTCAGGCAATTAATCTCATTGTAGTTATTTGTTTTATGTTTGCAGTGAAAATAAAGTAAATTTTGCAAATATAAAGACCATAAATTGATTCTTTTTTTGTTAAATTTAACCCTGCCCAATTTCCCTCGTCATACTTCCAACCCAAAGCATTCACTTCCTCTACACAGCTGAAATGGCCAAGAGCAGCCAGTTATTTCCACTGCATGTGAAAAAACAATTTCCAGTCAACATCTCCCCTGCAAGGCATAGATGAAATCAAACTCATGTCTCTAGGGAATAGATGCAAAGACATTTTCCACCACCCAAAGGCAGTCTGTTGGCATGGCATTTCTTTGCCTCCCATTTATGACTAGTTATAATTTCACACTAAAAATTATTAAATAAGGTACACCTTTATCAATGAGGTGCTAAAGTATGTAATGCAAAATATATGCATGGCTAATTTTAACATAAATCTAGCCGATGCAGGCTAACAGTAAAAAATGCTACATCTTAAGGTTTATCAATACAGAATATTAACGAGCTTATAATTATAATGGCAAGTTTATGAAAATCTTCCACTTTACAGTGGGAAATGACAGGATTACATCACTTGAGATCGGATGAAATTTATCTAAATCCCAAATAAATCAAAGATTTTTCAAAATTTGACAATCACAACATTCCAAACAAATCTGTAAAGTCTTGAAGATAATGTAATATCCAACTAAACACATCTTTCTGTTTAGAAATGGTTAATAAGATTTTCTAGCATTTAAAAATGTAAAGTAAATGCAAAATTGAGAAATCAAGTTCATCAAAGATTTGTAACTTTAAGAGCCTGTTCATACCTCTGCAAGGCAGTGGGGTTGAAACAGTGCCGCTCTGGATCCACCATTTGTAAACTGCTGATACTTAACTCCTTTTGTCACTTATGTACAAAATAGCTTGATACAAAACAGGGCTTTTAAAGTAGGTCAACTCCCCATTCTCATTTTGTTAACTTCACCTTATATTCTTTCCCTTTAAGTACCCACTCACCCCAAACCAAACCCTTATAACACTGACCGAGAAAGCAGGGAAGTGGCCTATTCCTAGGTCTTTGTTGATGTGACATTCAAACTGCCTACTAGCAGTCATGGAAGAACAATATGGATCGATTTACATTTTAGAGCGAGGCACCTAGCCTCAGCCCACAAACGCTGTGACTTAGATTACTCACATGCTACACCACTAGGCAAATTAAAACATTAGCAGATTTTGTTTGTACCGAATTGTACAAATTCATGACTTGCACTGCCCTTTGGCTTATCTGACTCATAACTTTTGGAACTGTAACACAAACCAAAAATCACCAAAGAATTCCCCTCCCTAGCCCCGAAATGTGAAAGGCTGTGATCGTGTGGACAGTAAATTCCTATACAGCGATCCATATATCTTCCATACAAAAGTGTTTAAATTAAAAGCAATTATTTCTCCACATTACAGATCAACACATTTTGAAAGAAGACGAATATAACTAACTCTTCAAAAGAATCCAAATCTTTCTCCCCACTATTTTGAAACGGTTTCAATGAGGTCGGTGGGAGAGAAGCAGTGCCACAATGTAACCTTCTTCACTTCACTGAAAAAGGCTTTTCATTCCCAGTTTTGAGCTCATGTGTGAGAAACACTGCAGCCACAATAGTGGCAAAAGTAAATATTTAGCCAATTGTCTGTTTACCCAAAAGACCGTGCAATTCAAAATGATCTTCCAAAAGATACACGGAAAATGTGGCGTGACTCATCACACAACCCAACCACTATTTCACTTGGATTTTTTTTAAATGTTTGGTCTTTTGCGCGCGAACAAGCAGACGAGTGTAACTTCAGCAAACTCTACATGGCATAGAATCAGTCCTTGCAAAGTGCTTCAACTCGGTTGTTAACAAACCAAGATTTGCTTTTTTAAAAATTACGTTTTAAAAAAGGAGGCGAGAGCCCAGAAAGAGCAGCGCCGCCAATTGAAACATTTCAATACAGCCCCCACACCTCTGGAAATGCATTTCTACCAAAGAAAAATAAAAAGCGGACGCTGATGTAGGACTTACCGGAAAAGTGTGCAGGAAATGTGCAGCTTGTCCGTGCGCCTACTGCAGCTCCACTTCTGCAACAAGTCCAGTCCCTGTTGGCAGTATGGCGGCTAGTGTTAGAGAGCAGCCTCCGCACGCCTGCAGCCTCCTGTCACAGACAGAGCTAGTTTCCAACACAAGCTGCTTCCCTTTCTCAACAATGTTTGCTTTGGGCGATGTGCATCGAGATGTGAGAGCCTGTAGGTGAAGGAGGGATAAAGTTTCAGCTATCTGAGACCTCTCACAGCTGGATTCACCACTTTATGGCTGATCATTTTCACCTCCCTCTTAAACACAACCCCCTTTTTTGTGCTTCTGTTAATGTTTGCCGTTGAAGTGCAATTGTAGCCGTGGTGAAGTTTATTCCATATTTTCCTTTGCCAAGAGAGTTTTTAAAAAAATAATAGTAAAACCAACCGCAGAATTATTTTCAGTTTTGTGTTTTTAGAAGTAAAATTAAGTTTGTTTTGATTTGATTTCACCCCTTTAGCTACTTTTAAACACCATGCAGATCTTTTATCTGCCACGAGGGGAAGAGTATGAACATGGGCATTCTCCAGAACCGCTTGCCAAGGCTATTCTGAGATAATCATTGCTAGGTTTTTTTTATTTAGTTGACTAAAGCTGCCTTTACCAGTGCACTACCAATCTGAGACCAGTGGCTGGAATGAGTAGTTTCTAGTCCTTCTTTGGCCTCCTTGTCTCGAGAGACAATGGGTAAGCGCCTGGAGGTGGTCAGTGGTGTGTGGAGCAGCGCCTGGAGTGGCTATAAAGGCCAATTCTAGAGTGACAGGCTCTTCCACAGGTGCTGCAGAAAAATTTGTTTGTCGGGGCTGTTACACAGTTGGCTCTCTCCTTGCGCCTCTGTCTTTTTTCCTGCCAACTGCTAAGTCTCTTCGACTCGCCACACTTTAGCCCCGCCTTTATGGTCGCCCGCCAGCTCTGGCGAACGCTGGCAACTGACTCCCACGACTTGTGATCAATGTTACAGGACTTCATGTCGCGTTTGCAGACATCTTTAAAGTGGAGGTATGGACGGACGGTAGGTCTGATACCAGTGGCAAGCTCGCTGTACAATGTGTCTTTGGGGATCCTGCCATCTTCCATGCGGCTCACATGGCCAAGCCATCTAGTTTAGTTTAGTTTAGAGATACAGCACTGAAACAGGCCCTTCGGCCCACCGAGTCTGTGCCGACCATCAACCACCCATTTATACTAATCCTACACTAATTCCATATTCCTACCACATCCCCACCTGTCCCTATATTTCCCTACCACCTACCTATACTAGGGGCAATTTATAATGGCCAATTAACCTATCAACCTGCAAGTCTTTGGCATGTGGGAGGAAACCGGAGCACCCGGAGGAAACCCACGCAGACACAGGGAGAACTTGCAAACTCCACACAGGCAGTACCCAGAATTGAACCCGGGTCGCTGGAGCTATGAGGCTGCGGTGCTA